>NC_141878.1:153175227-153478257 GCF_056163025.1 Triticum urartu
GGTTACCCAACTCATCATCTCCCCCGGGCATAAGTGGCACCCGATGGGGTTTTTCGAAAAGTCTTTTGAAAATACTTTGTCTCCATCACCATGCATATTCCCGTCCCTTTTAGCGTAGCACTACTTTAGCATCCTATCTACTCCCACCGGCATAACCCTCATAAGGAGGTAGGGTCATACACAATGCAAGTATCAACGAGGAAGTAATAGAGGCAACCCACCAAAGTTGTTACCATCTCATCATGATTCCGATGCAACACTAATAAAGTGCTATATGACATGCATAAAAAGGGTTTCATAGACATGGTCAAAGGGCTGCTTGCCTAGCTCAACAAAGTCTTCTAGGTCTTCAAAGTCTTCTGGTCCAACTCCTTCATCAGCAACGCAATCTATCGTCGCAAAATAATAACGAGAAAAATAAGGCAATCATAAAACAGAAAAACCAAAGTGCTCAGAAAAATGTCAACTCATTTTTGTTAAATACTAGTTTGAAAACTAAGAAGGGGAAAATTCCTATTTTTGGATTTGGAGTGGCAGAATAGGGGAAATGGATTTACAAAGGTATATTTAAATGCTTAAAATCACATTTAAATATTTACAGTGAAGAAAAGGTTGTTGGATTTGAATGAAAATTGCACCATTAAATAGGTTGCAATACTTTAGGAATTTAGGAATTGGAATTAATTTATTTGGACATATATTTTATCCTGTGGAGTTCTTTGGAAAAGTGATAGAAAAAGAAAAAGAAAAGGGCTCTGTGCTTGCTGGGCCAGAACAGGCGCAGCGCAACAGGCCCAGCTAGAGAGGCGGCCCGGCGCACTAGTGCACGCGCGCGCGCCAGATTTAAACCTGATGGGCGGGACCCAGGCGTCAGGACGTGAGGCTGACAGACGGGCCCCTCGGCTATCGTCGTCAACCCTGGGTCAGAGAGGGCGGCGAGCTCACCGGCGACGATGCAGGGCACGACGAGGTCGGGCGAGGGCACGGCTGGGCTCAGCATCGTGTCACCGTTTGGGTGGAGGTGGAGTTGGACACCGGAGTAGCCTGGTTCGCCGGCGACGAGGTCACGCGGCGGAGGTGCTTCGGGCATCGATGGTTCCAGCCGTTCCCGGCTGCAAAAGAGTGGGGAAAGAGAGGGGAAGGGGTCAGTGGTGCTGCGTGGTTCCAGATCGAGAGAGAACGGGGGCGGAGGAGGCCTGTACCGCACGGACGCCGATGAGCCGAGGCGGCAGAGCTCGAGCTCGATCTCGAGCTCGAGCGGCTCTGGGGACAAATGGGTGGTGTGGGAGGTGGATTAGGAGTGTGGGGGAGCGACAGGGAGTGATAGAGAGGCTCGGGGTTGCCTTGTATAGGCTGGCCGAGGTCCACCGTAGGCGCGGCCTATGGGTGCCCGCGAGATCGGCTTGGGTGCCCGTTAGAGAGGGAATGGAGGGCTCAGGGGTGTTCGTGGGAGTGGTCTAGGGTGCCAGGGAGAGAGAGGAGGAGCGGGGCGAGCTACTGGCGGGCCATAGGAGCGGCGCGAGCATTGGCCGAACGGGGCGGCGTTCTAGCGCGAGCTACAGGAGAGAGAGAAGGGCGCGGGAGCAAGTGGGCGGCCTGCTAGCGTGGAGCGGACGTCGAGGGGCATCGACTGGCGCGTGGGGGAGGCTCGAGGTGGCCGGGAGGCGCGGCGTCAACGGTCGGGTGCCCTGCTAGGCGCTCTAGAGCACGACTTTGGCCGGCATCCGCGGCTTTGCTGCGTCCGCGCACGTCCACTTGCGTCTAGCAGCTGAAGGGGGCATGGGCAAAAGTTGGGGAGTGCCTTGGATGCTCTGCAAGGCTGAGAGGAGAGAGGGAGGCTGAGAGAGAGAGGAATCCACTGTCCAGAGAAGAAAAATGGGGTTCTCCCCACCCTTCATCATTGCTTCCTCGGGCAGCAAAGCACACAGGTGCTAGAGGGGGACTAGGAGGGGTCGTGGTAGAAAGTTGAGCCTATGGAGATTAGTGGAAGAGGCCAAAAATGGGATTTTTGTAAAGTGGCAGAAGGTGTTTGATGCTGGTTTGGGCAATTAGATGGTTTCCATTTGCCATGAGACTCCACAGGGTGGAATGACACATATAATTAGGGTCTTCCACCAATTTTGAGCTTATTTGGGCAAAGTTGCCAATGCAACTTTTGTAAACCCTAGAAATTAGCAGAAATGAACTTGTACAGATCTAGTTGATCAAATCATTTCTCCTTGATGCACCACTTGGTGTAGTGGCCTCATTTGGTCATATGAACATGATCACAAAAGTTGGGGTCAAGGAGAGAAAGTTGGTAGTACAAAGTTGTTCAAATTTGATTCTGGTCAGAGAGGGTTTTGGTGCATTTTGGTGAACCAAACGGACCTTAATTGAGATGAGGATTTGCAAGGTGACCACAATATGCATTTGTGACTTGTTGGATTTTCCTTGGATTTTTATGAAAATATTTCCTGTATAAATATTTCAAATCCTTGGAATGGGCAGAAATAGTTTTGGAAGGTTTTGTCCAATATTCTGAACATGACCATGTGTTGAAACTCTTATATATGGAAAATATATGTCCACTGAGTTTCCCTGATTTTTGTCAAATATTTTTGAAACATTAAAATAATTTTTCCCTATTAAAACCACTTCTGGCCTTAAGAAAAAGCTTTTAAATAAAATAGGAAAAAACCTGTTAAAATTATATTTTTGTGGTTTATGGGATTCCTGTATCTAATAGGTTTCAAATATACTCTTTGAAATATTTTTCATAGCCCAAATCAAGTACTTGTAGTGCAAACCTCAACTCAGGGGTTTTTGGAAAACTAAATTTTGAAAATACTATTTGGCCAAATTATTTTTGTAGGAAAATACTATACTGTACTATACACATGGCATGATCATTGGGCAGAAGTTTGGGGCAAGGAGATGAAGTACAGAAGGTGGAATAGTTGACTTTAAAGAGCACTTGAAAAAAATCACTCAGAGAAAACCAACTCCAAAATAAAAGCCAAATAATGCAAAAGTTTTTGTTGGTCCAATTTTTCATGCGTTAATAATGAAAATGACATGTTACAAAATGTAGGGTGTGACAATCACTTTATATTGCCACTTGTGATATGGACCTTTATTATGCAGTCCGTCGCTTTTATTACTTCCATATCACACGATCGTATAAAGCTTATTTCTTCCGCACCAGTTAATCATACCTATTTAGAGAGCAATTTTTATTGCTTGCACCGATGACAACTTACTTGATGGATCTTACTCAATCCATAGGTAGGTATGGTGGACTCTCATGGCAAAATTGGCTTAAGAGTATTTGGAAGCACAAGTAGTATTTCTACTTGGTGTGATGAATTTGGCTAGCATGAGGGATAAAGGCAAGCTCAACATGTTGGAGGATCCAAGACAATGTAATTTATCTCAGATGTAAGAAAACATAACCCATTACGTTGTCTTCCTTGTCCAATGTCAACTCTTTAGCATGTCATACTTTAATGAGTGCTCACAATCATAAAAGATGTCCAAGATAGTATATTTATATGTGAAGACCTATCTTTCTTTATTACTTCCTATTAATTGCAACGATGACCAAAACTATGTTTGTCAACTCTCAATAACTTTTATTCATCATACTCTTTCTATGTGAGCTCATTACTCTCCATAAGAGTCACATGATCTCTTTGTTTCTTTTTATTTCTTTCTCTTTTCTTGTATTCCCTTAGGATAATGGCAAAATAATCAAGCCCTTGACTCAACACTAATCTTTATTATATAGCTCACGGACTCGATTACATAGAAGGATAATAAAGCAAAACTCACAACTAGATCATACTAAGAACTTTTATTCTACTAGATAAAGATATTACCAAAAGGAATGAACTAAGAAAAACGGTAAAGATAAAGTGATGGTGACACAATACCGGGGCACTCCCCCAAGCTTGGCAGTTGCCAAGTGGAGTGCCCATACCAGATACTCAATTCTTCTTTGTTGGTGGAGACGGTGGTGATTTTGTTGATGGCGTAGGCTTGTCGTCCTTCTTCCAAGGCATAGGCTCACCATCATAGAAGGATGATCGAGTCTCTGCGATCCTCAAATCTGCAGCGAAACTCATTCTTTTGAATCTATATTCATACTCACAGTTTTCGTTCTGCAGGTCATAGATTTGAGCTTGAAGGTGCTCGATTTTCTCGTGAAGCTTGAACATGGTCTCCCCGATGTTGTCGGCATCCAGCTTGTGTTTGTTGGTGAACTCTGCGATCATCATGTGGTTGGAGTTGAGTCCATGCTCCACTATCCCCTGACACTTGAAAACTTATTGCTCCATTGCTTCGAGCCTCGTCTCCACGCTTCCGGTCCCCTTCGGTCCCTCAGCATCATGGATGTGCAGCAACCCATCACGCATCTCAATGGTTTGAGGGTGTCTCTGCACCTCCGTGAGGTAAGGGTTGATGACCTGCTCGAAGAACTTCTCCTTGGGTGCACTTGGAGACGTCATGATAATCTAGATCTGTCAGAAAAACAGCTCGAAACAAAGACAGGAGATTTTTGCGTGATACGGGAGTCAAAACCCCCGAGAGATTATATAATGAATTTTTACCGACCAAAATACGTGTCCTGTAAGAAAACGGAGTCCGGAGAGCACACGAGGTGCCCACGAGTTAGGGGGCGCGCCCTCCACCCTCGTGGAGCCCTCATGTCCTTCTCGGACTGCTGCTTATTTTTCTATTTTTCTAAATTTCAAAAACGGAGAAATATTGCCTTAAAAACTGTTTTGGAGACGGTTTACTTACCGTACCACATACCTATTCCTTTTCAGAGTCTGAAACATTCTGGAAAGTGTCCCTTATGTATTCCTCCGGGGTTACGGTCTCAATAACATTGCTGTCAACATTTATGGGATTACCTGAGATATAGTGTTTGATTCTTCGACCGTTAACCACCTTCGGATTGGTGCCTTCGAAGTTGTTGATTTTTATGGCACCGGAACAATAGATCTCCTCGATAACGTAAGGGCCTTCCCATTTAGAGAGAAGTTTTCCTGCAAAAAATCTCAAACGAGAGTTGTATAGCAATACATAATCACCTACATTAAACTCATGCTTTTGTATCCTTTTATCATGCCATCTTTTAACTTTTACTTTAAACAACATGGCATTTTCATAGGCTTGAGTTCTCCATTTATCAAGTGAGCTAATATCAAATAACCTCTTCTCTCTGGCATGTTTAAAATCATAATTAAGTTCTTTAATAGCCCAATAAGCCTTGTGTTCTAGTTCGAGAGGTAAGTGACATGCTTTTCCATAGACAATTTTATACGGAGACATACCCATAGGATTTTTATATGCAGTTCTATAGGCCCATAATGCATCATCGAGTTTCTTGGACCAATTCTTTCTGGACCTATTAACAGTCTTTTGCAAAATTAATTTGAGTTCTCTATTACTCAATTCTACTTGACCACTAGACTGAGGGTGATAAAGAGATGCAATTCTATGATTAACATCATATTTAGCAAGCATTTTACGGAAAGCACCATGAATAAAATGTGAACCACCATCAGTCATTAAATATCTAGGGACTCCAAATCTTGGAAAAATAACTTCTTTAAGCATTTTAATAGAAGTGTTATGATCAACACTACTAGTTGGAATAGCTTCTACCCACTTAGTAACATAATCAACAGCAAATAAAATATGTGTATAACCATTAGAGGAAGGAAAAGGTCCCATATAGTCAAAGCCCCAAACATCAAATGGTTCAATAACAAGTGAATAATTCATAGGCATTCTTGATGTCTACTAATATGACCAATTCTTTGACATTCATCACAAGATAAGACAAACTTACGGGCATCCTTGAAGAGAGTAGACCAATAAAAACCAAATTGCAGTACCTCATGTGCAGTTCTATCTCTAGCATGGTGTCCTCCATAAGCTTCGGAGTGACACTTGCGTAGGATATGTTCCTGTTCATGCTCAGGTACACAACGTCTAATAACACCATCTACTCCTTTATAAAGATGTGGGTCATCCCAAAAGTAATGCCTCAAATCATAGAAGAACTTTTTCTTTTGCTGGTATGTGAAACTAGGTGGTATAAACTTAGCAACAATGTAATTAGCATAATCAGCATACCATGGAGCAGTGTGAGAAGCATTTATGACATTTAATTGCTCATCAGGAAAGCTATCATCAATAGGTAGTGGGTCATCAAGCACATTTTCTAACCTAGACAAGTTGTCTGCAACGGGGTCCTCAGCTCCTTTTCTATCAACAATATGCAAATCAAATTCTTGTAGCAAGAGAACCCACCTAATAAGTCTAGCTTTAGCATCTTTCTTTTCCATAAGATATTTAATAGCAGCATGATCAGTGTGAATAGTTACTTTAGAATCAACAATATAAGGTGTAAACTTATCACAAGCAAATACAACTGCTAAGAATTATTTTTCAGTAGTAGCATAATTTCTTTGAGCATTGTCTAGAGTTTTACTAGCATATTGAATAACATTTAGTTTCTTATTAACTCTTTGTCCTAGAACAGCACCTACAGCATAATCACTAGCATCGCACATAATTTCAAAGGGTAAATTCCAATCAGTTGGCTAAACAATGGGTGCAGAGATCAATGTTTTCTTATGTATTTCAAATGCTTCTACACAATCATCATAAAAAACAAATGGTATATCTTTTTGTAATAAATTAGTCAGAGGCCGAGAGATTTTTGAGAAGTCCTTAATGAACCTCCTATAAAAACCGGCATGACCAAGGAAACTTCGTATACCTTTGATGTCCTTGGGACATGGCATCTTTTCATTAGCATCAACCTTGGCTTTGTCAACTTCAATACCTCTTTCAGAAACATTATGCCCCAATACAATAACTTCATTAACCATAAAGTGGCACTTTTCCCAATTCAAGACAAGATTAGTTTCTTCACATCTCTGCAAAACTCGATCAAGGTTGCTTAAGCGATCATCAAAAGAAGATCCATAGACGGAAAAGTCGTCCATGAAAACCTCACAAATCTTTTCACAGAAGTCATAGAATATAGCCATCATGCATCTTTGAAACGTAGCTGGTGCATTACATAAAACAAAGGCATACGTCTATAAGCAAAAGTACCAAAAGGGCATGTAAAAGTAGTCTTTGATTGATCTTTGGCTGGCACAGGTATTTGAGAGAAACCAGAATAACCATCTAGAAAGCAAAAATGTGTATGTTTGGATAATCTTTCTAGCATTTGATCGATAAAAGGTAAGGGGTAATGATGTTTTTTAGTAGCCTTATTTAATTTGCGGAAATCAATTACCATCCTATAACCTATAATAATTCTTTGAGGAATCAATTCATCTTTATCATTAGGAACAACAGTAATACCTCCCTTCTTAGGGACACAATGGACAGGACTTACCCACTTACTATCAGCAACGGGATAAATTATACCTGCCTCAAGGAGTTTTAGTATCTCCTTTCTTACCGCTTCTTTCATTTTAGGATTCAGCCAGCGTTGATGATCACGAACTGGTTTAGCATCTTCTTCCAAATTAATTTTATGTTGGCATAGAGTGGGACTAATGCCCTTAAGATCATCAAGAGTATACCCAATAGCAGCACGGTGCTTCTTCAGAATTTTGAATAATCTCTCCTCTTCATGTTCTGAAAGGTTAGCACTAATAATAACAGGGTATATCTTTTTCTTATCAAGATAAGCATATTTAAGAGTATCGGGTAACGGTTTAAGCTCAAACACGGGATCACCCTTGGGTGGAGGAGGATTCCCTAAGATTTCAACAGGTAAATTGTTTTTCAGAATTGGTTCCTATTTAAAGAATACTTCATCTAATTCCCTTCTTTCATTCATAAACATATCATTTTCATGGTCTAGAAAATATTGTTCTAAAGGATCACTAGGAAGTACGGCAATAGAAGCAAGACCAATAATTTCATCCTTACTAGGTAATTCTTCTTCACGGTGTTGTCTACTAAATTTAGAAAAATTAAATTCATGAGTCATATCATCTAAACCGATAGTAACAAAATCTATTTTGCAATCTATGGTAGCATTAGCAGTATTTAAGAAGGGTCTACCAAATATAATGGGACAAAAGCTATCTTGTGGGGAACCAAGAACAAGAAAATCAGCAGGATATTTAGTTTTACCACACAAGACTTCAACATCTCTAACAATTCCCATTGGTGAAATAGTATCTCTATTGGCAAGTTTAATTGTAAGATCAATATCTTCTATCTCAGCAGGTGCAATATCATGCATAACTTCTTGGTATAAAGAATAAGGTATTGCACTAGCACTAGCACCCATATCACATAAGCCATGATAACAATGATCTCCTATTTTAACAGAAATAACAGGCATGCCTACCACAGGTCTAGGTTTATCTTTATCACAGGGTTTAGCAATTCTAGCAGTTTCATTACAGAAATAAATAACATGCCCATCAATATTATCAGACAAGAGATCTTTAACACTAGCAATATTAGGTTCAACCTTAACTTGCTCAGGAGGTGTATATGTTTTAATATTGCTTTTACGAAGCACAGTTGAAGCTTTACCATGATCCTTTATCCTAACAGGGAAAGGTGGTTTCTCAACATAAGAAGTAGGAACAATAGGATCATTATAAGTGACAATCTTTTCTTCAACTTTAATAGGTGCAGCTACTTTTAATTCTATGGGAGGATGATATTTAAACCACTTCTCCTTGGGGAGATCAACATAAGCAGCAAAAGATTCACAGAAAGAAGCTACTATCTCAGAGTCAAGTCCATATTTAGTGCTAAATTTACGAAAAATATCGGTATCCATAAAAGATTTAACACAATCAAAACTAGGTGTCATACCTGACTCCTTACCATTGTCAAGGTCCCAATCTTCAAAGTTGCATTTAATTCTTTCCAATAAATCCCATTTGAATTCAATAGTATTCATCAAAAAAGAGCCAGCACAAGAAGTATCAAGCATGGTGCGATTGTTACCAGAAAGCCGAGCATAAAAAATTTGAATAATCATCTCTCTTGAGAGCTGATGATTGGGGCATGAATATAACATTTATTTCATCCTCCCCCAAGCTTGAGCGATGCTTTCTCCTTCGCAAGGCCAAAAATTATATATATAATTGCGATCACGATGAACAAGATGCATAGGATAAAACTTCTAATGAAATTCCAATTTCAATCATTTGTAATTCCAAGACCCCATATCATCACATAGCCTATACCATGTTGATGCATCTCCCCTCAAATATAAAGGGAAGGCCTTCTTCTTAACAACATCTCCGATTACACTTGCAAGCTTAAATAATCCACAAACTAGATCCACATATATCAGATGTTCATCAGGATGTTTTGTTCCATCTGCTAAAAAAGGATTAGCTAGCAATTTTTCTAACATACCCGAAGGAACTTCAAAGCAAGTATTGTCATTTTCATTTTCATTTTCAGTAGGTTCAGTAGGTTGAGGAGCAACTCTTTGCTCTACTGGTCGAGGTGAAGATACCCCGAACAAGCCCCTCACAGGATTACTTTCCATAGTAACAAGTGACAGTAAATTTCAGAACACTATATAAATTTTTCCTTACCAAATCCCACCTACCAAAGGCGCTACACTCCCCGGCAACGGCGCCAGAAAAGAGTCTTGATGACCCACAAGTATAGGGAATCTATCGTAGTCCTTTCGATAAGTAAGAGTGTCAAACCCAACGAGGAGCAGAAGGAAATGAAAAGCGGTTTTCAGCAAGGTATTCTCTGCAAGTACTGAAATAAGTGGTAATAGATAGTTTTGTGATAAGGTAAGTTAAAACAAGCAACAAGTAACAAAAGTAAATAAAGTGCAGCAAGGTGGCCCAATCCTTTTTGTAGCAACGGACAAGCCGGAACAAACTCTTATAATAGGAAAAGCGCTCCCGAGGACACATGGGAATATCGTCAAGCTAGTTTTCATCACGTTCATATGATTCGTGTTCGATACTTTGATATGATATGTGGGTGGACCGGTGCTTGGGTGTTGTTCTTACTTGAACAAGCATCCCACTTATAATTAACCACTATTGCAAGCATCCTCAACTACAACAAAAGTATTAAGGTAAACCTAACCATAGCATGAAACATGTGGATCCAAATCAGCCCCTTACGAAGCAACGCATAAACTAGGGTTTAAGCTTCTGTCACTCTAGCAACCCATCATCTACTTATTACTTCCCAATGCCTTCCTCTAGGCCCAAATAATGGTGAAGTGTCATGTAGTCGACGTTCACATAACACCACTAGAGGAGAGACAACATACATCTCATCAAAATATCGAACGAATACCAATTCATATGACTACTAATAGCAAGACTTCTCCCATGTACTCAGGAACAAAAGTAACTACTCACAAAGCATAAACATGTTCATAATCAGAGGGGTATTAATATGCATATAGGATCTGAACATATGATCTTACACCAATTAAACCAACTAGCATCAACTACAAGGAGTAATTAACACTACTAGCAACCTACTAGCACCAATCCCGGACTTGGAGACAAGAATTGGATACAAGAGATGAACTAGGGTTTTGAGATGAGATGGTGCTGATGAAGATGTTGATGGAGATTGCCCTCTCTCGATGAGAGGAGCATTGGTGATGACGATGGCGATGATTTCCCCCTCCGGGAGGGAAGTTTCCCCGGCAGAACAGCTCCGCCAAAACCCTAGATTGGTTCCGCCAAGGTTCCGCCTCGTGTTGGCGGAGTTTCGTCCGAGAAGATGGCTTTTGATTTTTTTCGATCGAGAGACTACATATAGCAGAAGATGGTCACCAATGGGCCACCAGGGGGCCCATGAGGTAGGGGGGCACGCCCAAGGGGTAGGGCGCCCCCCCACCCTCGTGGGCAGGGTGTGGCCCCTGGTGAAGTTCTTGCGCTCGGTATTTTTTATATATTTGGAAAACATCATCCGTGAAGTTTTAGGACTTTTGGAGCTGTGCCGAATAGGTCTCTAATATTTGTTCCTTTTCCAGCCCAGAATCCCAGCTGCTGGCATTCTCCCTCTTTATGTAAACCTTGTAAAATAAGACAAAATAGGCATAAGTATTGTGACATAATGTGTAATAACAACCCATAATGCAATAAATATCGATATAAAAGCATGATGCAAAATGGATGTATCACCCGCATGTGATGGAGGGCGTAGTAGGCATCCTTCTGACCGCCAGGCGGCTGCTTGATGCAGGGGAACGTCGTTACGTGGGTGAACACGTGCTTGCCGTACCTAAGAATTGGCCTCCTGAAGGTGCCTCCAGATTTGGCGTAGCCGGGGAGAACATCATCAAGAACTTTCTTGATATTTGTGTAGTCTTTATTCGACTAATGGTCCGCGTCGAAATACGTGGCCATGGAATAGTTCAGGCTTAAGAGGGTGAGTGTGCAACGTGTGTCACTGCACAAAACACGAAATGTTAGAAAAAAAGAATGATCGAAATCTAAGAAATCATATGTTATAGGGCGGTGAGGGGATGACTTACTCGGGAAAGTAAGGCACGAGGAAGTTATCCTTATCTGGGTTTGCCAGAATGATGCCTTCGAGGTATGAACTCGCGACTTGCCGGTCCCTAGCGCTGCCCAAGATCTTGGCACGCATGTAGAATGGGTCGACTATCACGATGTCTGGGGTCTTGTCTCTAATGATCCGCATCTCCATACTCAGCGAAAATAGACCTTCATACAATGGAGTAACCGCGTCTATCTCTAGTTGATCCAGCTTGGCTTTCTCTCGGGCGGCAGCTCTTGCGTTATCCGTCTTCTTGAGAAGCAGCTCTTGAATATGAGGGTCCTGCACCCAGCCCATCGATGGTCCATCGTCGTCTGCTCCGGCATCTTCATCTTCATGATCATGCCCTTCGTCTGCTCCGGCATCTTCCTCATCATCATGTCCGACATCTTCTACATGATGACTGTGTATTGCATCTACTTCGTGATCATGTCCTGGAGATTCTTCGTCTTCTCGCCCGCCCTCGCCGCGGTTGTCTTGCTACCCTTCCTCATTTCTTGCCGGCCGGACCCCATGGACGACTTCATAGCCATCTTCATCACCTTGCCACCGATAGCCATCCATGAAACCACGCAAGAGCAGGTGGTCTCGCACCTGTACGGAATCCGGGTCCATAAGGCTCTTCAGCTTGCATCTTTGACACAGACATCTTATCTCTGTCTCATTCTTTTGAAGCACATTCACGATGCCTTCGGTCATCATGCGGAGCTCAAAAACCTATTCACGATGCCTTCGGTCATTGTGCGGACCATGGTCGCCTACGGGGTAGAGCAAAACGATATTTTAGAACCAAAAAAATTTGGCATGACTTTGCCTAAAAATAGGACCAAAAAGAATGCATAGTGCCAAATTCTCGCCGAAACGGAAATGAATCAACATTTCGGCAAAATATTGGCAACTATCGCATTTCAAATACCGGTACATGCAAACACAAACATATGCAACACAACAAACATACGTAGATCTAGGCCATAAAAAGTGCATGTGCATGTTGTTGGAGGGAGAAAAAAGTAGATCTACAACATAAAGAAGCTTTCCCCTTACTTACCTATCAAAAAAAGGAAATTTAACCACTTAATTTGGGTGAATCTATGGTGCAAATGAGGTGAGGAGGAGGAGGCAGCCGAGAAAAGCTTGGAGGAGGAGGTGGAAAGAATGAAGTGGGGAAAGTGAGTGTGGTAGGTGGCTGTCCAAAATATCTAGCTGGTCTCAGGTTACTAATGGCACACCACCTAATAATGCGTCATTAGTAACCCTGGTTACTAATGGCGCACCTATTATGTGGTGCACCATTATTATTTTTTCATAAATAAATAAATATATAATCGTTAGTAGTGGCGCACCTTGGTTGTGGTGCGCCATTACTAGTTTGAACTAGTAATGGCGCACTCTACCCTGGTGTGCAATTACTAGTTCTGAAAAAAAGTACAAAATTTGTTAGTAATGGCGCATAGAGTGTGTGGTGCGCCATTACTATTTAAAACTAGTAATGGCGCACTATGCCTTGGTGCGCCATTAATAGTTTTGGAAAAATAAAAAAATTGTTAGTAATGGCGCACCGTGTGTGTGGTGCGCCATTAGTAATGAGGACACTAATGGCGCACCTATATCTGGTGCGCCACTTCTATATAGCAGTGGCGCACCACATATATGGTGCGCCATTAATGTCCGTATTAGCTATAGCCCTTTTCCTAGTAGTGGTGAGGCGATCAAACGTCAGCTGAACTTTCCCATTGTCATTTCTCTTGAAGCGGTTGAAGAGGTTGCGAAGAACACTGATCCTTGAGTCTCTCTGGGTTGAGACACCTTCGTTGACCTTGCAGAGCCAGTCCCAGACTAGCTTCACAGTTTCCAGAGCACTCGCACGACCATACTGTCCTTTGGTCAGATGACCATAGATGATGTTCTTGGCAGTAGAATCCTGTTGAATGAACTTCTTGACATCGGCAGGGGTGACACCTTCACCGGCCTTGGGAATGCCGTTCTTGATGACATACCAAAGGACGACATCAAAGGCTTCAAGATGCTTGCGCATCTTATTCTTCCAGTAGGGGTAATCAGTGCCATCGAAGACAGGGCACGCATCGGAGACTTTGATTATCCCTGCAGTCGACATAGCTAAAACTCCAGGTGGCTAAACCGAATCACACAGAACAAGGGAGCACCTTGCTCTGATACCAATTAAAAGTGCTAGTTATCGAGTAGAGGAGGGGTGAATAGGCGATTTTTATGAAAGTCTTCAAAACACGGGGGCTTTGAAGACAAATAGTAGAAATGAACCTATTGATATGCAGCGGAAGGTAGACTACACTAGACAATCCATAGTCAAGTAAACAATGAAGTGAAAGCACGAAGACTATCAACAGCTAGGTAGTGTGGATCAGGATGGAAGATAGTATGAAGCCAAACAACAACAATCTTCACAGAATGAAGTCAATCAGATCATGGAAGCGGGCAATGACTTCACGAAGGCAAACTGTAAGTACAGAGAGGTAGAGGATAGAACCAGTTGCTTGGTGAGGACAAGGATTTGTTGGACCAGTTCCAGTTGCTGTGACAACTGTACGTCTGGTTAGGGAGGCTGAGATTCAACTCAGAAGACCGCGTCTTCACCTTATTCCCCTTGAGCTAAAGACACACAGTCCTCGCCCAAGCACTCTGGTAAGTCTTCAAGGGAGACTTCCAAACCTTCACATACTTCGTTCACCGGCAATCCACAATGACTCTTGGATGCTCAGAACACGACGCCTAACCGGCTGGAGGATTCACAGTCCTCAAGTGTAACAAGTCTTTAAGTCATGCAGATAGAAAGACTTTAGTGATGCCTAACACTCTTTGGCTCTGGTTGTTTAGGGCTTTGTCCTCGCAAGGATTTCTCTCTCAAATGCTTCGGAGGTGGGTTGCTCTCAAATGACAAAAGTCGTGCACTAACTCTGAGGAGCCACCAATTTATGGTGTAGGGGTGGGCTATTTATAGCCAGGAGGCAACCCAACCTGATTTGTACAAAATGACCCTGGGTCACTAAGGAACTGACACGTGTCCAACGGTCAGATTTCAAACACACGTGGCAGCTTGACTTGGGCTACAAGTAAAGCTGACTCATCCAGGTCTGGATAAGATTTGCTCTCATTGTCTTCGCTCGAAGACATAGGATTTGGTTGAGCATCACTTCAGTCACCGTGACTTTTTTCACTTGGACCCCACTAAACAGTGCGGTGGTTCCTATGACTCAACAAAGAAGAAAAGGAAACTACAAAACAACTATGTCTTCGCAGTCCATAGTCTTCATGTGAATGTCTTCTCGAGTCATAATCTTTGTTGTGAATATCTTCACAGACCACCATTGTCTTCAATGTCTTCACACATATTTAGGGGTCATCTCTGGTAGGTAAACCGACTTAATGAGGGACTACTACCTGTGTTATCCTGCAATTCTCACAAACACAGTAGTCCTTCAACCAAGTTTGTTGTCAATACTCCAAAACCAACTAGGGGTGGCACTAGATGCACTTACACTTCTCACCCGTAGCGATGCTTAAGTCCGTCCGAATCATGTTAGCAATTGCCGCATTTTATGATTATGAAATTTGGCAAATGGATGTCAAAACTTCATTACTTAATGGATATCTTAAAAAAGAGTTGTATATGATGCAACCGGAAGGTTTTGTCGATACAAAAGGTGCTAACAAAGTGTGTAAGCTCCTGCGATCCATTTATGGACTGGTGCAAGCATTTTGGAGTTGGAATATATGCCTTGATAGTCTGATCAAAGCATATGGTTTTATACAGACTTTTGGAGAAGCCTGTATTTACAAGAAAGTGACTGGGAGCTCTGTAGCATTTCTGATATTATATGTGGGTGACATATTGTTGTTCGGAAATGATACTGAATTTCTGAATGGCATAAAAGGATACTTGAATAAGAATTTTTCAATGAGAGACCTCAGTGAAGCTGCTTATATATTGGGCATCAAGATCTATAGAGATAGATCAAGACGCTTAATTGGACTTTCACAAAGCACATACCTTGATAAAGTTTTGAAGAAGTTCAAAATGGATCAAGCAAAGAAAGGGTTCTTGCCTATGTTACAAGGTGTGAAATGGAGTCAGACTCAATGCCCGACCACTGCAAAAGATAGAGAGAAAATGAAAGGCATTCCCTATGCCTCAGCCATAGGTTCTATAATGTATGCAATGTTGTGTACCAGACCTGATGTGTGCCTTGCTATTAGTTTAGCAGGGAGGTACCAAAGTAATCCAGGAGTGGATCACTGGACAGCGGTCAAGAACATCCTGAAATACCTAAAAAGTACTAAGGACATGTTTCTCGTTTATGGAGGTGACAAAGAGCTCATCATAAATGGTTATGTCGATGCAATCTTTGACACTAATTCGGATGACTCTAAGTCACAAACCGGATACATATTTTTATTGAATGGTGGAGCTGTCAGTTAGTGCATTTCTAAGCAGAGCGTTGGGGCGATCTACGTGTGAAGCGGAATACATAGCTGCTTCGGAAGCAACAAATGAAGGAATCTGGATGAAGGAGTTCATATCCGATCTAGGTGTAATACCTAGTGCATCGGGTCCAATGAAAATCTTTTGTGACAATACTGGTGCAATTGACTTGGCAAAGGAATCCAGCTTTCACAAGAGAACCAAGCACGTCAATAGACGCTTCAATTCCATCCGCGATCAAGTCAAGGAGGGAGACATAGAGATTTTCAAGATACATACGGATCTGAATGTTGTAGACCCGTTGACTAAGCCTCTCTCACGAGCAAAACATGATCAGCACCAAGACTCCATGGGTGTTAGAATTATTACTATGTAATCTAGATTATTGACTCTAGTGCAAGTGGGAGACTGAACGAAATATGCCCTAGAGGCAATAATAAAGTTTTTATTTATATTTCCTTATATCATGAAAAATGTCTATTATTCATGCTAGAATTGTATTAAACGGAAACTTAGTACATGTGTGAATACATAGACAAATAGAGTGTCCCTAGTATGCCTCTACATGACTGGCTCGTTAATCAAAGATGGTTAAGTTTCCTAGCCATGGACATGTGTTGTCATTTGATGAACGGGATCACATCATTAGAGAATGATGTGATGGACTAGACCCATCCGTTAACTTAGCACTATGATCGTTTAGTTTATTGTTATTGCTTTCTTCATCAATTATACATGTTACTGTGACTATGAGATTATGCAACTCCCGAATACCGGAGGAACACCTTGTGTGCTAGCAAACTTCACAATGTAACTGGGTGGTTATAAAGATAGTCTACAGGTGTCTCCGATGGTGTTTGTTGAGTTGACATAGATCGAGATTAGGATTTGTCACTCCGTGTATCGGAGAGGTATCTCTGGGCCCTCTCGATAATGCACATCACTATGAGCCTTGCAAGCAAAGTGACTAATGAGTTAGTCATG
Organism: Triticum urartu; assembly: GCF_056163025.1. NCBI lineage: Eukaryota > Viridiplantae > Streptophyta > Magnoliopsida > Poales > Poaceae > Triticum > Triticum urartu. The sequence goes on from NC_141878.1 coordinate 153,192,215, forward strand.
GGATGATGCATTACGGAACGAGTAAAGAGACTTGCCGGTGACGAGATTGAACTAGGTATGATGATACCGACGATTGAATCTTGGGCAAGTAACATACCGATGACAAAGGGAACAACGTATGTTGTTATGCGGTTTGACCGATAAAGATCTTCATAGAATATGTGGGAGACAATATGAGCATCTAGATTCCGCTATTGGTTATTGACCGGAGAGGTTTCTTGGTCATGTCTACATAGTTCTCAAACACGTAGGGTCCGCACGCTTAACGTTCGATGACGATTGGTATTATGAGTTTATGTGATTTGATGTACCGAAGGTTGGTCGGAGTCCCGGATGAGATCACAGACATGACAAGGAGTCTCGAAATGGTTGAGACATAAATATTGATATATTGGACCATGTTGTTCGGACACCAGAAGTGTTCTGGAGAGTTTCGGATAAAAGCGGAGTGCTGGAAGGGGTTACCGAAACCCCCGGGAGAACTAATGGGCCTCTATGGGCCTTATTAGGAAGAGAGGAAGGGCCAGGAGGGGCTGGCTGCAAGGCCCCCCCTTGGGTCCGAATTGTACTAGGGGAAGGGGTGGCGCCCCCCTTTCTTTCCCTTACCCCTCTTCCTTCCTTCCCCTCTCTCCTTCTTGGTGGATTCCTACTAGGACTTGGAGTCCTAGTAGGATTCCCCTGTTCGGGCGCGCCCTAGGGGCCGACCGGCCCTCCCCTCCTCTCTCCTTTATATACAGGGAGGGGGCACCCCATAGACACACAAGTTGATCTTTAGCCGTATGCGGTGCCCCCCTCCACAGTTTTACACCTTGGTCATATTGTCGTAGTGCTTAGGCGAAGCACTGTGTCGGTAACTTCATCATCACTGTCAACATGCCGGCGTGCTGACGAAACTCACCCTCGGCTTCAGCTGGATCAAGAGTACGAGGGACATCACCGAGCTGAACATGTGCAGATCGCGGAGGTGCCGTGCGTTCAGTACTTGATCGGTTGGATCACGAAGACGTTCGACTACATCAACCGTGTTACTTAACACTTCCGCTTTCGGTCTACGAGGGTACATAGACACACTCTATGTCGGTGTTCTAGGAACGGGGGTCCCCAGACTTGCCTGCCTGCGGCCCACAGCGTGGCTCCGCCAGCGGCCTGTACGGCCCATCTTCATCAACAAACACTCAAGACCCTCGCGAGGCGGACGATGCAAGACCTCCTCAGGGGCGGCCTCACTAGGCTGGCTCGCGAGGGGCGGAGAGATCAAGGCAAGGGACACCTCGCGAGGTTTCTATGATGCAAGCCGGCCATGACAACTGGCGCCAGGCGGGCACCAGCACGCGCAGTGTCCTCGTTTCCTCTTTGGTGCAAAAAGGGCAAGCGCAGGCGAGGAGTCCCGAGGCATCAGGCAAAGGTTTCCATATTGGTGCAACAAGACCAAGACCAGCAGGACAACAATATGGAGGTCACTGTGGAGACCAAGACGGCATCACCACCAGAGCCTGTGGCAGGCGAAGACTACTTTTGTCAGGATAACTTGTACTAGTTGTCTCCCTTCAAAATTGGCCATTGTGGGATCCCTTCCCGCTCAATATTTGGGAAGAGGACCAGGGCCTCTATAAATAGGACTAGCCACCACAGTAGGCAGGGGTCGGCTCATCAGGAGACGAGACATCTCATAGGCAGATCATCCAGATCATCCTCAACCACACAAGCTCGCCAAGCACAAGAATCCCCCCCTCAGGAGGCTGTTCTTCCCTTGTAACTATTCATCCCCAGCCCAAGAGGCAATCCACCACACCACACTGGGTAGGGTATTACACCAAAATGGTGGCACGAACTAGTATAAATCTTGTGTCTCTCGTTCTTTGAGTCCGTCGAGCTAGGTTGTGAGAACCTACGAATCGTGCTAGCTAGAGAGAGGGAGAGAACTTCATGCGCACCCCAGTGTTCGAACCTCAAGGGTTTGCCGGAACCCGAAATCCGACACTCCCCCCCCCCTCGTTGCTATGCATCTCCTAGATAGATATTGCGTGATGGTAGGAGAATTTTGAAATACTGCGTTCCCCAACAGGTACTTGGTATGTCTCTCCTTGGCGTAGATCTCCCCGGCAACGGCGCCAGAAATTCTTCCTGCTACCTCTTGAGCTTGCGTTGGTTTTTCCCTTGAAGAGGAAAGGGTGATGCAGCAAAGTAGAGTAAGTATTTCCCTCAACTTTTGAGAACCAAGGTATCAATCCAGTAGGAGATAACGCGACAAGCCACCGAATACATGCACAAACAAACACCAACTTGCACGCAACACGATAAAGGGGTTGTCAATCCCTTCACAGTTATTTGCAAAGTGAGATCTGATATAGATGGATAAATGGTAAAGTAATATTTTTGGTATTTTTGGCTTATGGAACGGAAATTAAAAGATTGAAAAGAAAGTAAATGGGAAACTAAGATTGTAGATCGGAAACTTATATGATGGAAAATAGACCCAGGGGACATAGGTTTTACGAGAGGCTTTTCTCAAGATAGAAATTGTTACGGTGGGTGAACAAATTACTGCCAAGCAATTGATTGAAAAGCGCAAAGTTTTGATGATATCTAAGGCAATGATCATGAATATAGGCATCATGTCCGTGTCAAGTAGACCGAAACGATTCTGCATCTACTACTATTACTCCACACATCGACCTCTATCCAGCATGCATCTAGAGTATTAAGTTCATAAAGAACAGAGTAACGCCTTAGGCAAGATGACATGATGTAGAGGAATTAACTCAAGCAATACGTATCGGTTCTCTTTCTGTCACTAGGATCGAGCATCGCAAGATTAAACCCAAAGCTAAGCACTTATCCCATTGCAAGAAAAACCAATCTAGTTGGCCAAACCAAATCAGTAGTTCGAAGAGACTTGCAAAGATAACAAATCATGCATATAAGAATTCAGAGGAGATTCAAATAATATTCATAGATAAGCCGATCATAAATCCACAATTCATTGGATCTCAGCAAACACACTGCAAAAGAGTATTACATCGAATAGATCTCCAACAACATCAAGGAGAACTTTATATTGAGAATCAAAGAGAGAGAAGAAGTCATCTAGCTACTAGCTATGGACCCATAGGTCTATGGCCACAGTTAAAAAATTATACGAAATTTTGCATATTTTGGTGCGGTCCAAACTGTTTTTAATCCTGAAATTTCGAGTCACATTCAAACTAATTTTAAAAATAAATTTATATCAATATAAAATCCAACAAATTGTCCATGCATAAAAACCAATGGAATTTAAAATCTCAAAATGAAAAAAGGAATTTGAAACTAATTGCCGGTTTGATGTGTTTTAAAAATGTACAGCCCATTTCTCATTACCGATAGCCCATTTTCTGGGCCAGCCGAATGAAGCTCTCCTCGTCTTGAAAGATTTGCAGCCCAATAGGGCTGACAAAGCGACCTACTTGACAAAGCACAAAAAAACTGGGCTATCCATTTTAGGAAAGAAAAAAACAACTCGGCTGGTCTTGTGGTAAACATAAAAGAAAAGGCTGTCTAGACAGGCCAGTGACCCGCACAACCCAGTTGACACCCTGCTTCCATCTCAAAAACAAAAATAACTAGGCGAGCTGCTGGGTCGCTAGTGTCAGCCGCTCGTTGTGTAATTCTCTCATTTACTGACTATGTTGACAATCGCATGGGACCCAGATATTAGAAATTCATTAGGAGGAACCATTTTTTTGCTTGAAATAAGGAGGCACTTGCTTGCGTACTGCCATGACCTTGGTGGGTCCCTGCTGTCATCCCCTCCATGTACAATCATCTCCTGATTGTGTACGCGTCAACCTGGTAGGCCCACAAGTCATTCTCTAAACCCGTGGCAGACAAATACAACCCATTTAAAAAATAACAACCCGTTCCATACGTTCAAAAGGAAAGTTCAACATTCAGAGCAAAGTAACAGGTCTGATCTAGATATAGAGTACTGAACTTCCACATTGACAACCTTCATAGCCAAGTTAACTATCTACTCCCACTAATACTCTAGTAGTGTACAAGTACTAACTTACTCTTAGCTAACTAGACGATGCCGGCCGCCATCGACGGTACACGCTAAACGCCGGCACCGACGTCCTCCGCCTCATCTCGGACTTGCTAGAGGTGCGATAGGGCGCGTTGCTCGTGTGTGTTGGCCCTTTCCATGCCAGTGTGGTCCACCAAAGCTTCGACTTCTAAGTGGGAAACCCACTTGACGAGCTGGTACTAAAATTCAGCGTCGCAAATGGGTGCATGCCCGACAGCCTCCAGGGCTATTTGCCGGGCACCGGCCTCCATGTAGTCGGCCCAATTGCGGGCGCTCTGATCGCGACTCAGAGCGTCGGTCCGCTGCTGCTCCATGCCTCGCTGGCGGCGCAAATCGGCGATACGCTACTCCTCCGCTAGGCGGTCGTGCTCCAACAAGTCCTCATACTCCGCATTGCCATCTAAAGACCGATGGAATGCCTCCTCCCTCCGTTTGTCTTCTGGTGAAAAAATGAACACTAATTCCGGCGGTAACCGCCTCCGGCGTCGCCTATTGCGGACGGCCGGGGGCATGATGGGCATGGAGAGAGCGAGCACTACTAGGAAAAGGCCTACTAATGGCGCACCAGTTTTGCCTACTAATGGCGCATCACCGGTGCGCCATTAGTAGCACGCCACTAGTAATTTTTACTAATGGCGCACCACTGGTGCGCCATTAGTATCTGGTATACTAATGGCGCAGCAACTAGTGCACCATTAGTATGTAACAGCATGCGCCATTAGTGTGCCTCCCGGGGGGCCATACGTAAGCATGGCTTTGTCATACTAATGGCGCATTCTCTGTTGATGCGCCATTAGTATCCTTTGACATACTAATGGCGCACCTGGTGGTGATGCGCCATTAGTATGAATATTTGGTTTTTTTTCCTTTTCTGATTTTTGCGCAGGTTATAAAATATATTATTAGACAGAATATAAAATATATTATTAGACAGAATATAGACAACAACATCAGATTCATCGAATTTAATAGAAGATTAGTTTCCGAATACAATTCATCATATTAGTCTCCGAATTCAAAAGACCGAACAAAGATAAAACATTACAAGTCTCAAGACCGCGAGTATCGAGTTTGTCGGAAGTAATACTAATCCTAACAAGTCCTACTAATCATCATCATACAACTTCTACTCGTTATTCATAACAAGTCATACGATCATCATCTTGATAGTCTTCGAACCAACCCTACTTAATTGTTCATCAGCACATGATCATCAGTATTAGGCAGGACCTAAATACCCTATTTAAGCTAAAATAGCATAAAACAATATAGACCCTGACTCTCCATTATGGAGAATGGAGAACATCCTGTCTCCAATTCTTGCGCTTCGCTTCCTTTTGCTTCCAAGAAGCTCCTTACGACTGTCCATACATTTTTTCCATCCTTTGATTTTCATGTCTCCACTTCTTTTAGAAATCTCGTATGGACAGTTGAGATTCGTAGGACGACCTGGCTGTATGTTCAAAACATTAACACTACCTTTCAGATACATCATATGAGGCACACAATTCTCTGGGATTATCTGTTGAAAAACATAGTAATAACTTCATAGTTACCAATGATGTACTAGTTTTAGAAGTATGCAAAAGATGCACGGATGTCGTAATAGTAAAAATCTTACTAGGGTATCTCCATGGTAGTTACCGTAGTTGAACACATGCATTAGTGGCACGTATTTACCATAATGTTGAGGAGTTTTTTTGTGGATAATGTAATTTTCAATGTCAGTACAAAATCCGACCAGATGATTTTTCTCCTTGTAAGTTGTTAATTCGGAGCCATCGGTGTAGTGGGTTTTGTCTACCATCTCCCGCACATTCTTTGAACAATAAAAATAAGCTGTCAATGGAAATAAGCTGTCAACTATTTTGAAATAAACAATATAAATTAGCTAATAACTATGTTTGAGAAACTCACATAGCGGTAGAACTGGAGGCGTATCAACAAGGACCCAAATGTCCATATTGTCTTGGTTGATGTCAGGATTACCAAGATCCATGGTGATAAGCATACCCTCATCAAAACCATACATCTTGCAAAATGCTTCCCAATTTTTGCAACCAAAATGGGTTACGCTCTCAGAATTATATAGATTTACTTCAAAGTCCACATCATGATGAGTCCTTAGGTGAATTTTCTTTGTTTCAGAAATTTCATGGTCTTCAAAATCCATCCTCTCCAAGACATAGCGTCTTGCATGGCATGGGATAAGCTATACTCGAATTGTAAAAGATGAAAATTACACATTGAAATAGTTGAAGTCATGCTTAATTATGAAAATAACACTTGTCATCGTTGTGTACCGTTTCAACTTCGAAGGTCTCCTCGAGCTTAATGCTGAAGCGCCGATCATCGTCCAGGTGAGGCATGTCGCACAGACCTCGATTGTCGTGGCACCAGTCGCACTCCGCCGGGAGACTTTCGTCGTTCGATGATGATGACGACATATCCTGGGACAGCTCCCAGAATTGCTTGCCGCCCGAACCACCAGCCTCATCGTTGTGGGCCATGTTTCGCTCTAAATAGGAAAAAAAGTTTGGTCAAAAAGTTGGTTATTGTCAAGGAACAAGATCATGGTCTCATCATTTAGGGTTTGTCGACACCGAGGCACCCTAAAAGCCTAAGCTTTCACCATTTAGGGTTTGTCGACGCTGAGGCACCCTAAAAGCCTAAGCGTACATCATTTAGGTTCTCATCGACACCGAGGCATCCGGGGCAGCCAAGTTAAGTTTTCATCATTTAGGGTTTATCAATGCCGAGGCACCCTAGGTTGGGCCTAATCACTTGGCACTAATCACTTGGCTCTATTGCCACCTATGGTTTAATGCAGCAAGAATGGCGGGGCAGTTGATCCTACTTAACTAAGTACTAAGATACCCCGGCCCATGCATTAGTCGCAAGTACCCCATATGTCCTATTTTTAGCAAAGTCATGCTAAAATTCACGGAAAATTTCAGCATGACCTTTGCTGAAAATAGGACATATGAAGTACCCGAATTTGCCGGAACGGAAGTTAATCGACATTCCGGCAAACTCAAGGGCCTCTCGGGGCACTTGCAAATTCATCACGACACAATGGTCGGAGACAAAACCCAGCCACAGACCATATGGTCCTCTACTTTCATATGGACAAAAATCAGCTCAACTTATGTGACCTTCCATTCCAGATATAATATGTCTCCCAACAAAAAATCATGAATAGTTTAGCAAGTCTGTACAAACACAGAAAGAATGACAAATGTATTTTACAGATCATGGCATTGTTTTTACTATATGCACCATGGCAAATTTCTTTTCTTTTTGCAACATGGCAAATTTCTTTTGCACCGGGCCATGGCAAATATAGTCTATGCATCATGAAAATTATAGTGTATGGATCATGGCATTTTTTATTCTACATTTTTATTCTATTGATCATGCCAGGAAATTATAGTCTATGCATTTTTTTAATCTCTGGATCATGACCTAACAAAATTGCCATTTCCCATGGCAAATATAGGCTATGCATCATGGAATTTATACTGTATGGATCATGGCATTTTTTTGTCTACAGGATTATTGTTTGTGTGCATACATGCAGAGTATCAGCTCAGAGGTCTCTGTTTAACAGTGATAAGTCAACGACAAGGAACATCAAGCTTATAATAAAATCTCTTAGAACCTTATGAGAGTATGTACATATACAGATTTTGTTTACTAGCTTGGCACATGTCAAGTCTCACTTGCAGGTGCACATTTTTTTATTTCAAAGCACACCTCTTTGTTTCAGCTATCTATATATCTTGTTATATGTTGCATTTTTAATTCCTGATGTTAACAAGAGTGTTTGTCAAAAGGAAAAGTTCATGGCAGTGTAGCTAGCTTCTCATGCATCCCTCTTATCATCTAGCTAGCTAACACTTGAATCCATGATGCTTCCAGACTTGAGCATTGAGAGTTTCAGACTAGAACTCACCTCGATGGACGCGGTCGCAGACGAGGTCGTAGACGGCGGCGGAGCAGAGACATGGTCACAGACATGGTCGTGGTGCTCCAGTGGACGCGGCTGCATCAATCATTTGAATTGGCATTCAATCAAACACCTCACAGGCAAGAACAGAAGGTGAAGAAAGAGAAGAGAGGGGATCAAGTAGAGAGGGAGAGGGCAAGGAGGGAGGAGCAGAGAGGGGAGTCTAGGGGGAGGGAGCTTACGGGCGGAGGAGGACAGGCGGAGGAGGAGGGGGCTTACGAGCGGCGGCGAGACGGTTGCGGGTCGGCGACGATCGTCGTCCTGCAACCCGTGCGGTCGGCGGCGGCGGGATGGTTGGGGGCTGCGGCGGCTTGCTATCCAGTGGGCGGCGGAGGAGCTGCAGTGGTGGGGGCGCGGGGGCACGGGGGCAGCGGCGCACGTAGGGGCGGCGGCGTCGTGGGTCGTCGGGGCAGCGGCGCGCAGGGGCTGAGAGATGTGAGATGGGATCGGCTGGGGATTGGGGCTGAGATTTTAGTCGGGGGAGGTATAGCAATGGCGCACCACGTAGCGGTGCGCCATAAGTAAGTTTTTTTTTCTGATAGCAATGGCGCACCCTCCTCTGTTGCGCCATTAGTAACTTTTTTTTCTGACAGCAATGGCGCACCCTCCTCTGGTGCGCCATTAGTAACATTTTTTTTCATTATTTCTTGTTGCATCTAATAATTTGTTTTTTTTATCAAATTTGTTATTTTCATGAGGACTAGAACAGAAGATATCATCAAATATCATCAAATTTTTTTTGAAAATATCATCAAATTTGTTTTTTTATTTTTAATTGAAAATATCATCAAATTTGTTATTTGAAGATATCATCAAATTTCTTATTTCAAAATATCATCAAATTTGTTATTTAAAAATATCTTCAAAAAGTGGGGGAGGGTGCGGGTGTCGGCGGCGGCGGTGGAGCGGGCCGGGGGAAGGTGCGGGGTGTCGGCGGCGGTGGTGGAGCGGGGGAGGGTGCGGTGGGTCGGCGGCGGCGGTGGAGCGGGGGAGGGTGCGGTGGGTCGTCGGTGGCGGTGGAGTGGGGGGGTGCGGGGGGTGCTCGGCGGCGAGGGGGATCTGGCGAGGGGGATAGCTATCGAGAGGGAGGGGGATCGAGATCGAGTGTCCTCATGAATATTCAATATTTTTTCATATTGAATACAAAAATATTCATGATATCAAAAAGTGCCCGAGAAATGAAGGCTACAATTTAAATACAATCGATCTTAGCTAGCTATCTGTTCACAATCTTCTTGCCCTTCTTTTTCGCAAATGGAGTTCTTCTGTGGAACGGACGTCCTTTAGGTAGGGTGGTCCTGCTTCTTCTTGTGGTGTATGATGCTACTTCATCGTCGTCATCATGTTCGATCTTCGAGTCGCCGTACTTGTCGAAGTCTTGCTCATTGGCTACTCCATCCATTCCGATGATCTTCCTTTTGCCTCTCCTCACGACAACACGACTGGGCTTTGACGGATCGGTAATGAAGAAGCATTGGTCCACTTGTGAAGCCAGTACCCATGGCTCATTTTTCGCGGTAACGTTTGTGCCCGCGGTCTTGGATTTGGCTTCGGGTATAACCATGGTGGTGAAATACCGGTCTTCTTTTAGGACGCTCTTGGCCCATCTGACACAGAACATCGGGACCTTCTCTCCAGCATAGCTCAGCTCCCAGATCTCCTCGATCCTTCCGTAGTATCTGTCCTTGTCATTACCGGTGTAGGATTCCATCGTTACCCTGGAGTTCTGATAACCATCGCTCTTCATGTCCTTGTCCTCGGTGTAGAATGTGTAGCCGTTGATATCGTACGCCTCATGGGTCATCAGGTTGTGCTCGGCGCCCTGTGACAAGGCGAATATGAGTTGTTCTTCCGCGGAAGAGTCCTCATGTAAAGGGTACGACAGAAGCTTCTGCTTGAAACAACGCATGAAACATGAGTTGTGCTCTTTAAGTATATCTCCGTCCATCCTCTGTTGGCCTCGGTCATTGTACATCTTCTCAATAAAGGTTTTGTGCTCTACCACCCAAGGATCGACCACGTCTATGTGTTGTAGCGCGACTAGGTTTGCTCTTTCAAAGTCGGCGAGTCGACCCTCGAAGTCGACATGCATTTCGCGGCGACCCTCACGGTGACCCCATCCAGCGAGCCTGCCGAGGTGCCTGTTGACGGGCAGACCAACGGGGTTCTCGATGCCTAGATAATTCGTGCGGTAGGAGATGCACTCTTCGGTCAGAAAGCCCCTGGCTATACTTCCCTCTGGACGTGACATGTTGCGAACGTATCCTTTAATGACACCATTCATCCTTTTGAACGGCATCATGCTGTGCAGGAACGTCGGCCCGAGTTGGATGACATCCTCCACGATATGGACCAGCAGATGCACCATAACGTCGAAGAATGCGGCCGGGAAGTACATCTCAAGCTCGCATATTATCACCACGATCTCTTCCTGTAGCCTTCTGAGTTGCCTCACGCCAATCGACTTCCGAGAGATGACGTTGAAAAATTTGCATAGGCCAAATAGCATTTCACGGATGTGCGCGTCCATGATCCCACGGATTGCAACTCGAAGTATCTGCGTCATCAGCACGTGACAGTCGTGAGACTTCATTCCACTGAACTTCTGCTTCGCTGGGTCTAGGTATCTGCTTATCTTCCCCGCGTAACCGTAAGGAAGTTTTACTCCTAGGAGGCAGGTGAAAAACTGCTCGATCTCCTCCTGACTTAGAGTGAAGCACGCGGGAGGGTAGTCATTTCTGGTCTTCTTGGCCTTTTTGCCTTTGCGACGACTTTCTGTGTCCTGCTTCGCCTCATCATCATCATCATCATCATCATCATCATTAGCGTGAAGCTCCTGCCTGATGCCCATTGATTTCAAGTCTACCCTTGCTTTCGGCCCATCTTTGGTCCTCTCTGGCATGTTGAGCAGGGTACCAAGCAGACTCTCGCACACGTTCTTCGTGATATGCATGACATCAAGGCTATGAGGCACATGGTGGATCTTCCATTATGGCAAGTCCCAGAAAACTGACCTCGTTTTCCATACCTTCAGCAGCGGCTCTGGTGCCTTTCGCTTCTTTCCTGGCTCTGGCGCCTTTTGCTTCTTTCCCGGCAGTGGGCAGTCTTTCCAATTTTTCAACAACTCGTCTATTTCCTCGCCGCTCCTCGTACACGAGCGTTTTTGGGGTTCGGTTTCACCATCGAACAGATCCTTGCGTTTCTTCCACGGGTCATCGTCGCGAAGCCACCTTCTATGTCCCATGAACACGGTTTTCAAAGACTCGGGATCTCTATCTAGCTGGCGATACGTTGTGTCATCCATGCACCTTACGCATCCAGAAAATCCGTGGACTACCTGCCCCGCGAGATATTCGTAACCAAGATAGTCGTGCACCGTCGTGAGCAGTGCGGCTCTCATAGGGAAATATTCTTTCTCTGCGGCGTCCCACATATTGGCTGGCGTTTTCCACAGCGTGTCTAGCTCCTCCTTGAGCAGCCCCAGATACAGATTGATGTCATTCCCTAGTTGTTTCGGCCCTTCAATTAGCATACTCATGTGAATGTACTTCCTCTTCATGCACAACCAGGGGGGAAGGTTGTACATCCACACAAACACAGGCCAGGTGCTATGTGTGCTTCTCTGGCTGCCAAACGGATTGACTCCATCGGTGCTCGCACCCAGCACGATGTTCCTTGGATCCTTCCCAAATTCTGGGTATTCGAAGTTCAACGCTTGCCACTGGCTCGCATCCTTAGGGTGACTCAGCATCTTGTCTTTTTTATTTATCTCCGAATCATTTCCGTCATCTTCCCGCTTCTTCTCCTCCCTATCCGCGTGCCAACGCAGGAGCTTTGCTACCTTAGGGTGCGCGAAATACCGCTGCAGACGAGGAGTGATCGGAAAGTACCACACCGATTTTCGAGGAGCTTTCTTCCTCTTCTTGTATCGAGTGACGCCGCACACCGGACATATGGTAGACTCCACGTGCTCGTCCCGTTAAATGATACAATTGTTCATGCACACATGGTATTTCACGTGCGGTAAATCCAGAGGACACACGATTTTCTTCGCCTCCTCGAAACTGGTCGGGCACTTGTTCCCCTTGGGAAGATATTCGTGCCAGAATGACATGTTCTCGTCGAAGCATGCGTCGGTCATTTTGTGTTTTACCTTCATCTCCAGAGCCATGAGCGTTACTTTCAGGCGGGTATCCTCGGGCCTGCATCCTTCATACAATGGAGTAACCGCGTCTATCTCCAGTTGATCCAGCTTGGCTTTCTCTCGGGCGGCAGCTCTTGCGTTATCCGTCTGCTTGAGAAGCAGCTCTTGAATATGAGGGTCCTGCACCCATCCTCCATCGTCGTCTGCTCCGGCATCTTCATCTTCATGATCATGCCCTTCGTCTTGATCTTCCTCATCATCATGTACGACATCTTCTACATGATGACTGTGTACAGCATCACCGTCGTGATCATGTCCTGGAGATTCTTCGTCTTCTCGCCCGCCCTCGCCGCGGTGGTACTTGTCTTGTTGCCCTTCCTCATTTCTTGCCCGGCCCCGGCCATGGACGACTTCATAGTCATCTTCATCACCTTGCCACCGATAGCCATCCATGAAACCACGCAAGAGCAGGTGGTCCCACACCTGCCCGGAATCCGGTCCGCAATAAGGCTCTTCAGCTTGCATCTTCGACACGGACATCTTATCTCCATCTCGTTCTTTTGAAGCATCTCGGCCTTCGCGGAGCTCAAAAACCTATTCACGATGCCTTCAGTCATCGTGCGGACCATGGTCGCCTGTGGGGTAGAGCAAAACGATATTTTAGAACCAAGAAAAAATTTGGCATGACCTTCCCTAAAAATAGGACCAAAAAGAATGCATAGTGCCAAAATTCTCGCCGAAACGGAAATGAATCAAAACATTCCGGCAAAATATTGGCAACTATCGCATTTCAAATACCGGTACATTCAAACACAAACATATATGCAACACCACAAACACATGCAACACCACAAACATACATAGATCTAGCTAGGCCACAAAAAGTGCATGTGCACGTTGTTGGAGCGAGCTAGGGAGAAAAAAAGTAGATCTACATCATGAAGATAGCTTTCCCCTTACTTACCTATCCAAAAAAGGTAATTTCACCACTTAATTTTGATGAATCTATGGTGCAAATGAGGTGAGGAGGAGGAGGCAGCCGAAAGCTTGGAGAAGGAGGTGGAGGGAATGAAGTGGGGAAAGTGAGTGGGTAGGTGTGGGGCTGTCCAAAATATCTTGTTGGGGTCCCAGGTTACTAATGGCGCACCACAAGGAAATGCGCCATTAGTAACCCTGGTTACTAATGGCGCACCTGCAGGTGGTGCGCCATTAGAAGTTTTGCAAAAAAGTAAAAAATATAAATATATATACTAATGGCGCACTGTCTAATAGTGCGCCATTACTAGTTTAAACTAGTAATGGCGCACTGTGAAACGGTGCGCCATTAGTAGTTTTGCGAAAAAAAGTATAAGAAAAAAATTACAGTATTGGCGCACTCTCTGCCAGGTGCACCATTACTAGTTAGAACTAGTAATGGCGCACTGTGAAACGGTGCGCCATTAGTAGTTTTGCGAAAAAAAGTATAAGAAAAAAATTACAGTATTGGCGCACTCTCTGCCAGGTGCACCATTACTAGTTAGAACTAGTAATGGCGCATTGTCTACCTGATGCGCCATTAGTATGTATGGAAAAATGGAAAAAAATTAATACTAGTGGCGCACCCTATTTCTGGTGCGCCATTAGTGTCTTCCACACTAATAGCGCATCACCAACAGGTGCGCCATTAGTATATAGTAGTGGCGCACTGCTTCCCTGATGCGCCATTAGTATCAATCCTATCTATAGCCCTTTTCCTAGTAGTGGAGGATAAGTGGCGAGCGACGTCGGGCCGGTGGGGGCTTATGAGCATAGGGCGAGTTTGGTGATGGGGCACCGTAGAACGTTGGGAACAAGTAATTATAGGCGGAAGGTAGGTGAAACAGCATGTCGCGGAAATGCGACGGCCATCGCACTCATCGGAATTCAATGCATAAGTAGGCATGGCTTAGTGATACGTCTCCAACGTATCTATAATTTTTGATTGCTCCATGCTATTATATTATCTATTTTGGATGTTAATGGGCTTATTTTTACACTTCTATATTATTTTTGGGACTAACCTAATAACCGGAGGCCCAGCCCAAATTGTTGTTTTTTTGCCTATTTTAGTGTTTCGTAGAAAAGGAATATCAAATGAAGTCCAAATGGAATTAAACCTTCGGAAACATGATTTTCTCAACAAACGTGATCCAGGAGACTTGGAGTGGGCATCAAAAAACGATCGATGAGGCCACGAGGCAGGGGGGCGCCTACCCCTCCTGGGCGCGCCCTCCACCCTCGTGGGCCCCTCGTTGCTCCACCGACCTACTTCTTCCTCCTATATATATCCATGTACCCCGCAAACATCCAGGAGCACCACGAAAACCTAATTCCACCGCCGCAACCTTCTGTACCCAATAGATCCCATCTTGGGGCCTTTTCCGGAGCTTCGTCGGATGGGGCATTGATCACGAAGGGCCTCTACATCAACTCCATGGCCCCTCCAATGATGTGTGAGTAGTTTACTTCAGACCTTCGGGTCCATAGCTAGTAGCTAGTAGCTAGATGGCTTCTTCTCTCTCTTTGAATCTCAATACAAAGTTCTCCTCGATTCTCTTGGAGATCTATTCGATGTAATCTTCTTTTGTGGTGTGTTTGTCGAGATCTGATGAATTGTGGGTTTATGATCCAGATTATCTATGAACAATATCTGAATCTTCTCTGAATTCTTTTATGTATGATTGGTTTATCTTTGCAAGTCTCTTCGAATTATCAGTTTGGTTTGGCCTACTATATTGATCTTTCTTGCAATGGGAGAAGTGCTTAGCTTTGGGTTCAATCTTGCGGTGCTCGATCCCAGTGACAGAAAGGGAAACGACACATATTGTATTGTTGCCATCGAGGATAAAAAGATGGGGTTTATATCATATTGCATGAGTTTATCCCTCTACATCATGTCATCTTGCTTAAGGCGTTACTCTGTTCTTATGAACTTAATACTCTAGATGCATGCTGGATAGAGGTCGATGTGTGGAGTAATAGTAGTAGATGCAGAATCATTTCGGTCTACTTGTCGCGGATGTGATGCCTATATACATGAGCATTCCTAGATATTCTCATAATTATTCGCTTTTCTATCAATTGCTCGACAGTAATTTGTTCACCCACCGTAATGCTTATGCTATCTTGAAAGAAGCCACTAGTGAAACCTATGGCCCCTGGGTCTATTTTCCATCATATTAATCTCCCGTCAACAAGCTATTTCTGGTGCCGTTTTATTTTGCTTTATTTACTTTTAATCTATATCATAAAAATACCAAAAATATTTATCTTATTATTATCATCTCTATCAGATCTCACTCTTGCAAGTGGTCGTGAAGGGATTGACAACCCCTTTATCGCGTTGGTTGCGAGGTTCTTATTTGTTTGTGTAGGTACGAGGTGACTCATGCGTGGTCTCCTACTGGATTGATACCTTGGTTCTCAAAAAACTAAGGTAAATACTTATGCTGCTTTACTGCATCACCCTTTCCTCTTTAAGGGAAAACCAACGCAGTGCTCAAGAGGTAGCAAGAAGGATTTCTGGTGCCGTTGCCGAGGAGATCTACGCCAAGTTAAGACATACCAAGTACCCATCACAACTTTTATCCCTCGCATTACATTATTTGCCATTTGCCTCTCGTTTTCCTCTCCCCCACTTCACCCTTGCCATTTTATTCGCCCTTTTTTCATTCTCCCTTTCTTTTGCTTGCTTCGTTGTTATGGCTAGTCCTTTATCTACTCCTTTTTCTCCCAAGAATGAAGTTCTTAATTTTAAACAAAGGGAGGGAGAAAATCTAAAAGATGCTTGGTACAGAATTTGCAATGCACAAAATAGATCTGCTAGGAAGCAATCTACTTCCATTCGTCTTCGCAATTTTTATGTAGGCATCATGCCTTGGAATAGATATATTCTTGATACCATTACCGGAGGAAAATTCTTGGGTAGCCATACTTTTGATTCTTATAATGCTATGATAGATTTGTTTGGCCCACCACCTCTTTTGGTTAATGGAACTACTTTAACTTCGGAACATGTGATGCAAAGCCTTGAAATTATTGAAAATAAAGTCTCTACCATAGAGTTGATTGAAAATTTGGATAGAAAGATCCACAACCAAGTTACCCAATACGGATCTAAGGTAGGAGTGGCTCTTAAATTTTTTAAAGAAAAGGAACCTGTGGTTAATGAAAAGGTAGATCAAGATTCCACTTCCAACCTAGGATCTGCCTTTCTTCCATGAAAAACACTCCTTCTAATGCTAAGATTGCCAAATTTATGTATGTTCCTGAAATTAAGGGTGAAACTTCTAGTAAGGGAAATGCGGACCTCAAATGCATAAGTGTTCACCCAACTTTCTTGTAATCCTTAAGGAACCTTTAGCTACAAATGATTTTCTTGATTTCGTGCCAAGGAGTTTGATTATTAATAATAATAAAGAAACTCCTAAGAGTCATAGGTGTCTTATTGAAGAATTGCCTACCAAAGATGGCAATACCTAGATCTATCCTTGCTTTTATGCCTAGCTAGGGGCTTTAACGATAGCGCTTGTTGGGAGGCAACCCAATTTTATTTTTATTCCTTGCCTTTTGCTCCTGTTTAGTAATAAATAATTTATCTAGCCCCTTTTTTGGTTGTGTTTTTGTGTTTAATTAGTGTTTGTGCCAAGTAGAACCGTTGGGAAGACTTGGGGAAAGTGTTTTCGATCTTGCTGTAAAAAAAAGAAACTTTAGCACTCACGAGAATTGCTGCCATTTTTTATTGGAGAACGATATTTAGTTAATTATTTTTGAATATGATTAATAGATAAATTCCTCACGTTCAGAAATTTATTTTATAATTTTTGGTGTTCCATAAGTTTGCGTTAGCTACAGCTTACTACAGACTGTTCTGTTTTTGACAGATTCTGTTTTTCGTGTGTTGTTTGCTTATTTTGATGAATCTATGGCAAGTAATAGAGTTTATGAACCATGGAGAAGTTATAATACAGTATGTTTAACACAAATATAAATTAAGAATGGGTTCATTACAGTACTTTGAAGTGGTGGTTTGTTTTCTTTCGCTAACGGAGCTCACGAGATTTTCTATTTTGAGTTTTGTGTTGTCAAGTTTTCAAGTTTTAGGTAGAGATTCGATGGATTATGGAACAAGGAGTGGCAAGAGCCTAAGCTTGGGGATGCCCAAGGCACCCCAAGGTAAAATCCAAGGACACCAAAAAGGCTAAGCTTGGGGATGCCCCAGAAGGCATCCCCTCTTTCGTCTTCGTCTATCGGTAACTTTACTTGGAGCTATATTTTTATTCGCCACATGATATGTATTTTTCTTGGAGCGTCTTGTATGATTTGAGGCTTTGCTTTTTAGTTTACGACAATCATCCTTGCTGTACACACCTTTTTATAGAGACACACATGAATGGGAATTTATTAGAATACTCTATGTGCTTCACTTATATCTTTTGAGCTTTATAGTTTTTGCTCTAGTGCTTCACTTATATCTTTTAGAGCATGATGGTGGTTTAATTTTGTAGAAATAATTGATCTCTCCTGCTGCACTTATATTATTTTGAGAGTCCTTTAGAACAACATGGCAATTGCTTTCAGGAATAATAAAAACTATCATATAAGTGCATTGAATACAGTGAGAAGTTTGATACTTGATAATTGTTTTGAGATATGGAGATGGTGATATTAGAGCCATGCTAGTTGAGTGGTTGTGAATTTGAGAAATACTTGTGTTGAAGTTTGTGATTCCCGTAGCATGCACGTATGGTGAACCGCTATGTGATGAAGTCAGAGCATGATTTATTTATTGATTGTCTTCCTTATGAGTGGCGGTCGGGGACGAGCGATGGTCTTTTCCTACCAATCTATCCCCCCTAGGAGCATGCGCGTAATACTTTGTTTCGATAACTAATAGATTTTTGCAATAAGTATGTGAGTTCTTTATGACTAATGTTGAGTCCATGGATTATACGCACTCTCACCCTTCCACCATTGCTAGCCTCTCTAGTATCGCACAACTTTCGCCGGTACCATAAACCCACCATATACCTTCCTCAAAACAGCCACCATACCTACCTATTATGGCATTTCCATAGCCATTCCGAGATATATTGCCGTGCATCTTTCCACCGTTCCATTTTTTATGTCACGCTTCATCATTGTCATATTGCTTGCACGATCATGTAGTTGACATCGTATTTGTGGCAAAGCCACCGTTCATAATTCTTTCATACCTGTCACCATGAATCATTGCACATCCCGGTACACCGCCGGAGGCATTCACATAGAGTCATATTTTGTTCTAAGTATTGAGTTGTAATTCTTGAGTTCTAAGTAAAAAGAAGTGTGATGATCATCATTATTAGAGCATTGCCTCATGCGAGGAAAGGATGATGGAGACTATGATTCCCCCACAAGTCGGGATGAGACTCCGCACGAAAAAAAGAAAAAAAAAAGAGAAAGAGGCCAAAAGAAAAAGAAAAGAGAAAGAAGGCCCGAATAAAAAAATGAGAAAAAATAGAGAAGGGACAATGTTACTATCCTATTACTGTTAGGTTGATCTCCTCCGTGTGGGCCCAACGGCCCACCGGGCCCTTAGATCCGCGCCCTGATCGGGGGCGCCCAACCCTCAATAAGGTTGGTGGGCCCCTGTGACCCGCACTATATAAACAGAGGTGGGGGCCGGGGCACGGCTTACGAGGTTAGTCGCTGCTACAACCCCCATTGACATTCCCTACCGATCTAGGGTTAGCGCGGTGCTCACGGGAAGTTCCACCACCGCCACCATCCACGCTCTGCCATCACCGGCCACCGTCACCATGGCCGGCACCGGGAGTTCCTTGCAAGGCAAGGCAGAAGGTAGGTTTACCAGGAGTCTCTAGCCTACCCTATCCAAAGGATCTAACAATGGTATTAGAGCCATGCATAGGCTAAGATTTTCGGTACAAAGAAAAAAATCAGAGAAAGAAAAGAGTCCCCCCCCCCAAAACAACCCTAGAAGAGAAAAGAATGAATTCTCAACGGAAAAAGTAGCGCCGCCGCAATGGTCGCGCCATTTCTCTCCATCCCCACACGCATCGACAAGCCGAGGTGCGGGGAAGAAGAACACAGCCTCTCCAAGGGGGCAAAAGGGCACCACCACCACACCGCTTGCACCGGCAAGGGGGACGGGGGTGGGGCCGATGTATCGCACGCACAGAGGAACATAGTAGGGCTTTGTTGGCGTCTCTGATCCCTCTCTCTCACTGGCTTCGGTGGATAGAGGGAGGAAGGAAAAGAGGTGAGGAGCTCGTGGCGGTGGCGTCGCGCGCCGTCGCGCCATCGCCGGCGGGCCACTCCACTCGGCCGGTAGCGGGCTATATCCGCCGCCCCGGCAGCGAGAGAGAAGCCACGGGGTCATAGAGAAAAGAGAGAGGCGCCCCGAGGGGAAGGGTGCAGAGGCGCGCACGGCGCGATGGTGCTCCACCTTGTCACCGGCGGCCGGCGGCGCGGGCGTGCCGCTGCAGCTCGATCCCGTGTGGGACAAAGAGAGAGAGGAGCAAGAGGTCACGAGCGGCGCGGGGGGAGGAAAGTGACCGAGGGTTTCCCTCGGGTACCAGTTTTGTTTCCGTGATCTGCGCAGATGGCTGTTGGATCGCGGTGGACGGCCGTGATCAAAACCCTAAGCCACAGCGGGCTTCTCGGGCCGAATGCAGAGGCGAGGCCGACCTGGGCCACGCTGGACCGAGGCCGCGTGGGCGGCTGAGCCGCGCACTGGGGCCGAGGCCGACAGCCGCGGGCGCTGCTACATGGGCTGGGCCGTGGCCAGCTGTGCTGCAGATTTGTCTCTGTCATTTTTTCTTTATACAGTTCTTTTTCAAAAGAACAGTAAAAGGAGAAGTCAAAGTAATATTATTATGTCCAGTTTAGAGCAGATTTAAATAGTCTTCTCTATGCATTTTTTCCAACGAAATTTTTTTGTTTAGAAAATATAAAAGTAAACAGAAAATTTTCTAAAAATGAAAATAGAAAATTTTCAGAAAAGAAATGTTCATGAATTTTATAAAGAAAATTAAAAAGTTCATGATTTTTTAGTCGGTGAAAGAAAAGTTTCTGTAAAGAATAAAAAGTTCATGAATTTTTTATTCAAGTTTTTACGTTGAAAATAAAAATAGAAGTGCTCTTTTAAAAGTGAATAGAACTAAAGTAAAATATTAAATTGTTGCTTCTCTAATGCATTTTTGAACCAACCGGTTAAAATTGCTTAGAGAGTAAAAGAGTACAGAATTGTTTTTGAATAGAATATTGTAAAGTTTCCGCTGCAAAGTAAAAGTTTTATTATTCAATTGAATTGGAACCAATGTGAAAATTTAATTGGAAGAAATGTTCTTAGCAATGTTTTTCCCCTGTGGGTGAAATAAGATGCAAATAGTTTCCGCTATGACAAAAGAAAGATATTTGTTTTAAAGTTAAAATATGCTATTGTTATTTTGACCAAGGTTGATGATAACAGTGCTATAATTCTATGAGTCTTATGTTCAAAATATAAATCTCTGATAAATTTTGTATCAAAGTGATCAATTTTCAGAGAACGGATAAAGATCAAGAAATGCCATTGAACTAGAGAAATGTATATTTCTTGTTCCCACTGCAATAAAGTTGATGATGATGATTAATTCTTAGCAAAGTTGTTTAATAGAAATACTATCATCACATTGTTTATGAGTTATATGCATTATTTCCATTTTCGCCCAACGGTGATATGGAATTAATGTAGAAGGCTTATGTTTATTCTACTTCTGCCACAACGGTGGTTTAGAATATAAAAGAAAGTTTCAAAAGTTTAATATGCATTTTTTAACCAGACCAACGTAGGGTTATTTTTACGCCCATTATTGTTGATTATTGGCTATGTTTTCTCAGACTAAAAGTTTTCCATGCTTTCATTTGTGAAGGCGAATGGCTGGGTACTTGTGACGCGAAAGATGACCAAGAAAGGTCATAGCGTGAGGGAGTATGTTCTCTCTAAAGAATGGCTTCAAAAGAAAAGAGATAGATCATTGAGAGTCTTGGTTGACGAATGTCTTTCTTGTAATCTCTATGAATAAGATTTTTTCAGTCAACATGATTTGAGATGAAACAAGCAACATGCGTGTTTAATTTGACCAACGTTGGATCAAGCATGTGTGTCAAAGAGCATTCGGATTTATTCCTAAATTTGATAATTGAATATGCAGTCAAAAGAGCCAATTCTGGCATTTATGTTCCCTTACAGGGAATTACCCCACATGGCGGGAAAATATAATAATGATAAAACCTGCATGGCCGGAAAAGTCTGGGAAAACACCTGCGTAACGGGGTAAAGCTAACATAATATTATGTAAAAAATCCCGTATGGCGGGAGAAATTCTGGCAAGAGAAAGATATGATAACTCATGTGCTTTGAATGTATCCCACTCTGGGAGAAAAGAATGGAGTAGTTGAAAGGCGCAACCGTACACTTATGGATATGGTGAGCAACATGATGAGTTATTCCAACTTGCCATTGGGATTATGGATGGAGGCGCTTGAAACCGTCATTCACATTCTCAATAGAGTACCAAGAAAATCGGTGCCCAAAACACCGTACAAGCTATGGCCAAGAAGGGTGCCCTCCCTACAACACTTCAAGGTGTGGGGGTGCCATGCTGAGGCCAAAATGTTTAATCCAAACATTGCAAAGTTAGATCCCAAAACAGTGAGTTGCCACTTCATTGGCTATCCAGACAGATCAAAGTGTTTTGTTTCTACTACCCAGACAGATATACAAAGTTTGTAGAAATGAGACATGCAGTCTTCTTAGAGGACGAAATGATGAGGTGGAGCTTGGTAGCTCGGAAAATTGATCTTGAGGATAAGAGGGTGCATACACCTAATCCGATGATTCAGGAGCCATTTTTCTCACTACCAGTTGCAACTCCGTCCATGACATCTATGGGGGTAGACCTGGAACCTATCCGTCAGGAGCTGACTGAACCCGTTGTTGAGCACGAAAGGGGGGTGCAACGACAAATTTTGGAAGAAGTGCCAGATGTTGAGGCACAGAATGTGCCAGAAACTGAGGCCCTTAGAAGGTCTACAAGACATGAAAAGACAGTTGTTTCTCCTGATTATAAAGTTTATAACATGGAAATAGTTCGTACAGGAAAAGAACCCACCTCATACGAAGAAGCCATGAGAAGCCCTCATTCATCGAAGTGGATGAAGGCAATGGAAGACGATATGAAATTGATGAGTTCCAAAGATGTTTGGGACTTAGAGGAAATTCCTAAAGGAGCCAACAGTAGACTGTAAATGGGTCTACAAAACTAAGTATGACTCTAAAGGGAATGTACAAAAGTATAAAGAATGACTCATGGCAAAATGATTTACTCAAAGAGAATGGATAGACTACAATGAGACTTTTCCCCAGTCTCATGTAAGGATTCCTTCAGAATCATAATGGCATTAGTTGCTCATTTTGATTTAGAGTTACATCAAATGGATGTAAAGACGACATTCCTCAACGGGGATTTAAAAGAAAATGTCTACATGAAACAACCTAAGGGTTTTATCATGGAAGGCAAGAGAAAATTTCTACATGAAACAACCTATGGGATGCTGCCTAAAGAAATCCATTTATGGATTAAAGCAAGCCTCTAGACAGTGGTATTTAAAGTTTCATCAAACGAATAAAAGTTTTGGATTTAAAGAACATATAGAGGATAACTGCATTTATGCAAAGTTTAAAATTGGGAAATGTATTTTCCTAATCTTGTATGTGGATGATATCCTGCTTGCTAGCAGTGATGTTAGTCTACTACAAGAAACAAAGAAGTTCTTATCCTCAAATTTTGACATAATAGATCTTGGTGAAGCATCATATGTTTTGGGCATAGAAATTCACCGAGATAGGAACAATGGAGTCTTAGGACTATCACAGAAAGCATATTTAGAAAAGGTTCTTAAAAAGTATAATATGCATGCGAGTAAAGCCACACCTGCTCCTATAGTTAAGGGCGATAGTTTTGGGAAATTCCAATGTCCCAAGAACCAGTACGAGATCGGTCAAATGAAAGCAGTACCATATGCTTCGGCAGTTGGCTGCTTATAGTATGCACAAGTGTGCACTCACCCTGACTTAGCCTTTATCACCGGGGTACTCGGTAGATATCAAGAGAATCCAGGCATAGAACACTGGGAGATGGTAAAGAAATCATTGTGTTATGCGCAAGGCACGAAGGACTACATGCTAATATACAGGAGAAGTGACTCCCTAGAGATAAAAGTGTATTCAGACACATATTTTGCGGGGGACAAAGATGATAGAAAATCCACGTCAGGATACGTATTCACCCTCGCTGGGGGAGCTATTTCGTGGAAAAGCTCCAAACAGTCGATAGTTGCATCATCCACGATGTATGCAGAATCATAGCATGCTTCGAAGCCACGGGGCAGGCGATATGGCTAAATAAATTTGAACCCGACTTGAAAGTGGTAGATTGTATTCACAAACCACTAAAGATGTACTGTGACAACCAGCCCGCAGTATTTTACGCTCACAACAACAAGTCGAGTAATGCTGCAAAAACAATAGAGATAAGGTATTATGTTGTGAAAGATAGAATCCAGGATCAAACTATAAGTCTCGAGCATATGAGGACAAAGGATATGCTTGTGGATCCGCTAACGAAAGGCTTACCACCCAATGTGTTCAAGAAACACTTAGCCGACATGGGTTTAAGAGAAATCCTTATGATTCCTGGATAGGCCCAAAAGGAACATAATTTGTTTCTGAACAAAACGTATGTTGTAGCTGTATGATTCCATCGGCAAGTAAGCTGTGACAATGAAACATGCTCTATGTACCAATATGTGATCAAACAAATAAACTAGAAAGTATAAGGTTAAAAGTAAAGTTGTGATCAAGGGGGAGAATGTTAGGTTGATCTCCTTTGTGTGGGCCAACGGCCCACCGGGCCCTTAGATTCATGCCCTGATCGGGGGCGCCCAACCCTCAATAAGGTTGGTGGGCCCCTATGACCCGCGCTATATAAATAGAGGTGGGGGCCAGGGCACGACTTACGAGGTTAATCGCTGCCACAACCCCCACCGACATTCCCTACCGATCTAGGGTTAGCGTGGTGCTCATGGGAAGTTCCACCACCGCCGCCATCCACTCTCTGCCATCACCGGCCACCGTCACCATGGCCGGCACCGGGAGTTCCTCGCAAGGCAAGGCAGAAGGTAGGTTTACCGGGAGTCTCTAGCCTACCAGATCCAAAGGATCTAACAATTACCACACTTGTGCTTCAAAGTAGCACCAAGATCTTCATGATAGAGTGTCTCCTATGTTGTAACTTCCATATACTAGTGGGAATTTTACATTATAGAACTTGGCTTGTATATTCCAATGATGGGCTTCCTCAAAGTGCCCTAGGTCTTCCTGAGCAAGCAAGTTTGATGCACAACCACTTAGTTTCTTTTGTTGAGCTTTCATACACTTATAGCTCTAGTGCATCCGTTGCATGGCAATCCCTACTCACTCACATTGATATCTATTGATGGGCATCTCCATAGCCAGTTGATACGCCTAGTTGATGTGAGACTATCTTCCCCTTTTTTATCTTCTCCACAACCACCATTCTACTCCACATATAGTGCTATGTCCATGGCTCACGCTCATATATTGTGTGAAGATTGAAAAAGTTTAGGAACATTAAAAGTATGAAACAATTGCTTGGCTTGTCATTAGGGTTGTGCATGATTTAAATATTTTGTGTGGGGAAGATAGAGCATAGCTAGACTATATGTTTTTGTAGGGATAACTTTCTTTGGCCATGTTATTTTGAGAAGACATGATTGCTTAGTTAGTATGCTTGAAGTATTATTATTTTTATGTCAATATTAAACTTTTATGTAGAATCTTTCGGATCTGAACATTCATGCCACAATAAAGAAAATTTACATTGAGAAATATGTTAGGAAGCATTCCACATCAAAAATTCTTTTCTTTATCATTTAGCTACTCGAGGACGAGCAAGAATTACGGTTGGGGATGCTTGATACGTCTCCAACGTATCTATAATTTTTGATTGCTCCATGCTATTATATTATCTATTTTGGATGTTAATGGGCTTATTTTTACACTTTTATATTATTTTTGGGACTAACCTATTAACCGGAGGCCCAGCCCAAATTGTTGTTTTTTTGCCTATTTCAGTGTTTTGTAGAAAAGGAATGTCAAACGAAGTCCAAATGGAATGAAACCTTCGGGAACGTGATTTTCACAACAAACGTGATCCAGGAGACTTGGAGTGGGCGTGAAGAAATGATCGAGGAGGCCACAAGGCAGGGGGCGCGCCTACCCCCCTGGGCGCGCCCTCCACCCTCGTGGGCCCCTCGTTGCTCCACCGACCTACTTCTTCCTCCTATATATATCCATGTACCCCGCAAACATCCAGGAGCACCATGAAAACCTAATTCCACCGCCGCAACCTTCTGTACCCAATAGATCCCATCTTGGGGCCTTTTCCGGAGCTTCGTCGGATGGGGCATTGATCACGAAGGGCCTCTACATCAACTCCATGGCCCCTCCAATGATGTGTGAGTAGTTTACTTCAGACCTTCGGGTCCCTAGCTAGTAGCTAGATGGCTTCTTCTCTCTCTTTGAATCTCAATACAAAGTTCTCCTCGATTCTCTTGGAGATCTATTCGATGTAATCTTCATTTGCGGTGTGTTTGTCGAGATCCGATGAATTGTGGGTTTATGATCCAGATTATCTATGAACACTATTTGAATCTTCTCTGAATTCTTTTATGTATGATTGTTTTATCTTTGCATGTCTCTTTGAATTTCCAGTTTGGTTTGGCCTACTAGATTGATCTTTCTTGCAATGGGAGAAGTTCTTAGCTTTGGGTTCAATCTTGTGATGCTCGATCCCAATGACAGAAAGGGAAACGACACGTATTGTATTGTTGCCATCGAGGATAAAAAGATGGGGTTTATATCATATTGCATGAGTTTATCCCTCTACATCATGTCATCTTTCTTAAGGCATTACTCTATTCTTATGAACTTACTACTCTAGATGCATGCTGGGTAGCGGTCGATGTGTGGAGTAATAGTAGTAGATGCAGAATCGTTTCGGTCTACTTGTCGTGGACGTGATGCCTATATACATGATCATGCCTAGATATTCTCATAATTACTCGCTTTTCTATCAATTGCTCGATAGTAATTTTCTCACCCAGCGTAATACTTATGCTATCTTGAGAGAAGCCACTAGTGAAACCTATGGCCCCCGGGTCTAATTTCCATCATATTAATCTCCCATCAACAAGCTATTTCTGGCGCTATTTTATTTTGCTTTATTTACTTTCAATCTATATCATAAAAATACCAAAAATATTTATCCTATTATTATCATCTCTATCAGATCTCACTCTTGCATGTGGCCGTGAAGGGATTGACAACCCCTTTATCGCGTTGGTTGCGAGGTTCTTATTTTGTAACACACACGATGCGGCTATATCTCCCACGTGTCGGAGCACGACTTAGAGGCATAACCGCATTGTAGGCATGTCGCAAGAGGGGTAATCTTTACACATCCCATTTACTGAATAGGAAAGAGATAAAGAGTTGGCTTACAATCGCCACTTCACACAATACATGAATATAGCATTACATCATCCAGAATACAATCAAGGTCCGACTACGGAACCAAAGTAAAGACAACCCCAAATGCATAAGATCCCCGATCACCCCAACTGGGCTCCACTACTGATCGTCTGGAAAGGAAACATAGTAACGTCCTGAATCCACATCGAACTCCCACTTGAGTTTGGTCGCATCCCCTGGAATGACATCATCGGCACCTGCATCTGGTTTTGGAAGGAATCTGTGAGTCACGGGGACACAGCAATCTCACACCCTCGCGATCAAGACTATTTAAGCTTATGGGTAGGAAAAGGTAGTGAGGTGGAGCTGCACCAAGCGCTAGCATATATGGTGGCTACCTTACACAAATGAGAGCGAGAAGAGAAGCAAAGCACGGTCGAGAAGCTATAAAGATCAAGAAGTGATCCTAGAACTACTTACGTTCAAGCATAACACGAGACCGTGTTCTCTTCCCGGATTCTACCGAAAAGAGACCATCACGGGTACACACGCTGTTGATGCATTTTAATTAAGTCAAGTGTCAAGTTCTCTACAACCGGACATTAACAAATTCCCATCTGCCCATAACCGCGGGCACGGCTTTCGAAAGTTCAAAACCCTGCAGGGGTGACCCAACTTAGCCCATCACAAGCTCTCACG
Source organism: Triticum urartu (assembly GCF_056163025.1). Taxonomy (NCBI): domain Eukaryota; kingdom Viridiplantae; phylum Streptophyta; class Magnoliopsida; order Poales; family Poaceae; genus Triticum; species Triticum urartu. The sequence goes on from NC_141878.1 coordinate 153,219,750, forward strand.
GTCAACGAAGGATATTCCTTCTCCCAGGACGACCCGATCAGACTCGGAATCTTGGTTACAAGACATTTGGACAATGGTAAAACAAGACCAGCAAAGCCGCTCGAATGTGCCGACAAATCCCGATAGGAGCTGCACATATCTCGTTCTCAGGGCAGACCGGATGAGCCAGACGTCGGGTTGACATAGACCCTGGTTGCCCAGGGGGTGCCGGACATCGCTCATGTTGGACTAACACTTAGAGAAGCACTGGCCCGGGGGGGTTAAAATAAAGATGACCCTTGAGTCCACGAAACCCAAGGGAAAAAGGCTAGGTGGCAAATGGAAAAACCAAGGTTGGGCCTTGCTGGAGGAGTTTTATTCAAGGCGAACTGTCAAGGGGTTCCCATTATAACCCAACCGTGTAAGGAACGAAAAATCAAGGAACATAACACCGGTATGACGGAAACTAGGGCGACAAGAGTGGAACAAAACACAAGGCATAAGGACGAGCCTTCCACCCTTTAGCAAGTATATAGGTGCATTAAAGTAAACAAGATATAATAGTGATATCCCAACAATAATCATGTTCCAACAAGGAACAAACTCCAATCTTCACCTGCAACTAGCAACGCTATAAGAGGGGCTGAGCAAAGCGGTAACATGGCCAAACAACGGTTTGCTAGGACAAGGTGGGTTAGAGGCTTGACATGGCAATATGGGAGGCATGATAAAGCATGTGGTAGGTATCGCGGCATAGGCATGGCAATAGAGCGAGCTACTAGCAAGCAAAGATAGAAGTGATTTCGATGGTATGGTCATCTTGCCTGCAAAGTTCTCCGAGTTGACGTAAGCTTGATCCTCGTAAGCATACTCAACGGGTTCCTCGACCAGGTACTCGTCTCCCGGCTCTACCCAAGGCAAGAACACAAGAAAAGGGAACCACAATCAACCACGGTACAATGCGCAAGCAACATGATGCAAAACATGGCATGATATGCGGCATGTGATATGCAATGCATATGCATTCTCAAAGATTGAACCAGGCCTCAGCTTGGCATACCAAGTGCGCCGCTGGAAAGATGAGTTGATTTCGGTCGAAATTGATATAAAGATCACCAGAAACGGATGCATGGTTTGCAAATGGCAAGCAAAACAAGAATGTCACGATTCTGCGATTAACAGCACGATGCCATCTAAAATGCAACAAGAAACTAAGCTACTGCACTCTAACATAGCAACAAAGCACATGGCAGTGATCCACTCAAGATGATTGACAAAATATGAACACTGAGCTACAGCTAAATCACACAATAGCAGGCTCAAACAAGCATGGAAAAAGTGCAAAAGATAACAGCATCACAGACTTAGTGAAAATAACAACATGCCAGGAATTAACATCAGGAAGCAATGTTTAGAGTAAGATAACAACATGCTATAGGATCAGAACATAGCAAAGCAAGGCATGGCATTGATCTACTCAAAGCATATAACAAAAGTCCCTTACTGACCATAAGCCAAAAAGGATCAGAAGATATGATGGCACCCATGTAAACATAGCAAGTTTCGTTAACAGATGCAGACTTAGCAGAAAACTGGACATGGCATAAACAGAATTATGTAGGCATGTTTGCGAGCTTGATGCACTCACCACAAGGCATTGCATGACAAACTAAGCATACACCCAGCAACAAGACATGACCAAGAAGCTAAACATGGCAAGAACCATGTCATAGCATGCATGGATCAACTACGACAACCTTGGCAAAATTGATTAACACATAAAAAACCTGCCAGGAACATTTTATAGCAAAAGTAGAGCAAGATTGATTCATGCTAGGATACTCCATAAATGCAAACAAAGACATGGATGGATAGAGCATAACCATATGCTCAAATAATTCTTACTGAACATACTCAAAAGAGGCATGGATCACTCAGTATCAACATGAATACATGTCATTGAAATAACAATAGGGAAAAGACTTAGTAGAATTCTAAGTCCCTGAAATCAGCAACATCACGAGAGCTACATTGCATGCATGTGCTAGTCACCACATTGATCACAAAAAACATGTCATACACCCCTGTAAAGATGGCATGGCATAGCCCAAAACACATGTAGGGCTCAAGTTCATAGGAGGCACACAATAATCATGGCAAAAATGACAAATGCTCAAGATCTGCTAAGTACCAGGAACTAACTTTATGAAGCACCCTTGAAACAGCATTTTAGGCATCAAGATGGACTCAAACAGGCATGATGCAATGGAACAAAATGAAGAGGACATCATGATGAACATTTTGATATATCATGCATGAAAAACGGAGCTACGGATGATGAGGTATGATGCGATGAACATGGCCTGAAAAAGTTACAGATCCGGAGACTCTGAAGAAAAAATCACCTCTGGATCTAGGGTTGACCCGGGCACGCAAAACAAGGTGGCGGCTGATATCACCGGAGACGACGCCAGATGACGGCTGGAGACGAGGGAGAGGCGGCGGCCGCGCTCGGGGGCGCCGGATCCGGTCCGGCCCGACTGGATCCGCGGCGATGTGGGAGGAAGCGGCGGTGGTCGCGGCAGGGGTGGCGGCGCCGGCGCCGGAGCACGGAGCGGCGACCGGGCGGCGGAGGCACGGGCGGCACGCGGTGGCCGGCGGCGGAGCGGGCGACGCTCGGTGGCCAGCGGCGGGGTCGGGCGCGGAGGCGCGCGAAACGGCAGCGGCGGCACGCGGGCTCGCGTGGGCCTGACTCGGGCCCCGCGGGCCGCGCATTGGTGGGAGGCGGCGGTGACACGTGGCGAGCCCCGATTGGGCGCGGGCGGCGGCGGATGCGTGTCCGGCGGCGGGCGGATGCGTGTCCGGCGGCGGGCGGACACGTCCGGCGCAAAAAGGGGAAGTTTTTAGGGTTTCATTTGTGATTTGGACGGGGGAGGCACATATTTATAGGTGGAGGGAGCTAGGAGAGTCCAAATGAGGTGCGGGTTTCGGCCACGCGATCATGATCGAACGGTCGAGAGGATGGAGGGGGTTTGGATGGGTTTTGGGCCACTTTAGAGGGGTGTTGGGCTGCAACACACACGAGGCTTTTACGGTTCCCTGGTTAACCGTTGGAGTATCAAACGGACTCCAAATGGCACGAAACTTGACAGGCGGTCTACCGGTGGTAAACCAAGGCCGCTTGGCAAATCTCGGTCCAATTCGAGAAGGTTTAACACCCGCACATGAAAAGAGGCAAAAGGGGGCGTCGGAGGACATAGGAATGCCGAAATGCAAAACGGACAACGGGGAAAATGCTCGGATGCATGAGACGAACACGTATGCAAATGCGATGCACATGATGACATGATATGAGATGCATGACATGGACAAAATGCAAAACGAAGACAAAACCCAACCACGAGGTAATATCATAACTTAGAGCCGAAAATGGCAAGAGTTGGAATACAAATATGGTAAATTACATCCGGGGTGTTACAACACTCCACCACTACAAAAGATCTCATCCTAAGATCTAGGACTGAAAAACTCTGGATATTCGGAACGGAGGTGGTCCTCGCGTTCCCAGGTGGCTTCTCAGTCGGAATGATGTGACCACTTCACTTTCATAAATTTGATAGACTTTTTGCGAGTCTTGTGCTCAGTTTCTTCAAGAATAGCAACGAGATGCTCATGATAAGACATGTCTTCTTGGAGATCAATCTCTTCGAAGTTGATGGTGCGGTCAGGAGTCTTGAAACACTTGCAAAGCTGAGACACATGAAACACGTCGTGCACATTTGCAAAGTTGGACGGAAGCTCAAGTTGATAGGCGAGATCGCCTCTTTTGCCAATGATCTTGAAAGGACCCACGTATCTAGGGGCAAGCTTCCCTTTGATACCGAAGCGACGAGTACCTTTCATTGGAGAGATGCGGAGGTAGACATGGTCTCCGATCTCGAAAGACAAGTCACGATGCTTGCTATCATAGTAACTCTTCTGGTGCGATTGTGCGGCTTTGAGATTTTCACGAATGACTTTGCACATTTCTTCAGCCTCTGTGATCAAGTCATTGCCAAGAAGTTGGCGTTAACCAGTCTCTGACCAATTAAGAGGAGTACGACACTTTCTGCCATAGAGAATCTCGAATGGGGCCTTGCCCGAACTCGCTTGGAAGCTGTTGTTGTAGGAGAACTCGGCATATGGAAGACAATCTTCCCACTTCATACCGAAGGAAATGACACAGGCCCTGAGCATATCTTCAAGAATTTGATTTACTCGCTCGACTTGTCCACTTGTTTGAGGATGAAAGGCTGTGCTGAAGCGAGTGTTGGTGCCCATGCCCTTCTGAAAGGAATCCCAAAACTTAGAGGTAAAGATGCTTCCATGATTTGAAGATATCAACTACGGAATGCCGTGCAAGGAGACAATCCTGGAGGTATATAGCTCTGCCAACTGACCTGCTGTGATAGATTCTTTGATAGGAAGAAAATGAGCCACTTTAGTGAGCTTGTCGATGACGACGAAGATAGCATCATTGCCATGCTTGGACTTGGGAAAACCAGTCATGAAGTCGATCTCAATATGGTCAAACTTCCATTCTAGAATGGCAAGAGGTTGGAGGAGACCAGTTGGCCGTTGGTGTTCTGCTTTCACTCTTCTACAGACATCACATTCATTCACGAACTAAGCAATCTCTTGCTTCATTCGAGTCCACCAATACGACTGCTTGAGGTCATGGTACATCTTTGTACTTCCAGGATGAATAGATAGGAGTGAATGGTGAGCCTCGTTCATAATGACTTTACGAAGGTCACCCTTAGGAACAACAATGTGATCCTCGAAGAATAGAGTATCTTTGTCATCAAGGCGATAGCACTTGTACTTGGGTTGGCTCTTGGCAATCCCCATCTTCACCTTCTTCACCATTGCATCAAGAAGTTGAGCCTCACGAATCTGATCTTCCAAAGTAGGAGAGACTTGGAGGTTGGCAAGGAATCCTTGAGGAACAACTTGGATATTAAGTTTGCGGAAAGCTTCACAAAGATCCGGTTGGAAGGGCTTGAGAATCAAACTGTTGCAGTAAGCCTTCCTGCTCAAAGCATCATCAATGACATTGGCCTTACCTGGAGTATATTCAATACTCGGATTATACTCTTGAATCATTTCGACCCAACGAGTCTGCCTGAGGTGAAGGTTGGGTTGAGTGAAGATGTACTTGAGACTCTTATGATTAGTGAAGATGTCCACTTTCCTTCCCAACAAGAGATGTCTCCATGTTAAAAGAGCATGGACAACTGCCGCCAACTTGAGGTCATGAGTGGGGTAGTTCTTTTCATTGGGCTTCAACTGGCAAGAGGTATAGGCCACAACTTTCTTCTCTTGCATTAACACAGCACCGAGACCTTGCAGGGAAGCATCACAGAAAACTTCGAATGGTTTGGATTCATGAGGAGGAGTCAGAACTGGAGCTGTGACTAACTTCTCTTTGAGGGTGTTGAAAGCCACGTCACATTCAGGCGTCCAGACATACTTCACATGCTTCTGGAGAAGGTTGGAAAGAGGCTTCGCAATTTCAGAGAAATTCTCAACGAATCTTCGACAATAGCTTGCGAGCCCAAGGAAGATGCGGAGCTGCTTCACATTCGGAGGCGTTTCCCAATTCACAATTGCAGACACCTTCTCAGGATTAATAGCTATGCCCTTGGCTGAGATTATATGCCCAAGGTAGAGAACCTCATCGAGCCAAAACTCGCACTTTGAAAACTTCGCATAGAACTGATGTTCTCTGAGTTTGTCCAGCACCAATCTCAAATGTTTGGCATGATCCTCCTTGTTCTTGGAAAAGACCAAAATGTCATCGAGATAGACCAAGACGAAGTCATTTGTGTAGGGGTTGAAGATGAAGTTCATCATGCGAGAGAACGTTGGAGGAGCCTTGACAAGGTCGAAAGACATGACAGTGTATTCATAAGAACCATAGCTTGTTCTGAATGGTATCTTGGGGATGTCTTGTTCATGAATGCGAATTTGATGATAGCCCATACGGAGTTCAAGCTTGGAGAATACTTGAGTACCTTTGAGTTGTTCGAAAAGCTCATTGATGTTGGGAAGTGGGTACTTGTTCTTTATGGTCTTCTTGTTCAATGTACGGTAGTCGACGCAGAGTCGGTCCGTGCCATCTTTCTTCTTGACAAAAAGAACACCACAACCCCAAGGAGAAGAACTTGGTCAGATCAGACCCATACGCTCTTGTATATCGAGTTGTTTCTTCAGCTCCTTCAACTCTTCTGGTCCAAGCTTGTAAGGATGTTTGCAAACAGGTTCCATGCCAGGCTCAAGATCAATGACGAATTCAACTGGCCGGTGAGGAGGCATTCCTGGAAGCTCTTCTGGAAAGGCGTCTTGATATTCACAAATGACTGGAATCTGAGAGATGGCATTCAACTCTCCCTTCTCATTGAGAGAAAACAGTTGAATTGTATCATCACGAGCGGCAAAGACGATCACATCCTCAGACGAGTGTGTTAATTAAATCTGTCTGGCACCACAATCAAGCTGAGTCTTGTTCTTAGAAAGCCAGTCCATGCCGAGAATTAGATCAATATCCGAGTTACCAAGAACAATTGGAGAGGACAGAAACTTATAGTCGCCCATCATGATAGAAACATCCGGAACCATAGAGCTTGCATTCATGAATTTACCCGGAGAGACAACTGATAACTGCCTAGGCAAGTCTTGGAAAGGCAACTCATGCTTAGATGCAAATGGTATTGAAATGAAACAATGCGATGCACCAGTATCAAAAAGGACTTTTGCAGGAATATCATTAACAGGAAGATTACCCATGATCACTTCTAAAGAGTCCTCTGCCTGAGCTGCGTTCATCAAGTTGACCTTTGCAGACTTGGGATTATGCTTGACCACTGCATTGCTGGCAGATCTCATAGGAGGAGGAGGCGGAAGACGCCTCTGGTTGAAGCATTTGTTTGCATAGTGACCCTTCTGCTGACACTTGTTGCACGTAACCTCTGAGAGCGGCCGGTGATACAGAGCACTTGACCTTGGAGCATGAGACGAATCTTTGTTCTGAAAGCCTGGGTTGGGTGGGTGGGAAGATCCATTGCCACCTTTGCTCTTCTGCTGATAAGGCTGATGGAACGGAGGAGGAGGAGGCAACCAGTACTTTTGCTGCTTAGCTACCACTTGAGTTGAAGAAGAAGAAGGAGTTGCATCCCTGACTCTCTTCTTGGAAGCATCGCACTTGAGCTGAGAGGTCTCTTGCTTTAATGCCATGTTGTAGAACTCATCATACTTTTTCGGCTCAAAAAGCACAAGAGCTAGTTGCAGATCTTCTCTAAGGCCACCTCTGAATTGATAAATCATGCTCTTCTCGTCAGGGACGTCTTGTTTGGTGAAGCGAGCGAGCCTCTGGAATAGGATGTTGTATTGGTAAACAGACAAGCTGCCTTGCTTCAGATTGCGGAACTCCTCACGCTTACTCTCAACAACACTCTGAGGAATGTGGTGAGCTTTGAAGTCTTGGCGGAAATCATCCCAGGTAATCACACAACCTCCTCTGGAATCTTTGTATTGTTGATACCACTGCTTGGTCTTTGAGTTGGAATGAAGCAAACTTGACAAAGTCCTCAGGCATGACGTTGCTACACTCAAAATGTTTGCAGATATCCATGAGCCAATCGTCAGCGTCTGTGGCCTCGACACAGTTACTAAAAGACTTCAGCTGGTTTGTGAGGAACTCGTTGAGGGTAGAAAACTGAGCTTGATTGTTGCCATGGCCTTGATTTCCTCGGTTGCACTCTTGCAAGATTTGCAAAAGCATATGCGTGTTGGCATTGGTAGCGTCCATCACAGCTTGCCATGCCTCTGGAAGTGGAGGTGGTGGCGGAGGTTTCAGATTCTGACGCGTTTGAGGAGCCATCCTGAAGAGGTTGACATCCGTTAGCATCTTGACAGACATATATTCAAGCTGAATCAATGGATCGAAATTGCAACATATAACCTTAACATTTGAACAAGAATGAACACATGGATTCCAAAGTAAATGATCACACTTCCATAAATTGAGAAGCCACTTAGATAGAGGTAGATGAATAAAGCAACAAGGTACGGATATGAACAAATAATTGGTAAGGATTACCCAATCAAAAACCAAATATTTGCGGGAAGAAATACTAGAGCTACATGAATTCCCACCTATGAAACTCCCGAAACTTTCTGGTTATGCAATTAGGTGTTGGGGATACATGGGAAGCATAATATCTCACCCAAAACTAGCAAATCCTACATCCAGCTATATCCATCCTTCAACACATAACCAAGAAACCTTCGGAAATCATTTACCTCAACCTTCGAAAAGCATCCAGTACTGGGTGGCGTTGAGGTTATCTCACCAACAACTGCATAAAGGAGATTTTCGATGGTGGCGAACTCAGGTATTCCAGAACTGCAACGATAAAATTGTGATGACAACACCTCGGAGCTCAACTCCCCAGGACACTTCCACAACCCCTAAATGTCAGGAGGCACCAAGAACAATGTTCTCGTCACAAAACCAAGATACCCGCGTGATCCTAAAAAAATTCATGAAATTTGAGAAGAGAAGAGTCAAACTCTACGTCAGGAGGCCTCACCAGAGCGATGAAGGGACTCAGGAGTAAAAAGAATCCTACTCACCGATATATATAATCCAAAAAGACTCAAAACATTTTTCTAGACTCAACAATGCCAGCGATTCGATCAAGCAGGGGGCTCCTAAGTCAGGGAAGGCTCGGATTATCAACTTGTAACACCCACGATGCGGCTATATCTCCCATGTGTTGGAGCACGACTTAGAGGCATAACCACATTGTAGGCATGTCGCAAGAGGGGTAATCTTTACACATCCCATGTACTGAATAAGAAAGAGATAAAGAGTTGGCTTACAATCGCCACTTCACACAATACATGAATATAGCATTACATCATCCAGAATACAATCAAGGTCCGACTAAGGAACCAAAGTAAAGACAACCCCAAATGCATAAGATCCCCGATCACCCCAACTGGGCTCCACTACTGATCGTCTGGAGAGGAAACATAGTAACATCCTGAATTCTCGTCAAAATCCCACTTGATTTCGGTCGGATCCCCTGGAATGACATCATCGGCACATGCATCTCGTTTTGGAAGGAATCTGTGAGTCACAGGGACTCAGCAATCTCACACCCTCGCGATCAAGACTATTTAAGCTTATGGGTAGGAAAAGGTAGTGACGTGGAGCTGCAGCAAGCGCTAGCATATATGGTGGCTACCTTACGCAAATGAGAGCGAGAAGAGAAGCAAAGCACGGTCGAGAAGTTATAAAGATCAAGAAGTGATCCTAGAACTACTTACGTTCAAGCATAACACGAGACCGTGTTCTCTTCCCGGGTACACACGCTGTTGATGCATTTTAATTAAGTCAAGTGTCAAGTTCTCTACAACCGGACATTAACAAATTCCCATCTGCCCATAACCGCGGGCACGACTTTCGAAAGTTCAAGACCCTACAGGGGTGTACCAACTTAGCCCATCACAAGCTCTCACGGTTAACGAAGGATATTCCTTTTCCCAGGACGACCCGATCAGACTCGAAATCCCGGTTACAAGACATTTCTACAATGGTAAAACAAGACCAGCAAAGTTGCCCGAATGTGCCGACAAATCCCGATAGGAGCTGCACATATCTCGTTCTCAGGGCACACCGGATGAGCCAGACGTCGGGTTGGCATAGACCCTGGTTGCCCAGGGGGCGCCGGACATCGCTCAGGTTGGACCAACACTTAGAGAAGCACTGGCCCGGGGCGGTTAAAATAAAGATGACCCTTGAGTCCGCGAAACCCAAGGGAAAAGGGCTAGGTGGCAAATGGTAAAACCAAGGTTGGGCCTTGCTGGAGGAGTTTTATTCAAGGCGAACTGTCAAGGGGTTCCCATTATAACCCAACCGTGTAAGAACGCAAAATCAAGGAACATAACACCGGTATGACTGAAACTAGGGCGGCAAGAGTGGAATAAAACACCAGGCATAAGGCCGAGCACCTGCATCTGGTTTTGGAAGGAATCTGTGAGTCACGGGGACACAGCAATCTCACACCCTCGCGATCAAGACTATTTAAGCTTATGGGTAGGAAAAGGTAGTGAGGTGGAGCTGCACCAAGCGCTAGCATATATGGTGGCTACCTTACACAAATGAGAGCAAGAAGAGAAGCAAAGCACAGTCGAGAAGCTATAAAGATCAAGAAGTGATCCTAGAACTACTTACGTTCAAGCATAACACGAGACCGTGTTCTCTTCCCGGATTCTACCGAAAAGAGACCATCACGGGTACACACGCTGTTGATGCATTTTAATTAAGTCAAGTGTCAAGTTCTCTACAACCGGACATTAACAAATTCCCATCTGCCCATAACCGCGGGCACGGCTTTCGAAAGTTCAAAACCCTGCAGGGGTGACCCAACTTAGCCCATCACAAGCTCTCACGGTCAACGAAGGATATTCCTTCTCCCAGGACGACCCGATCAGACTCGGAATCTTGGTTACAAGACATTTGGACAATGGTAAAACAAGACCAGCAAAGCCGCTCGAATGTGCCGACAAATCCCGATAGGAGCTGCACATATCTCGTTCTCAGGGCACACCGGATGAGCCAGACGTCGGGTTGACATAGACCCTGGTTGCCCAGGGGGTGCCGGACATCGCTCATGTTGGACTAACACTTAGAGAAGCACTGGCCCGGGGGGGTTAAAATAAAGATGACCCTTGAGTCCGCGAAACCCAAGGGAAAAAGGCTAGGTGGCAAATGGAAAAACCAAGGTTGGGCCTTGCTGGAGGAGTTTTATTCAAGGCGAACTGTCAAGGGGTTCCCATTATAACCCAACCGTGTAAGGAACGAAAAATCAAGGAACATAACACCGGTATGACGGAAACTAGGGCGACAAGAGTGGAACAAAACACAAGGCATAAGGACGAGCCTTCCACCCTTTAGCAAGTATATAGGTGCATTAAAGTAAACAAGATATAATAGTGATATCCCAACAATAATCATGTTCCAACAAGGAACAAACTCCAATCTTCACCTGCAACTAGCAACGCTATAAGAGGGGCTGAGCAAAGCGGTAACATGGCCAAACAACGGTTTTCGTGGACAAGGTGGGTTAGAGGCTTGACATGGCAATATGGGAGGCATGATAAAGCATGTGGTGGGTATCACGGCATAGGCATAGCAATAGAGCGAGCAACTAGCAAGAAAGATAGAAGTGATTTTGAGGGTATGGTTATCTTGCCTGCAATGTTCTCCTAGTTGACGTAAGCTTGATCCTCGTAAGCATACTCAACGGGTTCCTCGGTCACGTACTCGTCTCCCGGCTCTACCCAAGGCAAGAACACAAGTAAAGGGAACCACAATCAACCACGGTGCAATGCGCAAGCAACATGATGCAAAACATGGCATGATATGCGGGATGTGATATGCAATGCATATCCATGCTCAAAGATTGAACCAGGCCTCAACTTGGCAAACCAAGTGCGCCGCTGGAAAGATGAGTTGATTTCGGTCAAAATCGATTTAAATATCACCGGAAACGGATGCATGGTTTGCAAATGGCAAGCAAAACAAGAATGTCACGATTCTGCAATTCACAGTATGGTGCCTTCTAAAATGCAACAAGAAACTAAGCTACTGCACTCTAACATAGCAACAAAGCACATGGCAGTGATCCACTCAAGATGATTGACAAAAGATGAACACTGAGCTACGGCTAAATCACACAATAGCAGGCTCAAACAAGCATGGAAAAAGTGCAAAAGATAACAACATCATAGACTTAGTGAAAATAACATGCCAGGAATTAACATGAGGAAGCAATGTTTAGAGCAAGATAACAACATGCTACAGGATCAGAACATAGCAAAGAAAGGCATGGCATGGCTCTACTCAAAGCATATAACAAAAGTCCCTTACTGACCATAAGCCAAAAAGGATCAGAAGATATGATGGCACCCATGTAAACATAGCAAGTTTCGTTAACAGATTCAGACTTAGCAGAAAACTGGACATGGCATAAACAGAATTATGTACGCATGTTTGCGAGCTCGATGCACTCACCACAAGGCATTGCATGACAAACTAGGCATACACCCAGCAAGAAGACATGACCAAGAAGCTAAACATGGCAAGAACCATCTCATAGCATGCATGGATCAACTACAACAACCTTGGCAAAATTGATTAACACATAAACAATCTGCCAGGAACATTTTATAGCAAAAGTAGAGAAAGATTGAGTCATGCGAAGGTACTCCATAAATGCAAACAAAGACATGGATGGATAGAGCATAACCATATGCTAAAATCATGTTTACTGAACATACTGAAAAGAGGCATGGATCACTCAGTATCAACATGAATACATGGCATTGAAATAACAACAGGGAAAAGACTTAGTAGAATTCTAAGTCCCTGAAATCAGCAACATCACGAGAGCTACTTTGCATGCATGTGCTAGTCACCACATTGATCACAAAAAACATGGCATACACCCCTGTAAAGATGGCATGGCATAGCCCAAAACACATGTAGGGCTCAAGTTCATAGGAGGCACACAATAATCATGGAAAAATGACAAATGCTCAAGATCTGCTATGTACCGGGAACTAAATTTATGAAGCACTCTTGTAACAACATTTTAGGCATCAAGATGGACTAAAACAAGCATGATGCAATGGAACAAAATGAAAAGGACATCATGACGAACATTTTGATATATCATGCATGCAAAACGGAGCTATGGATGAGGAGTTATGATGCGATGAACATGGCCCGAAAAAGTTACAGATCCGGGGACTTAGAAGAAAAAATCACCTCTGGATCTAAGGTTGACTCGGGCACGCAAAACGAGGCGGTGGCGGATCTTGCCGGAGACAACGCCGGACGACGGCCGAAGACGAGGGAGAGGCGGCAGCTGGGCTCGGGGGCGCCGGATCCGGTCCGGCCTGACCGGATCCGCGGCGAGGCGGGAGGAAGCGGTGGCGGTCGCGGCAGGGGCGGCGGCGCCGGCGCTGGAGGCGCGGGCGGCGCCCGGTGGCCGGTGGTGGAGCGGGCGGCGCTCGGTGGCCGGCGGCGGGGCCGGGCGCGGAGGCGCGCGGAACGGCGGCGGCGGCGCGCGGGACTGACTCGGGCCCCGAGGGCCGCACGGTGGTGGGAGGCGGCGGTGACACATGGCAAGCCCCGATTGGGCGCGGGCGGCGGCGGATGCGTGTCCGGCGGCGGGCGGACACGTCCGGCGCGGAGAGGGGAAGTTTTTAGGGTTTCATCTGTGATTTGGACGGGGGAGGCACATATTTATAGGTGGAGGGAGCTAGGAGAGTCCAAATGAGGTGCGGTTTTCGGCCACGCGATCGTGATCGAACAGCCGAGAGGATGGAGGGGGTTTGGATGGGTTTTGGGCCACTTTAGAGGGGTGTTGGGCTGCAACACACACGAGGCTTTTACGGTTCCCCGGTTAACCGTTGGAGTATCAAACGGACTCCAAATGGCACGAAACTTGACAGGCGGTCTACCAGTGGTAAACCAAGGCCGCTTGGCAAATCTCGGTCCAATCCGAGTACGTTTAACACCCGCACACGAAAAGAGGAAAAAAAGGGGGCGCCAGAGGACATAGGAGTGCCGGAATGCAAAACAGACAACGGGGAAAATGCTCGGTTGCATGAGACGAACACGTATGCAAATGCGATGCACATGATGACATGATATGATATGCATGACATGGACAAAATGCACAACAAAGACAAAACCTAGCCATGTTTGTGTAGGTACGAGGTGACTCGCGCGTGGTCTCCTAATGGTTTGATACCTTGGTTCTCAGAAACTGAGGGGAATACTTATGCTGCTTTACTGCATCACCCTTTCCTCTTCAAGGGAAGACCAACGTAGTTCTCAAGAGGTAGCACTTAGCGTGCCAGCTTGCCGTGGGAAACTAGAAAAACTAAAATTATGGTTCTGTCGTCCCGTCCCATCTCGTCAGTGGTGCGTCCCATCCGTGCTAGGTTGCACGTCGGCATGACGGTCAAACGAGTGCGCTCGATTCATCTAGATGAGGTACATGCGTTATCCACTAGTTATTCGCGTAGGATCGAGTCGGTCGGATAGTGTATGTGTAGGATCGCAATGGCGGATGAACATTCGCTGGGAGATAAAGCATTTGTGAACGTTTTTGCTGGCAGTTTCTTCAGATTTGCATGGCATTTTCTTCAGAACAGCATGTCAGTTTCTTCAGAGGTAGGCATTTTTATTCAAAAGTCTTCCACTTCGGATCTTGCCTCACAACTAAAACTGCCAGGAGCGCATTAGTAGGCTAGCTAGTGATCAGTGAGTAACTTGTAAACACTACGCAAACAGAAATAAGGAACTATTAATAACTTGTAAACATTGAGAACACAAAAATAAGGATCATGCTATGCACAGTAGTAAGAGCCAATCCATTCAAAATGTTCACACGGGACTCACAGGCCTGGCATTGTAATATGTTCACATTAGTAGCCCAAATTCACAACCAACTAGTATGATTTCCATACGTAAGATCAACATGTTAATGCATCTCAATGATTCACGGATCATATACAAATATGTAGCTCCAAAAGCAAAGATCTAGAAAAACATCTATTCTTCCTACTGACATGGATGCTTCTCTTGGCCAACATTCAGTAAAGAGTGAAAGACAAATTTGTTTGTGAAGTCTACAATTCCTCTTGCAAACATAAGTGGTTTCACCAACAACTGGAACCATGAGAATGAACCACACATGATGGAGGAACATCCACTGCAATATGATTTGGTCTTCTCTCGATCACACGGTGAGACTATTTTCGGAATACAAACTTTAACTTAGGCAAAATGATGCCCATTGTATAATCATACCAAAGCAATGAAGTGAATTAAATATGCCCTATAGGAAATAATAAAGTTGTTATTTATATTTCCTTATATCATGATAAATGTTTATTATTCATGCTAGAATTGTATTAACCGGAAACTTAGTACATGTGTGAATACATAGACAAAACAAAGGGTCCCTAGTATGCCTCTACTTGACTAGCTCGTTAATCAAAGATGGATAAGTTTCCTAACCATATACATGTGTTGTCATTTGATAAATGGGATCACATCATTAGAGAATGATGTGATGGACAAGACCCATCCGTTAGCTTAGCATTATGATTGTTTAATTTTATTGCTATTGCTTTCTTCATGACTTATAAATATTGCTCTGACTATGAGATTCTGCAAATCCCGAATATTGGAGGAACGCCTTGTGTGCTATCAAATGTCACAACATAACTGGGTGATTATAAAGATGCTCTACAAGTGCCACCGAAAGTGTTTGTTGAGTTGGCATAGATCAAGATTAGGATTTGTCACTCAGTGTATCGGAGAGGTATCTCTGGGCCCTCTCGGTAATGCACATCACTATAAGCCTTGCAAGCAATGTGACTAATGGGTTAGTTTCAGGATGATGCATTACGAAACGAGTAAAGAGACTTGCCGGTAACGATATTGAACTAGGTATGGTGATACCGACAATCGAATCTCGGGAAAGTAACATACCGATGACAAAGGGAATGACATATGTTGTTATGTGGTTTGACCAATAAAGATCTTCGTAGAATATGTAGGAACCAATATGAGCATCCAAGTTATGCTATTTGTTATTGAACGGAGATGTGTCTCCGTCATGTCTACATAGTTCTCGAACTCGTAGGGTCCGCACGCTTAATGTTTGATGATGATTTGTATTATGAGTTATGTGTTTTGGTAACCTAAGTTTGTTCGGAGTCCCAGATGAGATCATGGACATGACGAGGAGTCTCAAAATGGTTGATAGGTAAAGATTCATATATTAGAAGGTTGTATCCGGACATCAGAATGGTTCTGAGTGATTCATATATTTTTCCGGAGTACCGAGGGGTTACGGAACCCCCCGGGGGAAATCATGGACCTCATGGACCATGGGAGAGAAGAGGGGACATCCCACAAGGGGAAGGCGCCCCCCCAAGGGGAGTCCGAATAGGAAGGGGAGTGGCCCCCCCCTTTCCCTGTTCCTCTCCTCTCCTTTCCCCTTTCTCCCTCCATTGGAAGGAAGGGGGGCGAATAGGACTAAGAGTCCTCATCGGTTCCCCCCTATGGTGCACCCCTTGGCTGGCCTCCTCCCTCTCCTCCTTTATATATGGGGGCAGGGGGCACCCCATAGCACAACAGTTATTCTCTTAGCCATGTGCGGTGTCCCCCTCCACAGTTTACTCCTCCGGTCATAGCGTTGTAGTGCTTAGGCGAAGCCCTACGCGGATCACATCACCATCACTGTTGCCATGCCATCATACTGACTTAACTCTCCCTCTACCCTCTACTGGATCAAGAGTTCGAGGGACGTCATTGAGCTGAATGTGTGCTGAACACGGAGGTGTAGTACGTTCGGTACTTGCATTGGTTGGATCGTGTAGACGTTCAACTACATCAATCGTGTTATCCTAACGCTTCCGCTTTTATTCTATGAGGGTACATGGACACACTCTTCCCTTCTCCTTGCTATGCTTCTCCTAGATAGATCTTGCGTGAGCGTAGGAATTTTTTTAATTGCATGCTACGTTCCCCAACAGTGGCATCAGAGCCAGGTTATGCGTAGATGATATGCATGAGTAGAACATAATGAGTTGTGTATGATAATAGTCATACTTCTTACCACCAATGTCTTAGATTGATTCGGCGGTATTGTTGGATGAAGCGGACCGGACCAACATTACATGAGCACATTCATGAGACTGGTTCTATCGACGTGCTTCACACACAGGTGGCTGGCGGGTGTCTGTTTCTCCAACTTTAGTTGAATCGAATTTGACTATGGCCGGTCCTTGTTGAAGGTTAAAACAGCACACTTGACGAAAAAACGTTGTGGTTTTGATGCATAGGTAAGAACGGTTCTTGCTAGAAGCCCGTAGCAGCCACGTAAAACTTGCACCAACAAAGTAGAGGACGTCTAACTTGTTTTTGCAAGGCATGTTGTGATGTGATATGTTCAAGACGTGATGAGATATAAATTGTTGTATGAGATGATCATGTTTTGTAGAAGTTATCGGCAACAGGTAGGAGCCTTATGGTTGTCGCTTTATTGTATGAAATGCAATCGCCATGTAATGGGTTTACTTTATCACTAAGCGGTAGCGATAGTCGTGGAAGCAATAGTTGGCGAGACAACAATGACTCTACCATAGAGATCAAGGTCTCAAGCCAGTGATGATGGAGATCATGACGGTGGGTTGGAGATGGAGATCAAAGGCACTAGATGATGGTGGCCATATCATATCACATATTTTGATTGCATGTGATGTTTATCCTTTATGCATCTTATTTTGCTTAGTACAGCGGTAGCATTATAAGATGATCTCTCACTAAATTTCAAGGTATAAGTGTTCTCCTTGAGTATGCACTGTTGCTATAGTTCGTCGTGCCGAGACACCACGTGATAATCGGGTGTGATAAGCTCTACATTCACATACAACGGGTGCAAGCCAGTTTTGCACGTGCAAAATACTCGAGTGAAACTTAACGAGCCTAGCATATGCAGATATGGCCTCGGAACACTGATACTGAATGGTCGAACATGAATCATATAGTAGATATGATCAACATAGTGATGTTCACCAATGAAAACTACTCCATCTCACGTGATGATCGGACATGGTATAGTTGATATGGATCACGTCATCATTTAGATGACTAGAGTGATGTCAATCTAAGTGGGAGTTCGTAAGTAATATGATTAATTGAACTTAATTTATCATGAACTTAGTAGTTGATAGTTTTTTCATATCTATGTTGTTGTAGATCAATGGCCCATGGTGTCGTTCCCTTGAATTTTAATGCATTCCAAGAGAAACCTAAGTTGAAACATGATGGTAGAAACTACATGGACTGGGTCCGTAACTTGAGGATTATCCTCATTGTTGCACAGAAGAATTACATCCTAGAAGCACCGCTAGGTGCAAGACCCGCTGCAGGAGCAACTCCAGACGTTATGAACGTCTGGCAGAGCAAAACAGATGACTACTCGATAGTTCAGTGTGCCATGCTTTACGGCTTAGAATCGGGACTTCAAAGACGTTTTGAACATCATGGAGCATATGAGTTGTTCCAGGAGTTGAAGTTAATATTTCAAGCAAATACCCGAGTTGAGAGATATGAAGTCTCCAACAAGTTCTATAGCTACAAAATGGAGGAGAATAGTTCTGTCAGTGAGCACATACTTAGAATGTCTGGGTACCATAACCACTTGACTCAGCTAGGAGATAATCTTCCTGATGATAGTGTCATCGACAGAGTTCTTCAATCACTGCCACCAAGCTTTAAAGGCTTCATGATGAACTATAATATGCAAGGGATAGAAAAGACAATTCCCGAGCTCTCCCGATGCTAAAGGATACAGAGGTAGAAATCAAGAAGGAGCATCAAGTGTTGATGGTTAACAAGACCACTAGTTTCAAGAAAAAGGGCAAAGGGAAGAAGGGGAACTTCAAGAAGAACAACAAGCAAGTTGCTGCTCAAGTGAAGAAGCCCAATTCTGGACCTAAGCCTGAGACTGAGTTGTTCTACTGCAAAAGGACTGGTCACTGGAAGCGGAACTGCCCCAAGTATTTGGCGGATAAGAAGGATGGCAAAGTGAAAGGTATATTTGATATACATGTTATTGATGTGTACCTTACTAATGCTCGTAGTAGCGCCTAGGTATTTGATACTGGTTATGTTGCTCATATTTGCAACTCGAAACAGGGGCTACGGATTAAACAAAGATTGGGTAAGGACGAGGTGATGATGAGCATGGGAAATGGTTCCAAAGTTGATGTGATCACCGTTGGCACGCTACCTCTACATCTACCGTCCGGATTAGTTTTAGACCCGAATAATTGTTATTTGGTGCCAGTGTTAAGCATGAGCATTGTATCTGGATGTTTTTGATGCGAGATAGTTATTCATTGAAATCACAGAATAATGGTTGTTCTATTATATGAGTAATATATTTTATGGTCATGCACCCTTGATGAGTGGTCTAATTTTTGTTGAATCTCTATCGTAGTGATCCACATATTCATAATACTGAAGCCAAAAGATAAAAAGTTAATAATGATAGTGCAACTTATTTGTGGCACTGCCGTTTAGGTCATATTGGTGTAAAGTGCATGAATAAACTCCGTGCTGATGGACTTTTCGAATCACTTGATGCTTGCGAACCATGCCTCATGGGCAAGATGACTAAGACTCCGTTCTCCGGAACAATGGAGCGACCCACTAACTTATTGGAAATAATATATACTGATGTATGCGGTCTGGTGAGTGTTGAGGCTCGCGGCGGGTATCATTATTTTCTGACCTTCACAGATGATTTGAGAAGATATGGGTATATCTACTTAATGAAACATAATTCTAAAACATTTGGAAAGTTCAAAGAATTTCAGAGTGAAGTGGGAAATCATCGTAACAAGAAAATAAAGTTTCTACGATCTGATCCTAGAGGTGAATATTTGAGTTATGAGTTTGTTCTTCATTTGAAACAATGTGGAATAGTTTCACAACTCACGCCACCTGCAACACCACAGCGTAATGGTGTGTCTGAACATCGTAACCACACTTTATTAGATATGGTGCGATCTATGATGTTTCGTACCAATTTACCGCTATCGTTTTGGGGTTATGCTTTAGAGACGGCTGCATTCACGTTAAATAGGGCACCATCTAAATCCGTTGAGATGACACCATATGAACCGTGGTTTAGCAAGAAACCTAATCTGTCTTTCTTAAAGTTTGGGGCTGCGATGCTTATGTGAAAAAGCTTCAACCTGGTAAGCTCAAACCCAAATCGGAGAAATGTGTCTTCATAGGATACCCAAAGGAAACTGTTAGGTACACCTTCTATCACAGATCTGAAGGCAAGATATTCGTTGCTAAGAATGGATCCTTACTAGAGAAGGAGTTTCTCTTGAAAGAAGTGAGTGGGAGGAAAGTAGAACTTGATGAGGTAATTGTACCTTCTCCCGAATTGGAAAGTAGTTCGTCACAGAAATCAGTTCCAGTGATTCCTACACCAATAGTGAGGAAGTTAATGATGATGATCATGAAACTTCAGATCAAGTTGCTATCGAACCTCGTAGGTCAACCAGAGTACGATCTGCACCAAAGTGGTATGGTAATCCTGTTCTGGAAGTCATGTTACTAGACCATGAGAAACCTACGAACTATGAGGAACCGATGATGAGCCCAGATTCCGTGAAATGGCTTGAGGCCATGAAATCTGAGATGATATCCATGTATGAACACAAAGTATGGACTTTGGTTGACTTGCCCTATGATCGGCAAGCCATAGAGAATAAATGGATCTTTAAGAACAAGACTGACACTGACGGTAATGTTACTGTCTACAAAGCTCGACTTGTTACGAAATGTTTTCGACAAGTTCAAGGAGTTGACTACGATGAGACCTTCTCACCCGTAGCGATGCTTAAGTCTGTCCGAATCATGTTAGCAATTGTTGGATTTTATGATTATGAAATTTGGAAAATGGATGTCAAAATTGCATTCCTTAATGGATATCTTAAAGAAGAGTTGTATATGATGCAACCAGAAGGTTCTGTCGATCCTAAAGGTGGTAACAAAGTGTGCAAGCTCCAGCGATCCATTTATGGACTGGTGCAAGCCTCTCGGAGTGGGAATATATGCTTTGATAGTGTGATCAAAGCATATGGTTTTCTAAAAACTTTTGGAGAAGCCTGTATTACAAGAAAGTGAGTGGGAGCTTTGTAGCATTTCTAATATTATATGTGGATGACATATTGTTGATTGGAAATAATACATAATTTCTGGATAGCATAAAAGGATACTTGAATAAAGTCCTCGGTGAAGCTGCGTATATATTGGGAATCAAGATCTATAGAGATAGATCAATACGCTTAATTGGACTTTCACAAAGCACATACCTTGATAAAGTTTTTAAGAAGTTCAAAATGGATCAGTCTAAGAAAGGGTTCTTGCCTGTGCTAGAAGGTGTGAAGTTGAGTCGGACTCAATGCCCGACCACTGGAGAAGATAGAGATAAAATGAAAGTCATTACCTATGCCTCAGCCATGTATGCAATGTTGCGTACCAGACCTAATGTGTGCCTTGCTATAAGTTTGGCAGGGAGATACCAAAGTAATCCAGGAGTGGATCACTGGACAGTGGTCAAGAACATCCTGAAATACCTGAAAAGGACTAAGGATATGTTTCTCGTTTATGGAGGTGAAAAAGAGTTTGTCATAAATGGTTACGTTGATGCAAGCTTTGACACAGATCTGGATGATTCTAAGTCGCAAACCAGATACATATTTATATTGAATAGTGGAGCTGTAAGTTGGTGCAGTTCCAAGAAGAGCGTCGTGGCGGGAACTATGTGTGAAGCGGAGTACATAGCTGCTTCGGAAGCAGCAAATGAAGCAGTCTGGTTGAAGGAGTTCATATCCGATCTAAGTGTAATACCTAGTGCATTGGTTCTAATGAAAATATTTTGTGACTATACTGGAGCAATTGCCTTGGCGAAGGAATTCAGATTTTGCAAGAGAACCAAACACATCAAGAGACACTTCAATTCCATTTGCGATCAAGTCAAGGACGGATACATTGAGATTTGCAAGATACATACAGATCTGAATGTTGCAGACCCATTGACTAAGCCTCTTCCACAAGTAAAACATGATCAACACCAAAACTCCATGGGTGTTAGAATCATTACAATGTAATCTAGATTATTGACTCTAGTGCAAGTGGGAGACTGACGGAAATATGCCCTAGAGGCAATAATAAAGTTGTTATTTATATTTCCTTATATCATGATAAATGTTTATTATTCATGCTAGAATTATATTAACTGGAAACTTAGTACATGTGTGAATACATAGACAAAACAAAGTGTCCCTAGTATGCATCTACTTGACTAGCTCATTAATCAAAGATGGTTAAGTTTCCTAACCATAGACATGTGGTGTCATTTGATAAACGGGATCACATCATTAGAGAATGATGTGATGGACAAGACCCATTCGTGAGCTTAGCATTATGATAGCTTTCTTCATGACTTATACATATTCCTCTGACTATGAGATTATGCAACTCCCGAATACCGAGGAACACCTTGTGTGCTATCAAACGTCACAGTGTAACTGGGTGATTATAAAGATCCTCTACAGGTGTCTCCAAAAGTGTTTGTTTAGTTGGCATAGATCAAGATTAGGATTTGTCACTCCTTGTATCGGAGAGGTATCTATGGGCCCTCTCGGTAATGCACATCACTATAAGCCTTGCAAGAAATGTGACTAAGGAGTTAGTTGCGGGAGGATTCATTAGGGAACGAGTAAAGAGACTTGCTGGCAACGAGATTGAACTAGGTATCATGATACGGACGATCGAATCTCAGGCAAGTAACATACCAATGACAAAGGGAATGACGTCTGTTGTTATGCCATTTGACCAATAAAGATCTTCGTAGAATATGTATGAACCAATATGAACATCTAGGTTCCACTATTGGTTATTGACCGGAGATGTGTCTCGGTCATGTCTACATAGTTCTCGAACCCGTAGGGTCTGCACACTTAACGTTAGATGATGATTTGTATTATGAGTTATGTGTTTTGGGGACCGAAGTTTGTTCGGAGTCCCGGATGAGATCACGTACATGACAATGAGTCTCGAAATGATTGAGAGGTAAATATTCATATATTGGAAGGTTGTATTCAGACATCAGAATGGTTCCGAGTGATTCGGGTATCTTTCCGGAGTACCGAGGGGTTACCGGAACCCCCCGGGGGAAATCATGAGCCTCATGGGCCATGGGAGAGAAGAGGGGACATCCCAAAAGGGGGCAGCGCCCCCCCCCCCAAGGGGAGTCCAAATAGGAAGTGGAGGGGGTGCGGCCCCCCTTTCCCTCTTCCTCTCCTCTCCTTTCTCCTTTCCCCCTCTGTTGGAAGGAAGGGGGGCCGAATAGGACAAAGAGTCCTAGTCGGTCCCCCCCTATGGCGCGCCCCTTGGCCGGCCTCCTCCGTCTCCTCCTTTATATACGATGGCAAGGGGCACCCCATAGAACAACAGTCATTCTCTTAGCCATGTGCGGTTCCCCCCTCCATATTTAGTCCTCCGGTCATAGCGTCGTCGTGCTTAGGCGAAGCCCTGCGCAGATCACATCACCATCACCGTCGCCACACCGTCGTGCTAACGGAAATCTCCCTCGACCCTCTACTAGAGCAAGAGTTCGAGGGACATCATCGAGCTGAACGTCTGCTGAACACGGAGGTGCCGTACGTTCGGTACTTGGATCGGTTGGATCGTGAAGACGTTCGACTACATCAACTGTGTTAACCTAACTCATCCGCTTTCGGTCTACGAGGGTACATGGACACACTCTTCCCTTCTCGTTGATATGCTTCTCCTAGATCGATCTTGTGTGAGCATAGGAATTTTTTGAAATTGCATGCTACGTTCCCCAACAAGAAGCACCTAGTGTTGGCCAATAAATAGTATAGTACTACTTTTGTGCAGTCCATGAAGTGACTATTCAATCTTTCTGTGTCTATTTTCAAATGGCGCTACAGCAATGACTATACAATTCTCTTGTGCAGTTCAACCAAAATTGCAGTCACTTTGTTTGTTTGCCAAATAGCAATGTGCAGACATCTGTCTGCACAAATATCAAGCAGCTAGTAAACATATACCCCACCTTGTATTTTCGGTTTAAACACATCTCTTCCGCTTGGCATCTGTCATGTTTTGCACTAGACAATTTGATACTATCATGTTTTGCCCTGGACAATTTCGTACCGTATTGATTTGCCGGTTCAGAGCAGAAATGTAGCGCCTATTCTTCATCAGACCAAGGATATCCATGTTCGTAGTGATGGAAGAGGTGAAACCGATACAACCGAAATTGAGCATCCAATCATTGAATCATGTCCTGCACCTCCAATGTTGGTCCACCCTACCAATAAATTCACATGCAAACCACTAATATTACTATCTAATGATAGTACAAAAAGAGTTGCAAGATAGTAGCAAACCATGTACCTTCATAATGAACAGCTCATAGTGTCACCAATTGGATATAAAGGTTTGGAAGAAAACATGCTCCTAATGTTGAACCATTTGGACTTTTTGTGCAGTTCCACTAAAATCGAGCATCCCTGTTTGCATAGATATTGAAAGTGTGATTACTATAAAAGTGGCACTAGTTGAAGCATAGACTCACAAATATAAGCATTCCAATTTCTTAATGGGAAAAGGTAGCAAAACTGTTTCTAACCACCTGTTTGAAGGAATAAATAAGGCAACAACGAATGATGTCAAGAAGGCATAAATAGTATTTTCTTAAGACGGAACCATTCTTGACCTTTCCTCTTCTTTTAAGCATATTTTGTGCAGTTCAACTAAAATAAAATGCCATCACCGCCTTGATAATTCAGTGACACTGTACAAAAAGAAATGACTTAACATTACATCATGATGTCAGGTATGCAATCGACATGATTAGAGACAAACATACAAACCTCCTCCGATAACACAATGAACA
The DNA here is from genome assembly GCF_056163025.1 of Triticum urartu. Taxonomy (NCBI): domain Eukaryota; kingdom Viridiplantae; phylum Streptophyta; class Magnoliopsida; order Poales; family Poaceae; genus Triticum; species Triticum urartu. Next base: position 153,244,382 of record NC_141878.1, read on the forward strand.
TTAATTTTGACAAAGGTGTGACTAGCTTTACTGGGATAATTTGAGTGAACTCTACACCCTCTGTTCCTTAATATAAGATGTTTTCGTAGTTGAATTTAAAGTACCCAAACGTCTAGTATTTAGAAAAATAGGTAGTAGTTTTCTTGAGCACATATCTGGGAAAGCTTGCCACACTTTATATATGTCCATACGCTAATGCAACACCATTCGAATAGTACAAATATACACTAATTCGATGGCTAGTGCAACAGTAGAGTAATTTTTTATTACGGGGTACAGTACAATGGTTTTACTGAACAGATTTCCATAAGCTAGCACTGGAAGATTTCTATAAGCATTAACAATACAAAATGTAAAGGTAATAAGTTTCAACATTGGTATACTAGCTGTGCAAGAGCATTAAACCAAATACAACAGTCTGAAGGTAACTAGCATTATTAACTAATGACAGTATAAAAAATTGCAAACCATGTACCTTCAAGGTAAATATCATTTCAAACTGCTGCTGTGGTGTTATCATCCTCCTACCAAGCCCAGCGCCGCGCTTGCTGCCTCCTCCGCCGTCTCCGCCCGCAGCGCCGAGTCCGGCTCCTCCCGCGCCGCTGCGCCGGGTCCGGCTCCTCGCGCCCCGCTCCAGCTTCTCCCGCGCTGCCGCGCTCGGTCTGACTCCTCTCGAGCCGCCTGCTGGGTTGCCACGCTCGTTCGGCCGACCCGCGCGGTCGTTTGTGGCGTGCCCCGCGCCCCGTCCAGCCGCTTCCGCCCGTGGCCGGTAGCTCTGCTTCCGCCGGGTCCTCCCGCACCCAGATGGCCGGCTCCGCCGCCTGCCTTCCCCGCCAACCCGGACGGTGCTGTCTCCGCCGCAACCCGGACTGCTCTGGCCCCCGCCAGGTTTGGGTCGCCTCACCAAGTCCGACCGACTCCACCTGCCGCCTGCACGCCGGGTCGGCTCGCCATTCGCTGGAATCGCCTGCGCCTAGTTGCCGGGTCACCGACGCGTCCGCGTCCGCCTCCGGCTCACGACCGTGGCCGACCCTCGCCTTCCCGGCCTCCGACTCGCTGTGCCAGGCCGCCTCCGCTACCCGGCCACGCACGACCCAACATCTTCGTGCCCGCCGACTGGCCCCCGTTCGACTGCGGCTTCCCGCTGCCTCACTGCGCCGGCTCAGCCGCGCGCATCCGCGTCTGACCCGCCCGAGGCCGCCTGCGCCTCCGCGCGCCGTGCCGACTCCTCCGCCGTGCCTCTGGCCGGCAGGGTCGCGCGCCTCCGCTGCCGGCTCCCAGGTCGGGTGGAGTGTCCGGCTGTGCCACGTACGCCCCTGTCGGGTCCGCTCCAGCCGCCTGATGAGACCAGCGCCTGAAGAAAAGAAGCAGTGGCCAACTGAAAAAAAAGAAGTAAAAGAAAAGGTCCGTCTAGAGGAAAAGTCAAAGGCCAACTGCCCCCAGCCGGCTGGCCATGCAAAAAAAAAAGAAAACAAGATATATATGCATGCATGCATGGCCGGTTGAACAGGCCACATGCACGGCCGAGTGCGTGGCCGGCAGCAGCTGCGTGCATGGCCGGCTGCGCGGACTCCGCCAGCTGCTCCGGTCGCCTGCCCACATCGCCACTCGGCCAACTGGCTCGCGGCCAGCCGCCGGCTGAGGGGACCGTCCGGCTGGCACCGCTTCGCAACCTCGCCAGTCAAGCCCGATCGGCTAGACCCTCGTCGAGCACCCGGAGGCTCGGGGGCCCCCACGAAGAAGAAGACAAAGTAGTTGCCGAGAGATCCGGCCTGACTGCTCAGTAGTCGGCCCGAATCTCGAGGGCTACCCCAATGGGTGCGCCGACGCGCCACCGCGAAGAAGAAGAAAAAGTAGTTGCCGGAAGATCCGTCCCGACTGCTCAGCAGTCGGCCCGAATCTCGGGGGCTACAGCCAGTGGGTGCGCTAGCGCGCCCCCATGAAAGATTGCAAACAAGAAGAGTTTTGTCCGGCTGCCAGTAGCCGGCAGAAGAAAAAGGGTGCTGCAAGATGCCTCGCCGCCTGGCCGGTCGAGCCTGACCGGCTGGGACCCCGTCGAGCACCCGGAGGCTCGAAGGCTGCACCCAGCGGGTGCACCGACGCGCTCAGCAAGCGTTGAGCCACGCCGGCTGTCTTCAGCAAACTCCGCCTCGGCTACACGAAAAGCAACGTGAGCTCCTCACCCGCATATTTTTGCACCGCAAGAGCATGGATAACGCCGAGCGATGCCCGGGGGCTATCTCCGCATTTCATTACAGTAGCATCACTGTTCGCCCCGGCGCCAGCCAGAGTTGGCCTGGGGGCTGGCCGCTTGGCCTGATACGTTAGTTCCCGCAGATGGCTTAGTACCGTGCGCGGTACCAAAGGCCCACTCTTAGTCACAGATTGCAGAGCGGCTGTCCGACTAGCAAGAGTGAACGCTGGAGGCCACCCACGCGAAAAACGTCCGGGAAGAAAATGGTTTGGGTGACCCGGCCGTCTCCTTTATGAGTATCTGCTCGGTTAAATCTGCTCCCAGATTCTGAGTACTGTACACTCCGCTTCATGGCCCACTCTCAGCCACAGACTGCAGAGCGGCTGTCCGGCGAGTGAGAGCACAAGTCAAAAAGTGGAGGGAACATGAAAAAGATTGAAGGGGGCTCGGACGAAACCGAGTCGGCACCCCCTGCATAAAACTTGCAATGCTAAAAGCAAACATTTGATATATCTGCGTGGACTAACTTTGTCTTTTTTCATGATCATTTCCATGAACACGCGCCTAAAAAACCTCCGCCCAACTTTGCCAAGTTGCCCGGAGGCTTGGGGGCTACTGTTGGAGTAATTGGACACAGATACCCCGACGACGGCGAGACAAGAATTCAAGACATCGGGGCTAGCAAAGCCCCTCAGTCCAACTACCTAGCCGGTGGCTGACTACTGGCTGCCGACTGCTCCACCAGGGCGACTACTGGCTGCCGACTCCTCCACCAGGCCGACCGCTGGCTGGCGACTCCTCCACCAGGCCGACTGCCCGAAGTCAACTACAGCCGGACGCGACCCCGACATGACGGCCGTACCCAGCACTGTTCACGTGACACCCCAGCCATCATGTACAGTGTCCCTTATCCGTGGGCACTATTTATGAAGTGACCCAGGGGACAAGGATGACACCCCACCATGGCACTAGCTAGCTAGCTACCATGCCTACATGGCTTACATGCTAAGCTAGCTCCCACTATATATAGCTAGCCATCCACCCATCCTCACACACATGATGAGCATCACACTCCCACGGCCACACATGGCCAGGAACATGTGCCACACTAGCTAGGTAGCTCTCATTGCTACTGATCTTAGATACAGCTCCGGGAGCACTTTGTACTGCCCGATGTACACCCCACATATATACTCAGACATGCAGGAGTAGGGGTGTTATCTCTCTGGAGAGCCCCGACCTGGGTAAACTAGCACGTGCTACTCGCATACCCGTCCCTGGATATTCCGGTAGCAGTCTTGCCCTTACACGAAGCCACCTTGTGGCATATGTCTTCTTGCACCCCCCGTGAGAATACCACGACACTTCGGAAACCGTTGCACTATCTCTATGTCTATGTATACGTAATACAACAAGTTTTAAACATGAGACCAGCCATCCACCCTCACAAAGAACACTTTTTAACCTAGCACAGACTCCAGGAAATTTGGCCACCGTGTGAGGTGGGCCATATGTTAATGTGTTCGTTGTACGTAACCAGCACCTCGAATCCTCGATATATAGTAGGGTGGCATGGGCCAGAACAAGCATTCATGTCCAGGAGTACGGCACACACCACTAGCACGACTTCCATCTGACACCATATTGCTTGGAGTCTGTGCTACAACTATCTCTTCAACCTCCTGATTTCTCTAACTCAGCCATCACGTGGGGCGTGAGGTGGGGGTTTGTCGACAGTCGGTTTCCTCAACTATGGTCCCACTTATAAGGCCATCTCCAGCGCACGACCCCAAACAAACGTCCATTTTGACCGTATTCTATCTATTTGGGTAGGGCAATGGGGTCGTGTCTGAGCCATTTCTCAGATGCGATGGTCGTGCGCCCAACGCGCGGACGCATTCCGGCCGCGTACATTTTTCCTTACAAACACATATCTTTTTTTCATCATTGATTTTTGGTACATGGAAATACATCACCAAATTTTGACTAGAAAAGCAAGACCAAAGAAAACAAGAACCACAAGAAAACATTTTAGAAGATATCTAACTTCCATAACTGCTCCTGTAAGTTGGATTAGTGACTTCTCGATGCATTCATTGTTTATGTGCGGAGGCTCGATCTTGCGTGCTTCTTTCTTATTTGAGTGTAAATAAGTAGACGTTGCTTCCTCTCATCTAGTCTCATGTCTAGCTTCTATTCTATCAACAAGTGCAATAGTCTCATCTCTAGCCTCTATGCTAGCTAAAAGTGCACGGACATCTACTAAATTGCGCTCTATCAATATATCGATGCACTCTTCTTCCCAATACCAAAACTTGCATCCATTCTACAAATAAAATTTTAAATTAGCACAACTAGTCAAATCCGAGAGCACAACCGAAGCTAAAGTAGCACATACCCCATCGGTTGAGCACTTGATGAACACCCATCTAGGATGTTATGGCGTTGTAGACACGTGCGCAAGACCTTCTTTGGGCAATCGTCGCATGTAATGAGTGGCAACAGTGCACCGGGGAGCTTTTGGACTAGCACCGAGCCCGGCCAACTGCCATTCATGTATCTGCCGCCGGACCACCGACGGTGTAGATTCGAGCGGCTAGAGGATTTAGTACCTGCATGCGGCCTTGCGGCTTTGCCGGGGCCTTCCGGACCGGTGCCCGGCCAGTCCATGGTGCAGCACGGCCTCCCACAGCAAGGCGAGCTCAAGCCTGACTGGATCCGCTCCAAATCCAGTCGCCGGGTGCGCAAAAGAGGTAGCCGTGGTTGGGTAGCTCGGGGCGTCGAGGGAAAAGCGGCCGGGTGAGTCCACGTCCGAGTTGCACGCACTGGAGTTGGCCTAAGTGAAGATGCAAGAGAGCACACATTTCGCTAGAGGCGTGGCTTACCTATGGTTCAAAGCAAGTGTTTCCAATGCCAAGGATTGGTTGAGATGAAGTTCATTTCGTTGCTTGTTATTTTTTTTGTGATCAAAACTATTGTATTTACTAGAATGTTTTGTTGGAACTAATCTATAATCCAACATGTATCCTCGTTTTCGTTGTGTGTTGATGACTTGTTGTATGTAATGAATGGTAAATTTGCATATGCATGTGAAAGTGCAACTATCCCTAGGTGGTTTTGGTAATTCCTAACAACATATAGCTCATTGAGATAATGCTATTTCAAGATTAATATCTCAGGAAAGCTCAATGATTGGCACGGCATGGATGAGAAAAGTGGACCCCTCAAAATGCTAAGGACAAAGGATTGGCTCAAGCTCAAAGCTCAAGACTCTACATTTTCCATTTTAGTGATCCAAGATCACATTGAGTCTATAGGAAAAGCCAATACTATCAAGGAGGGATGAGGTGTTGCTTAATGAGGTTCTCGCTCAAAATGCTTAGTGATATGCTCCTAAACCCTCAACTACTTTCTCACATCCACATATGACCTAAATCAAAAGTCAAACTCGGCCCCACCGACTCTTCCTATCCCCCGCCACCGAGTTTCAAATGTCATAGCCACTGCCACAAACCCTAGGCAAATCATTCTCACCGATAGGGATCTCGGTCTCACCGAGATGGGGTTGTAATCTCTCTGTTTCCCTTTGTAACATTTCGGTCTCACCGAGATGAGCGATCGGTCCCACCGAGATTGCAATGTAAACTCTCTGTTTTCCCTTCGTAATGTTTCGGTCTCACCGGATTGAGCGATCGGTCCCACCGAGTTTAGCTAACCAACTCTCTAGTTAGCTTATTACCAAAATCAGTCTCACCGAGTTTGTGTAATCGGTCTCACGGAGATTACGTTATGCCCTAACCCTAATCATATCGGTCCTACCGAGTTGCATGTCGGTCCCACCGAAAACCCTAACGGTCACTAGCTTTGCTAAATCGGTCCGACCGAGTTTAACCATTCAGTCCCACCGAGTTTGGGAAGTTATGTGTAACGGTTAGATTTTGTGTGGTGGCTATAAATACCCCTCCACCACCTCTTGATTCATGGAGAGAGCCATCAGAACGAACCTACACTTCCAACTTACTTTTTTTGAGAGAGAACCACCTACACTTGTGTTGAGACCAAGATATTCCATTCCTACCATATGAATCTTGATCTCTAGCCTTCCCCAAGTTGCTTTCCACTCAAATATTCTTTCCACAAAATCCAAATCATGTGAGAGAGAGAGTTGAGTGTTGGGGAGACTATCATTTGAAGCACAAGAGCAAGGAGTTCATCATCAACACATCATTTGTTACTTCTTGGAGAGTGGTGTCTCCTAGATTGGCTAGGTATCACTTGGGAGCCTCCGACAAGATTGTGGAGTTGAACCAAGGAGTTTGTAAGGGCAAGGAGATCGCCTACTTTGTGAAGATCTGCCGCTAGTGAGGCAAGTCCTTCGTGGGTGATGGCCATGGTGGGATAAACAAGGTTGCTTCTTCGTGGACCCTTCGTGGGTGGAGCCCTCTATGGACTCGCGCAACTGTTACCCTTCGTGGGTTGATGTCTTCATCAACGTGGATGTACGATAGCACCACCTATCGGAACCACGACAAAACATCCATGTGTACAATTGTGTTTGAATCCTCCAAACCGTTCCCTTTACATTCTTGCAAGTTGCATGCTTTACTATCCGCTGCTCATATACTCTTTGCATGCTTGCTTGAATTGTGTTAAGATTGCTTGACTTGTCCAAAGTTGCTAAAATCTGCCAAGAACTAAAATTGGGAAAAGGCTAGATTTTTATTTGGTCAAGTAGTCTAATCACCCCTCTCTAGACATACTTTCGATCCTACAAGTGGTATCAGAGCTTTGGTCTCCATTTGCGTTGATTTCCATAGCTTTTGGTGGTCATAGCCTTGGTTTCACAACCTAGGAGAGTATGGCGTCTAGCGAGGGAAATTACCACCGTAGAGGTCCTTACTTTGATGGCACTAATTTTGCTAGTTGGAAGCATAAGATGAAAATGCATATTCATGGAAATAACCCCGCCGTTTGGGCTATTGTGTGTATTGGCTTGCAAGGTGAATTATTTGATGGGAGAGAACCGAATCGTGAAGCTACCGCGGAAGAGTTGAAGATGCTGCAATACAATGCGCAAGCTTGTGATATCCTCTTCAACGGATTGTGCCCCGAAGAATTCAACAAAATCAGCCGTCTTGAGAATGCAAAGGAAATTTGGGATACTTTGATTGATATGCATGAAGGTACCGACTCCGTCAAGGAATCCAAGTTGGATGTGCTTCAAAGTCAACTTGAAAAGTTCAAAATGAAGGATGGTGAAGGTGTCGGTGAAATGTACTCTAGGCTTGCTCTTATCACAAATGAGATTGGCGGCTTAGGAAGTGAAGAGATGACCGACAAATTCATCATCAAGAAGATCCTAAGAGCCTTGGATGGAAAATATGATACCGTATGCACATTGATCCAAATGATGCCAAATTACAAAGATCTCAAGCCAATGGAATTCATTGGAAGAATTGTTGCTCATGAGATGTCACTCAAGGATAAGGAGGAGCTCCATAACAAGTCAAGTGGTGCTTACAAAGCCTCATGTGAAGCTCCCACATCATCAAGTGAGAAACAAACCTTCAATGAAGAATTGAGCCTAATGGTGAAGAACTTCAACAAGTTCTACAAGAGTAGAAGCAAAGAGAGAAGTTCCAAGTCAAGGTCCTACAATGACAAAAGATCTTCTAGTCGAGAGCAAAACTGCTACAATTGTGGAAGACCTGGACACTATTCCAATGAGTGTACGGCACCCTACAAGAATAAGAAGTAGAAGAGAAGAATCACCATCAAGAGAGAGAAGGAGTAGAGATGATTGTTATGAACGAAGAACATCTCGGAGAAGCAAGGATTCGGAAAGGAAGGACAAGGCATCAAGGAGCTACACAAAACAAAGACATCAAGATCATGTTTGTGAATGGGTATCCGGCTCCGACTCCGACTCCAACAATCACTCCGAGAGAAGCTATCACTCCGACTCCGAATATACTTAAGATGAAGGTGTTTCCGGTCTAGAACTTGTGTCAACCAACTCCTATGACATATTTGATTCACCAAATGAAGGAACCGGAAGATGCTTCACGGCCAAAGGTCCAAAGGTATCACACCCCGAGTATGTTGATTTCAATAGTGATGAAGATGACTTGTTAGGTGATGATGATTTACTTGTTGACAACTCTAGTGATGAATACTATGATGAAACGTCAATTAATCATGCTAATCAAGATGAAACGAATGACAATGATAAGGAGAAGATTGAGTCTCTAACTAAAGAACTAAACACTCTTAAGTTAGCTCATGAAACTAGCTTAGGAGAACATCGAGAACTTTTAAGGACTCATGAGAAATTACATTTTGAGAAGCTCAATCTTGAGCAAGAGCACGAGTTCTTAAAGGCCATCAATGATGATCTTCGCAAGAAAAGTTCTTCTCACATTGTGAAGCGTTTACTCTTATCCACTTAGATGCCTCAAGTCAAGTCTAGTAACAAGAACAATAAGGATTCTTCCTCTAGTAGTAACAATAATCATGTTATAAATCCAATATTGTTGCTTCTAGTAGTTCTCTTGATACCACTAATGATTCTCTTAGCCAAGTTACACTTGAGCAAGAAAATAGCTTATTGAAGGGAATCATGGAGAAAGGTGTTTACAAGAGCCTTGCCGAGAGTAAGCAATTCGAGGAAATTGTACGCAAGCCAAGGAAGGCACCGGAAGAATCAAGGTATTGGTTTTGAACGAAAGTTCAATGCCAATGGAGTTGAGTGGGAAGAAGATCAATACCCCAAGACGAAGTTTGTTCCTCAACAAGAGAAGTATGATCCTACTTCTTTCAAAGGTACACAAGCTCAAGATGATCTTCCACCACAAGACCACAAGGAAAAAAGCAAGGACAAGCTTCAAGAGGAAATTGATGCATTTGAAGAAGCTCCTAAGGCCTTGGTCAAGTGGGTTCCCAAGAATACATCAAGTTCCACTTCATCAAGTACAACTACAACTCTGAGGATTCCCATCAAGATCGTGTGGATCCCGAAGAAGAAGAACTAGAGAGTTCTTGAGGGTGACTCCGCCAACATACTTCACTCTTATCATTTTGGCAATAACAAGTGCAATCAACTTGCACTAGTTCAAGGAGTCACAAACCCTCTTGTTGGTAAGACAAGGGACAAGGTAACCTAATGCTCTCATAGACATCATCTTGTGTGTGCATCACTCTATGTCTATGGATATCCTTGTTTGTTCCTTGTGGGACTAACCCATGTAGGTATTGAAAGTGCAACTCACTCCAAAGGATAGCTCCGAATAATCTACATTAACTTAGAGCATCCACATCTTCAACACCTACATGAAGTCATCATCGACAAAACCCAAGGTTAGTTCATCCCTCTTAGGGGGGATCTCACATCTAGGAGAGCTTTACTCTAAGAATTGAGCTAAAGCAACTCTATTGGTGTGAACACAACAATGCTTTATGTAAAAGTGGTAACCCCACTTGTGCTTAAACGATGAGTATGACCTATGATCAAATGTTCTCATTTGACTCCTAAGTTAATATACTCATATATAGATGACCTAGTCATCACCAATTGCTTGATAGATGCTAGAATTGTTTGTGCATGCTTTGTCACATATTTCATTTGTCATTTTATTGTGTGAGCATGTTGGTTGCATAATTTACTCATTCAAGGACATCCACTTGTTGTTTTCATTGGTTGGTTTCTTTTTCTTGCCAAGTGGATGGACAAGAATGCCTAAGAACCTTCTCTAGCTATCTATGCTCTTCTCGTCTCAAACTCTATTCATGCTGCATCACAAAGTTTGATCAAGTCAGATTCGAACCACTCTGTGTGAGGAGCACTCGGAATCCCCGATTCGTCATAGAATTAAACTTCCAAAAATTCTTTGTGCGTTTCGGTCTGACCGATTCATCCATTTCGGTCATACCGAGATCACTAAGTCGATCTAGGTTTTTAATCTCGGTGCAACCGATTTGAACTTTTTGGTCACACCGAGTTGCAGTAACTGCTCGTAGTTATGCATCTCGGTGCCACCGAGTTGTTCCACTCGGTCACACCGACAGGGTCAGGCTATATATACTCACGGGCCAAAATTTGGAAAACTTTCCGAACCTCTTCGCCCGCGCTCAGCCTGCTCTGTCTCCGTGGGTCTCCGGATCGTCCTCCTCGTCGCCAGCCGCCTCCAGTCGCTAGTCTCCGCCACCATCAACGGGATCATCTATGCCGTTGCTGCCGTAGCAAGTCCATCGCCGAACTAGGGTATGGACTTAATCTTTGTGCTATTCTCACTCTGATTCCCCAGCACATTGTTTTGCCATGTATCTTGCCACGATTGAGATCACTTTATCCAATGAAAACACTCCGTAGCATAGATGAGGATTGAAAATTTAGGGTTAGGTATCCGCCGAAACCATCTCGGACCGACCGAGTTGTTGAAATCGGTTCCACCGATTTGGCTGAGGCCATTGCACATGTGATTCCCGGTCTGACTGAGAATGGAAAATCGGTGTGACCGAGTTCGAGTCTTTGTGAAACCCTAGCAGTCTCCGTGCCACCAAACTGTGACTCGGTCTGACCAAGTTCACCAATTTAGGTTCCAACAGCTGCTTCGGTATCACCGAGATTTCAAATCGGTAGATCCGAAATGCTTTCTATGGAAAACTAAAACTAAGTTTTTGATTCATTCTTTTGCAAAAACCTCTGCACTTTGTGATGCTCATCCACTCTACCTCATCTATAATTTATTCACAGGGTCTGCTGTCAGTGTTTGCATCATGTCAGATCAGAGTGACAATCAGAACAAATCTGAGGAGCAGGTTAAGTTGAGTGAGGTAACTAGTCCCTCTGACAGCTTTGATGAAGGAAGCAGAAGTACCCCCAGCAACTTGCCTAAGGCATCCACCAGGACCAAAAAGAAGAAAACCTCAGATTCAGAGGATGAGGACTATGTGGCTGCTGAGGAGGAGGCCATCTCAAAGAGGAAAGTCCTGAAAAAGGAATATGGCACATCTGCTGCCACTAAGCCAGGGATGAAGCAAAAGGTTCCTGCCAAGAGAGCTCCCATGTCAAAAGCCAGAACATCCACTCAAGAGACTTTGGGATCTGCACCCAAAGAGCAGGTTGTGGAAGAAAAGAAAAGGAAAGAGAGGGTCAAGAAGACCACTGCCAGAGTGTTTGGGAGATCTTCAATAATGAAAGACTCTGAAGAAGAGGAAGAGGAAGAGGATGCAGCACCAGCACCCAAAGCTCAAAAGCTTATGGGAGATGCTATAAGGGCAGAGGTTGTTCCATCTAAGCCTAATACTGCTCCTAAGACTGCTGCTCCAGCTCCAAAGCCAAAACCAAAGAGGAGCACCAGGAACATCCCTGCTGAGGAGAAGAACAAGGCCCCAGTGCCTGAAGCTGCAATGGAAGAAGAAGGTGATGAATCACATGTCTTGAGGAAGTTCAAGCCAAAAATTCCAGACCACAATGATGCTCATCCAGTAGCTGAGAACATGAAGATAAGGAAGGATTCGGGATTGAGGCTATGGAGAGAGTCAGATCCATATGCCACCAGAAGAAGAACTACTATAGACTACAGGTTCCATACAAAGGAACATCAGGACTTCTGTGAGACTATCTTACTTGACAAGAAGCCCATAGTGTGTGACATGAGATGGGTCGATTGGACATTCATTGAGGAAAATGAGGATCACTTCCCTGGTGTATATGACAGCTTCAAGGCGTGTGGAGTCGATGAGTTTGTGGCTCGGAAGCTCACAAAGTGGAATGATGACCTCATCATGCAGTTCTACTCCACAGCTCACTTCTACCCGGATGGAAGGATTGTCTAGATGTCTGAAGGCACTAGGTACCAGTAAACAGTTGCAGAATGGGCTCAGTTGATCAATGCCCCATAAGAACAAGAAGATGACTTGGATGTTTATACCAAGAATAAGAAGGATCACAACACCATGGCACACATGTACAAAGAGATCCCAGATGCTGCTCTTGAGACACACAAGTTTGGATCAGTGCATTACCTTCTGTCAGGCTTGCCAACAATCAACTGTATCCTAAGGCACACTCTTTTGCCAAAGTCAGGTGATCACAAGATGATCAGAGGTCACTCCATCAACTTTCTGCACATTTTTTATGTTCCTCAAAAGTTCAAAGTCATGAGCCTAATTGTGGAAACCATAAAGAGGACAGCTGCAGATCAGAAGAGGAGTTGTGGGTATGCCCCACAGATCCAGGAGCTAATCAACTCCAAGATGGGCACTGGCACATATCTCCTGGAAAAGGAACACATGCCCATCTACCCAGACTTTGAGGACAACACTGTGGTGATGGATGAGAATGAACCATCTTCTGTGCACGCACATGCCAAGAAGGAGAAGGCAAGGGCTGAAAAGGCTGCAAAAGGTGCCAACCATGGATGAGGCATCTCAATATCTTCTGAAGAGAAAGAAAGATCATCTTGGCTACTTGATTGCCTCAACTCTGAGGATTGAGAAGGGATTGGATACCCTGACTCAAAACCAGGAGAGCTTGGAGAGGATCATGGAGCAGAAGTTCTACGACTTAGATGTGAAGGTTATTGTGATACAGTCTGTTGTTGAGCAACTTCAGGAGGAAGTGCAGGAGAAGAAGGGAAAGATGACCACTGATGCTTTTGCTAGAGTGCCCAGAGGTCAGAGGTCTGCTGCTATGCCTGTCACATACACCAGAGCATCTTCATCTGCACGAGCTACAGCTTCAGTGCCACCAGCTCCAGCACCTACTCCACCAGCTCCATCTACATCGACTGACGCCTTCGTCCATGGAGTTCTGTCTACACCACCACCTGAAGACCAAGCCTGAGTCACGATTTAGCACTATGCATTTTTATGAACTTTTTGGTAACTTGTTGCCAAAGGGGAGAAAATGTATAGATCATAGGCTTCGAGAGAGAGTGTTACTTTTGTTCTCTCTTGCGTTTCTCCTTAGTGGTTGAACTTTGTTATCTGCTCGTTTGAGATACTTTATGCTTGTGTGTGATACTTGGATGATCATGTGTTTGATCATATGCTACCTTTATGCTTGTTGGATGACTTTATCCTTTTATATGATCACTCACTTTGCTTGGTGATGAGTGCATGTATTTTAATTATTATCATTTTGAGCGCTCCACCAAGATGTATGTGACATGGAAGAGTAACCCATGATCCTAAGTCTTTGTGCATTTGCAGTCCAAAGCAAATCTTAAACTATGCACAAATTTAGGGGGAGCTCTTGCTTTTCACATACTTCTCAAAGCGACAATGTTTTTCACTCTTATTATCATTTGTCCAAGCTTTGATCTATATGTTGTCATCAATTACCAAAAAGGGGGAGATTGAAAGTGCAACTATCCCTAGGTGGTTTTCGTAATTCCTCACAACATATAGCTCATTGAGCTAATGCTATTTCAAGATTAATATCTCAGGAAAGCTAAATGATTGGCATGGCATGGATGAGAAAAGTGGACCCCTCAAAATGCTAAGGACAAAGGATTGGCTCAAGCTCAAAGCTCAAGACTCTACATTTTCCATTTTAGTGATCCAAGATCACATTGAGTCTATAGGAAAAGCCAATACTATCAAGGAGGGATGAGGTGTTTCTTAATGAGGTTCTTTCTCAAAATGCTTAGTGATATGCTCCAAAACCATCAACTACTTTCTCACATCCATATATGACCTAAATCAAAAGTCAAACTCGGCCCCACCGACTCTTCCTATCCGGCGCCACCGAGTTTCAAATGTCATAGCCACTACCACAAACCCTAGGCAAATCGTTCTCACCGATAGGGATCTCGGTCTCACCGAGATGGGGTTGTAATCTCTCTGTTTCCCTTTGTAACATTTCGGTCTCACCGAGATGAGCGATCGGTCCCACCGAGATTGCAATGTAAACTCTCTGTTTTCCCTTCGTAATGTTTCGGTCTCACCGGATTGAGCGATCGGTCCCATCGAGTTTAGCTAACCAACTCTCTAGTTAGCTTATTACCAAAATCGGTCTCACCGAGTTTGTGTAATCGGTCTCACCGAGATTACGTTATGCCCTAACCCTAATCATATCGGTCCTACTGAGTTGCATGTCGGTCCCACCGAAAACCCTAACGATCACTAGCTTTGCTGAATCGGTCTGACCGAGTTTAACCATTCAGTCCCACCGAGTTTGGGAAGTTATGCGTAACGGTTAGATTTTGTGTGGAGGCTATAAATACCCCTCCACCACCTCTTGATTCATGAAGAGAGCCATCAGAACGAACCTACACTTCCAACTTACTTTTTTTGAGAGAGAACCACCTACACTTGTGTTGAGACCAAGATATTCCATTCCTACCATATGAATCTTGATCTCTAGCCTTCCCCAAGTTGCTTTCCACTCAAATATTCTTTCCACCAAATCCAAATCATGTGAGAGAGAGAGTTGAGTGTTGGGGAGACTATCATTTGAAGCACAAGAGCAAGGAGTTCACCATCAACACATCATTTGTTACTTCTTGGAGAGTGGTGTCTCCAAGATTGGCTAGGTATCACTTGGGAGCCTTCGACAAGATTGTGGAGTTGAACCAAGGAGTTTGTAAGGGCAAGGAGATAGCCTACTTCGTGAAGATGTGCCGCTAGTGAGGCAAGTCCTTCGTGGGTGATGGCCATGGTGGGATAAACAAGGTTGCTTCTTCGTGGACCCTTCGTGGGTGGAGCCCTCTATGGACTCGCGCAACTGTTACCCTTCGTGGGTTGATGTCTTCATCAACGAGGATGTACGATAGCACCACCTATCGGAACCACGACAAAACATCCATGTGTACAATTGTGTTTGAATCCTCCAAACCGTTCCCTTTACATTCTTGCAAGTTGCATGCTTTACTATCCGCTGCTCATATACTCTTTGCATGCTTGCTTGAATTGTGTTAAGATTGCTTGACTTGTCCAAAGTTGCTAAAATCTGCCAAGAACTAAAATTGGGAAAATGCTAGATTTTTATTTGGTCAAGTAGTCTAATCACCCCCTCTAGACATACTTTCGATCCTACTACATGTCATAAACGCACTTATGAATGGTTTTCGACTCACTTCTTGGAGTATGAGTACCGTAGTAGTATAGCCAACATCCGGTTATATGAAGTTGCCACATCACATAGAGCCAACCTAATATTGGAGTATGCTAGCATAATAGTTAGTTCTAGTTAGATCAACTAGAGCTAGATGTTGCACGAAGGCCGAGAATAATGGTAATAGCATGACTACGTGAGGTGCGCTTGTACGTAGTATGATGTAGGCACAGGGCTTGTCGTGTTTCCTACTCCTCTGGTCTAAATGTGGAGAAGATTTGGTGGAGTTCTTCCTCCTTTTGCCGACACATGGGACATCCAGCATCCAGGTTGTGTCATGCAACAAAATGGAGTGCTAGTTGAAGCCATGAGATGTGCTTCTTGGGATAAAGTGTAAATAGAATCTTACTCTTGGGTAACTCCAAAAGCGGCCACCCAAGATCTTTATTGGATTTGTTTTTCATCACCAGCATGTCGAGGTGAAAGATGTGCAGGTTTAGTGGGTCCTCTTGCGTTTTCAATGACATGTGGGACCACATATGAGCAAACAGACGATGGGCTCTGCGCATTTGCTGGCTGGCTGAGAAGAGAGAGAGAGGATGGCTGAGCACGGACTCCAGGAAATTTCGTGACAATGTGAGTACTACTAGTGGTGTACCGTACTCCAAGAGAGATAATGTGTTCGCTCTACGTAACCAGCACTTCGATATAGTGGGGTGGCATGGGACATAACTAGCATTCACGTCTAGCAGTACGGCATAGCCACCCACACGAGTCCCATCAGACACCAACTTTCATGGAGTCCATGCTACAACCATCTTTTCTCCCTCCTATTTTCTCAGCCATCGTGCAGTGGGTGGGGTGGGGGTTTGCCGATAGTCAGTTCGGTCAACTGCGATCCCACTTGTAAGTGAAAATGCAACACAACATGCATTCCCCCTTGAGCGGCATGCCGGACAAACTGTGTGGGGGTGCGATGCGAACACAACAAGCTTTTCCTTTTGAACTTGTAACTTCTAAATTTTGGTTCTCCTCCATGGCGCGACTAATAGAAAGAAATAACGATTTTCCCTAGAGTAATGAGAAGTTTGGTTCTGGCGCGGTTCATGCATGGAGTACTTACGAAAATTATGAAGTTGATGCGAAAGGTAAGATAATTACTAGTAGTACCATATACAACAACATGGTTTTGACGAAAAGATAAAGATACATATGGATCCATCAACGACATCCTCATGCCCTAGTGCGCTGGGTCACCAACCGACGTGTGAGGAGCAGCGGCATTGGCAGCGTGCTCAACGTGCTTCTGAACAATGCCGTCCAAGGTTGCCATGCGGTCCAAGAAGGCTAGCATCCTATCGTCCTCCTCTTGCAAATAGTAGTCCTTGTGGACAATTTGCGCGTAGATGTGGGTGATTATGTTGATGGTATCTTGCTGCGCCAGGCGCTGCACGGCGAGCGCGACCTCGAGGTGGACATTCTCCAGCGCAACGCTAGGCAGTCGCAGGGCCACCAGTGCGTCGAAGAGGTTGTCACCATAGAGGCTGTTGAGGGTAACGGGCATCGCAGAGCCTGGGTGCATGGGCTAGAGGCGTACGTCAAGGTCGTCTACGAGCTTCTTGACGATGGCGAACTTGTAGAGGAAGCCGACGAGGACCTCATCATACAAGGAGACGAAGCTGTTGTCCTAGCAACCTCTCGCCCTGGCGGCCTCAAGCATGACCTAGAGACGTTCCTCGGTGTCGGGCTGCAGGCCGGCGTCGTGGACCATCTCGCACAGTCGGCTGATGCTCGCACTCATCACCTCCATGGGTCTAGCTTCTAGTCAACTGATCTTGCGACTGGAGTGATCACTCTTGCCCTTGGTTAGGGTGCGTAGGTGCGTAGGATTTCGTAGATTAGACTGGCGGGGAGCCTTTATATGAGAAGTGCAGACTGCATTGCATTCACATGTGTGTTGGCCATCTACACCTCGACCCTCCCTTCGTGGGACTGAGCTCCAGTGCCTTAACTGCACCTGCCTTTGGCTGTATGACAGGCGGGCCAGCCACTTGTTGGGATGACCTGTCATACACCCAAAGGTAGGTGCAATAAGTCAATGAAGCCGCGGCCCCCTCCGTGCCGGTGTAGTATAGTCATCTCACCGGACCTCTAGTTGGGGCAAAACGAGAGAACTTTGATGTTTACTGGTTTATTGGTCCTTGCATTTTGCGCCAAGTTTTGACCATTGATTTAACTAATAAAATGTTAATGCATGTAACCAAAAATATGGTGCTTAGTAGTTTCAAGTCATTGAATGCATATGCACCCCATGTCTCCTATTGGGTGATTTCTTTTTTCGTGGCAAAAAACAGGGAACGAGGTGGGTAGTTAATGCACTACAGCTAAAATTTGGGATTATTTGGTTTTCGTAACGTGACTAATGCACCAGTATGGAGGGAGTACAATAGTAGTCTTTGATTTTTTGTTGGTAGCTTACCAAGCTGAGCGCTCGGTGAGTATAATAGTAGTCTGATTGATGAGACTTCAGATTTGAGCCATCTACCGAAAGGGAGAGTGTATAATATCATCGGGAACTACGTCCAAAAACAAATAAAACAATACTTCGTGTATTTATTTACAGAGGGAGTAGTATATTTTTTGTGGCATGCATTACTAGATATTGCTAGTCAAATACTAAATCCAGTCGGACGTGGTAGTACTACTAAATCGAGACGGTGGTGCTAGAACTAGTAGTAGTACTACCAATGTAGTAGTACTGTACTACCCGTTGGTCAAATTATTACATGCTGCTCCTCACAGTGAAGTGAGAAGACCCTGCGCCATAGATGACACTTGAGTGTTGGCGTCGTGTTCGGCATACCAAAGTCAGCCTCACCATCTGCAGTCACTATCATCATGGCTGTAGAGCTAGCCTTCTTACAACTAGCCGTGTTTGACATAATTTCCCGTGCATTGCCACGAGTATCTCTACTCTTTTCTTACACGGAGTATGAGTAAGGTTCTTGTGCATTGAACGAAACACAAAGATTGGGGGTGTATGGCGCCGGCAACGGCCATCACGCCAGATTTTTCCATGGCCTTTTATGGGCCAGTTCTTTTCGGCAATTCTCCCAGAATCGCCCCCCTCCGCAACTTCTCCCAGAATCGTCACTCCATATTTTTTTTACAATCCTAGATAATTAGAACTTAACTATGTAGGATTGTAAGAAAATATGAAGTGGTCACTCTGGGAGAAAGTAGGGAGGGGGCGATTCTGGGAGAATCGCCCAAAAGAACTAGGCCTAGATGTGGTAGGGAGGGGATAAGGCTGATTGTGAGAGACAAGGAGTTGTTTGTAAATAGGGAACAAGTGCAGGCATCTTTTTGCAAAACTGCAGAAGTTTGCTTTGTATGCGTCAGATCTAGATCCGACAGCTATTGGTGAAAGATGGCAGGCACACCATCATCACCAACTCAGGACCTCTTTGATTCGCAGGATTTTGACAATGCAGGAATAGGACACGACAATATTACAAGTTTCAAACTGATATTACAAATGTTAGGAGTAATGCTGCACCTACGAAGAAGGGATTACTAGGAAGTTTACGTAAGAACTTTTGTTACTTTAGGTGGATGCAACATTATCGTACAAACTAAAATCCACCGTCCTCACAAGTCACTAATGGGCAAATAAATTTTCGAGTCTCTGGCAACTTGGTGTTTCAAAAACAAATTCAACTTCTGTGGAGACTTTATCATTTAGGCTTGGACGCTTGCAGTGATCACCACGCCATTCATTGTTGTGCCAGAGAACGCCAAACCTCATTACCTTGAGCACACTTGCCTCCAGAACAAAGAACTTGGCCAACTTAATCTTAGATGTGATGCCCCAGTAGTTGATCAAATCAATTTCTGTAAGATGTAGATCAAGGCTTTTGATGAGTTTTCACTTTCAGGTCTTTTTTATCTGCAAAAGAAGAGAACATATTAGAGCAGCTGGATGTATAAGATTGCCGTGTCATAAAGAGGTACCAATATCATTCGCTCATACGATAGGGTTGGCTGGCTAGTGATATTTTTTCACTCTCTCTCTCTCTCTCTCTTTCTCTTTCCTCTCATTTACCTAGGAGCACGTGAAGAGCTTGGGCATTTGTTGCCTTCCACTATGTGGCCGATGCCATATTTCTCAAAAGTATGCCACATAATATGCATCGATGTCAAATCAAAAGATTTTGGCACCGCTCTAGCGATGTGAGAGAGTTGGCACTGCTGTGCACACAGACCCACATGTATAAACAAATCAATCAAACCAACTACATCAGCCTCTCACTCTCCCAAACAAGTGTTTATTTATTGCCTCAATCCTCTCGCTCTCCCACTTCGGAGTAAATAGCCATGGGTAGCCTAGCCGACTTCCCCTGGCCCTTCTGAAAAGATTACGAGCCCGTCCGGCTCTCAAGAATCCAAGACATGGGACCGCCTTCCCTTTGCTGGCTGCCACCCAGGCCGGCTTTCGGAAGGCGGCCCGACTTTAGCCCTCATGAAGAAAGCCATGGGAGGGCCAACTTCAAGAAGCCGGCCGCGAAGAGGCCGACTCCAGGAAGCCGGCTCCCGTAAAGCGGTCGAGACCGTACCCTCAAAGTTTGCATCCACCTAACGGCGGTACGATGGGGCGTGGCTACAGTGAAGCCAGCCACCCCTGAATCACGGAGCACGCCTGGCACAGTGTGCCGTACGGGTGGCCATGACCCGTCCGGCGGGGCACTGTTACCATGTCGCCCCTGATGTCATCCACGACGGGCTACCAGTACGGCCCACGGGCGGTGGGCCCCTTTGGGCAGGGATACACCCGAAGGCGGCCACGCCTCCCCCAGTCGGCCCAAGACAGAGCCGGCTCCCCGCAGCCGGCTTGCCGCCTTCCTCGAGGGAGACGCCCCATTAAGGAGACAAGACGCGGTGAGGCTACAGCGATCGCCCGCCGGGCGGCGGCGCTGTAGCCACGCCTGCCACGATGAACCCACGTCATCAAGATGAAGCAAAAGTAACCAGCCGCCGACCAGGCCCTGGACAGTGGGGCCTGCCTGTCGACCAAGGGACCGGCAGCCGGCGGGACCCACCAGTCGGCGGGCCCCAGCAGTCGGCGCAGAAGCCAGCGAGCGCAGTCATAGACGACTGGGCCCCGCGCCCAGTCGGATTACCATTGTACCCCCGGGGGGTAGGCCTATATAAACCCCCCGGGGCACCCATGCAAAGGGTTGGACCCCCCAGATAGTTTTAGACACCTCACAAGGAGAAGACGCAAGCTAGTCGTGCCCCTCTTCCTCCTCCCACCGAACAGCTCAAGGAGCGTTGTGTAGCTACTTGTCCATCTAGTGATCATGCGGAGACCCCGCAGAGCAGCAGCAGGGGTTTTATCTCCACGGAGAGCCACGAAGCTGGGTAAGATTCGCCGGCGTGCATGTCTTCGCCTCATCCCGTTTCCAGGCACCGGCGATGTCTTACTGGCTCCCACAATGATAAGCCACCCGTTGGCATATGTCGCACCTACCACTCGACATTTGGTGCCCACCGTGGGGCCAGGTGCACCGTCGTCCGGAGACCTGTTCTGGACAGGAACCCTCTTCCTCCCCAGCGAGCATAGCCAGCCCGGCACGCCCGATGGCGCTTGCCACGACGCACTGCAAGGCGTCACCAGCATCTGTGCGGTGAGCAGCCTCGCCAATCTCCTCTACGAAACCCTCATCTCCGACAAGCTCGCCTCCGATGCGGGCACCGACCACCTCGCCAACCTCCTCGGCCAGCTCCATGTCTCCAGCGAGCCCGCTGCGGATCCGGAGTCGGTTGGCTCGACCGACCCGATGCCTGTCGACTCCGACACGGCCTCCTTCGACACCTTCCCCACCAACGTCGCGATCTACAACGACCCGCTTCCTCGGACCGACGGCCGCGATACTATCACCACCGAAGTGATGGTCATCGGCCACGGCGGCCCAGCCGACGAGAGCGCCCACGAAGCCCCGCACGCGGCGGCCCACGACTTGTCCACCCCCCTCCCGGCTAATGCCGACGACGAAGCACTGGAGGCACGCCGCCTCGCCCTCCTTGCAGAGGGCCGGAGGCTGGCTTCCGTGAGACGCCTCACAGAGGCCTACCAGCGCGAAGCTGACCGCGCCGCCTTCGGCACGCCGGCCCCGGGCGGGCCAAGCCGGGCCGGCCTTGTCAAGCAACGCGGCGCCGTCATCGCCGACACGCTGGGGGTCGACCGCCCGGTCTATGCCACTCCGCTCGAGAACTTGCGTGTCGCCTAGGCGGCCATAGACGAGTTGGACGGCTTGGAGGCCGAAGACCTCCCCCACATGACCCGGCGCATCCAGCAACTGATTGACGCGGCCGCACGGCGGCACGAAGCCGACGCCCGTGCGGGAAGCCCTCCCCCTGCGCCGAGATCACAGTGCGACGTCCCGGACACCGACTACGAGCAACGCCCGCGCGCGGCGCGAGAAAGAGCCGGCGGCCAGCCGAAGCCGGACCCGGATCTCCATCGAGCGAGACGCGGATGGCCATCCCCGAGCCATGGAATGGCGGGGCAACCCGCCTCCGCCTCGACCCCGTGGAGAGAGATATCCCACCCCGCCGCCAGTGGCGCACCCGACTCTCAGCGGCCGACTAGGTCGCCGCGAAGGAGTCGGCGAGAACGACGCCCGCCATCGGATCGACCGCCTGGCGCGATCCCTAGCGCTGGAAGAAGAAGACGATGTCGGCCCGCCTTGTTTCGGCCCCCGCATCCGCGATGAGCCTTTCCCCAAAGGGTTCTCGCTCCCAAGAGAAACGCCCAAGTACAACGGCTCCGTGAAGCCGGAAGATTGGTTGATCGACTACTCCACGGCGGTCAGCATAGCCAACGGCAACTGGTGCGTTGCCGTGAAGTACGTGCCCCTCATGCTGCAAGGCACGGCGCGGACCTGGCTCAACAGCCTCAAGCCTCTCAGCATCAACAGCTGGCTAGATTTCACCGAAACTTTCATCCGCAACTTCACCAGCACCTACAAGCGGGCCCCCAAGCCCAGGCAGCTCTCCCTGTGCGTACAGGGCCCGGCCGAGTCCACTCGCGACTACCTCACGCATTGGGCCGAGCTCCGCAATTCTTGCGAAGGGGTGCACGAGGTGCAAGCCATAGAATACTTCACAGCCGGATGCCGAGAAGGCACCCTCCTCAAGCATAAGCTCCTCTACGACGAGCCGACTACCCTCGGCGAGCTTCTGGACATAGCGGACAAGTACGCCACCGCCGACTCTTCGATGAAGACCGAGCTTCGGGTAGACGCGTCCGGAAAAGTACTCAACCCGGCGCCCAAGACGCCGGCTGGGGATTCCGGCCGACGCCCACACTCAAACGACCACAAAGCGCAAGGGCCCCGCGCCGCCTCCCGCTAGTCGGCAGGTGGCCACAGTTGAAGACGTGCCACCCGAAGGGCGGCCCGCGCCCAAGAAACCCAAGGGCGGCAGGCCGGCTTGGCAGCCGGCTTTCTCCTACGAGCAAACTCTCGACGCCCCGCGCAAGTTCCACAGCGGCGCGAAGCCATCCAACCACACAACCCGGAAGTGCCATTGGCTCACCCGAATCTCCAAAGGCGAGGGGCTCGCGCCGCCTCCGCCTGCCGGCCCGCCACCTCCGGCTCCGCCGCCTCCGGCCGTTCGGCCCGCAGTCGGAGCCGTGCACGACGAATTCCCCGACGAGCAGGCAACCTACATCGTCTTTACAAGCCAGCCCGAAGACCAGCGCAGTAAACACCGGGAGCACCAGGAAGTCAGCGTGGTTGCTGCCAACCCCACCGGACACATGCATTGGTCAGAAAAACCCATCAGCTGGAGCCGAGCCGACCATCCTGAGGTGATGCCATCTCCTGGCTCTTATGCGTTGGTCCTGGAAGCCACCCTCGCGACGGACAGACGCGCAGCCCGCTTCTCCCGCGTGCTGATAGACGGCGGGAGCAGCATCAACATCCTGTACCGTGACACCCTGGAGAAGCTAAATGTCAAGACGAAACAGCTCATGCCTACACGGACAGTGTTCCAGGGCATCGTACCCGGCCTGTCCTGCGCCGCCATTGGCAAGATCAAGATTGGTGTACTTTTTGGGGACAAGGAGCATTTCCGTCGGGAAGCGATCTGGTTTGAAGTGGTGGACCTGGAAAGCCCTTACCATGCATTGCTTGGCCAACCCGCCTTGGCCAAATTCATGGCAGTTCCCCACTATGCATGCCTCAAGATGAAGATACCAAGCACCAAAGGCGTCATCACCGTAGCCGGCGATTACAAGAAGTCCTCTGAGTGCGCAGCAGCCGGCAGCCGGCTGGCCGAGTCTCTTGTGATTGCCGAAGAAAAGAAGATGTTGGACCGAGTCATGGCCATAGCCGGCAAGCAGTCGGCCGTGTCCCCCGATCCCAAGGAACATGATGCTCAAGGATCTTTCCAGCCGGCGAAGGAGACGAAGAAGATACCTCTTGACCCCGAGCACCCAGAGAGGTTTGCCGTCATCGGGGCAAGCCTGAGCAGCAAATAGGAAGGCGAGCTCGCCGATTTCCTCCATGAGAATCGGGACATCTTTGCATGGTCCCCCAAGGACATGCCGGGTGTTCTGAAGGAATTCGCCGAGCACAAACTACACGTCCGAGAAGACGCAAAGCCAGTCAAACAACCCCTTCGCCGACTGTCAGAGGAGAAACGCAGGATTGTGGGAGAGGAGATAGCCCGGCTTCTGGCAGCCGGCTTCATCATGGAAGTTTTCATTCCAGAGTGGCTCGCCAACCCGGTCCTCGTGCTAAAGAAGAACAACAAGTGGCGCATGTGTATAGACTACACGAGCCTCAACAAGGCCTGCCCCAAAGATCCCTTTGCCCTGCCGAGGATTGACCAAGTGATAGACTCCACGGCCGGATGCGAGCTGTTGAGTTTCTTGGATGCTTACTCAGGATATCACCAGATAAAGCTAGATCCGGACGACCGCCTGAAGACCGCCTTCATCACGCCATTTGGAGCCTTCTGCTACCTGACTATGACATTCGGCTTAAGAAATGCCGGTGCCACTTTTCAGCGTTGCATGCAGAAGTGCCTCCTCAAGCAACTCGGCAGAAACGCTCACGTCTACATGGACGACATTGTGGTTCGGCTGGCTGCAGCCGTGCCTGGACAGCCAAGATCTGCTCCTCAAGCGTCCGGTTCGCGTCCGGCGTGATGTTGGCCCCCGCCTGACGGCGCGCCTCGCGATTGGCCTCGATGGTTTGGGTGGCAAAGGCGGAGTAGCCGGAAAAGTAGTCTGCACAAGAAAATAGGTAGCAGCACAGGTTAGGCCAAGACCCAGGTGACAAGGGGCAGGAGAGGAGAGAGGAAGGCGGCTTACCGTCGATCAAGTCCTCGATGCGGCCGAAGCCTTCATCCAGCGCTCGCCGGGTCTCAGCCCAGCTTGCCGCCTCAGTCTCAAACTCTGCCTTCAGAGTGGCCTCGCTATCCTGCGCTTTCTACAGGGCCGCCTTGTGGCTCCCCTCTTGGTCGGCCAGCTTCTTCGCCAGTGGTCACGCTCCTGGACCAAGGCTGCATACTCAGCATCCTTGGTATGAAGGGCGGCCTGCGCTTCGCCGAGCTCCTTCCTCAAGTCGGCGTTGGCCCCTGAAGACAAAGAAAAAGAAAAACCAATAAGGAAAAAGTCGCCAAGGAAGATCCGACCCGACTGCTCAGCAGTCGGCCCGAATCTCGGGGACTACACCCAGTGGGTGCGCTGACGCGCCCCCACAGGAAGACAGACAAGATCAAGCACTTACTTCGGCTGTCGGCCAGGTCGTCGGTCCTCCGACTCAACTCCCGAGCCTGGGAGTTGAAGGCGGCAGCGCGGGAATTATGATATTCCTGGAAGTTCAGACAGGAAGCAAAAATAAGGTAGTCGTCAAGAAAGATCCGAACCGACTGCGCAGCAGTCGGCCCGAATCTCGGGGACTACACCCAGTGGGTGCGCTGACGCGCCCCCACGGAAGAAATCAAGAGATCAAAGAGGCCAAGAATGAAGGACTCACCCGGATGGCAGCTCGCGTCGATAGGAACTCCTGGGTGAACTGCTGCAGTAAGGCGGCCTGAGCTTGAAGCCGGCTCCGGACCCCTTGGTCGCCACATTCAGCCCGCCAGTCCCCCCGCTGGGAGTCCACTCGGGCGTGGCGGTGCTGGCCGCCTCCAGATCCTCCGTCGACTGGCCTGCGTCCGCAACTCAGCATGACTCCGGCGGAGCGGCGCCTCCCCCTGCGCGCCGACGCGTCACCGGCTACACCTCGAGGCTGGCTCCGCCCTCCGGCTCACCCCCGGCCGGCTCCTCTGGCGCCGCTGACGATTGGCCGCCTTGGCCCGCCCCGGTTGGCGCTGCCGGCGGCGCTCTCCCCGCGAAGACCACGGGGTCCTCCCTCCTCTCCATCAGAGGCGGGTCTTGGACGATTTCCTCCGCCAAGGGCAATGGGGTGTCAGGGGCCACGGCTCGGAGGGGAATGGCGAGCAGCGGAGGCTGGTTGCGCGAACCCTCTGCCTCCGTTCCCGCGGTCGCCGCCTCCACCTGGGCCTTGGCTGCAGCATCGGCCTGCTCCCTCGCCGCCTGGGCGGCCGCTTTTTCCGTCGCCTCACGCTCCTCTCGCGCCTCGCGGGCGTTCCGCTCCGTGGCCTCCATGAGGTCAGCGCGGGGGTCCACGCGGCGGGAGCTCGAAGACCCTCCAGTCGGCCCAACTATGGAGGCGCCCGGACCCCGCTCAAGGGAAAGCGGTGCCCTGTCCAGCAAGCGGGAAAAGGTTAGAAAGAATGTTCGAGCAAGAGAGAACGATGAAAAGCAAAATATGTCCAAGCATTCGACGACTTACGCTGAGACCGCCTAAGGCTGCTTCACCGCCTTGCGGAAGCGGGCCGCTTTCACGGCCGCCTCATCTCGTTTGGTCGCCGCGGTGGAGGCTTTGGACTTCTTCGGCCGACTGCCAAAGAGGCCTGACGCAGCCCGGCGCTTCTGGGCGCCGCCGCCGGCAGCCGGCGCGATGGACGAGCCCGTGCCCTGATGGTCGGCCGCCGGCTGGCGACGCGGGGCGACTTCGGCTTCGAAATCATCCGGCTAGTCCTCGAAGCTGGCGGTGAGCCTTGTGCCCCCGGGCTCAGCGTCGTCCCCCACGACGGCGTCTTCCATGGCGGCCGCCCCCAAGTCCGGGTCGTCGACGTCGTCCGCCATGCGGTCGGGGGCGTACTGGCGTTCTATCCCTGCTGCCCCGGTCGTCGACGGGAGAAGAGGGTTCTGCTAAGAAGAACCGACCGATCAGAAGCCGGCCATCATAAAGCCGGCTACCAACAAAAAGAAGAAAGAGAAGAAAGCTTACCACGGGCGGAGGGTTGGCGCGAGAATATGGCGCCTTGCCATATCGCCAGTCCTCGGCGAGCTTGCAATTGGAGATATAATTTACCATATATGACACCTCTGCATGAGGCATCTCCCTGGTGCTCAGCCGGCTTGGGTCGAAGCGGCTGCTCATCTGACACATCATGTGGGGCCGGCTTTGGAGAGGAGATATCCGGCGCTCCACGAAGGCGGCCACCAAGTCGGCCCCGCTCAGGCCTTCCGACTGGATCATCACCCGAAGCCGGGAGATGGCAGCGTTCCCGGCCTGAGACAATGACCTAGACCGGAAACTCCATGAGGGCTGCCTCCCAGCCGGCGGGCCGGCTACGTAAGCCGGCAGGTTGACGTGGTCTCCTTGCTCGGCGACGTTCTTCACGTAGAAGTACCACTTCTGCCAGATCTTCACCGACTGGATCAGGGGGATGGGCGGGAACGGATTGTTCTCGCCCGACCTCCTCATGGCGATGAAGGCCCTACAGGGGGCGGGCACGCCTACGACGACGGTGCCGAGTTTGCTCTGGAAGAATTCCCCCCAGAGCTCCAGCGTGGGGAGCAGCCCCAAGAAACCTTCGCAGAGAGAGACGAAGGCCGACAGTAGCATCACCGCATTGGGAGTGAGGTGATGAGGATGAAGGTTGTAGAACTCGAGGAAGGAGCGCAGGAACCCGCTCGCCGGAAGGCCGAAGCCGCGTAGGAAGTGCGAGCGGAAGACGACCCGCTCGCCCTCCTCCGGTGCCAGCGAGATCTCCGTCTCCGGTGCCAGGCGGACCCGCACGAGGTTGGCGTCGCGCAGGCGCCGAGTCTGGCGGAGGAACGCAACATGGTCCTCATGGATGTTGGAGCCATCCCATGAGCTCGACAGCGCCATGGGAGGAAGACGATGCGGCGGCGCGGCGGCGCTGAGATGGGAAGCTGCGGCGGCAACGAGAGGAAGAAAGGAGGACGAGAAGGGGCGGAGCGAGAGAGAGCGTGCGAACCTCTGTCTCTCCCCCTCCTCCTCCTACTTATAGGCTCGCGTGGCGGAGCCGAGGAGGCGCAGCGTGGGGAAACGTGGGGATCGATCGTGCCCACTCCCCCACGTCCCGCGTTTATTGTGCCCTAACGGCGAAATAAAATCGCCACGGGAAGGCGAGCGGTCCACCTGGGCCGCAGAAGATCAGCATTCGGGCCGAGGCCTAGGAGTGGCGGGCCCGGGCCTGCGGCGGCGTCCCGTCGCGCGCGTGCGACGGCAGGGTCTCGCTGCCACGTGGCCCGCGGGAGGGCCCGCGGTCAGCACGCGGGTCGACCACTTTCCCGCCTGCAAGACGCAGGGCTCCCCGAAATCGGCATACACTAGCAAAGCCGGCTCTTCAGGGTAGGAAGCTGACCAAGCTTCTCGTCCCTTGTCCGCCTCAAAGCTCGATCAGCTTCGGGGACTACTGTTGGAGTAAATAGCCATGGGTAGCCTAGCTGGCTTCCCCTGGCCCTTCTGGAAAAATTACGAGCCCGTCCGGCTCTCAAGAATCCAAGACATGGGGCCGCCTTCCCCTTGCTGGCTGCCACCCAGGCCGGCTTTCGGAAGGCGGCCCAACTTTAGCCCTCATGAAGAAAGTCATGGGAGGGCCGACTTCGAGAAGCCGGCCGCGAAGAGGCCGACTCCAGGAAGCCGGCTCCCGGAAAGCGGTCGAGACCGTACCCTCAAAGTTTGCATCCACCTAACGGCGGTACGACGGGGCGTGGCTACAGTGAAGCCAGCCACCCCCGAATCCCGGAGCACGCCTGGCACAGTGCGCCGTACGGGTGGCCATGACCCGTCCGGCGGGGCACTGTTGCCATGTCGCCCCTGATGTCATCCACGATGGGCTACCAGTACGGCCCACGGGCGGTGGGCCCCTTTGGGCAGGGAGACACCCGAAGGCGGCCACGCCTCCCCCAGTCGGCCCAAGACAGAGCCGGCTCCCCGCAGCCGGCTTGCCGCCTTCCTCGAGGGAGAAGCCCCATTAAGGAGACAAGACACGGTGAGGCTACAGCGATCGCCCGCCGGGCGGCGGCGCTGTAGCCACGCCTGCCACGACGAAGCCCACGTCATCAAGATGAAGCAATAGTAACCAGCCGCCGATCAGGCCCTGGACAGTGGGGCCTGCCTGTTGACCAAGGGACCGGCAGCCGGCGGGACCCACCAGTCGGCGGGCCCCAGCAGCCGGCGCAGAAGCCGGCGAGCGCAGTCACAGACGGCTGGGCCCCGCGCCCAGTCGGATTACCATTGTACCCCCGGGGGGTAGGCCTATATAAACCCCCCGGGGCACCCATGCAAAGGGTTGGACCCCCCAGATAGTTTTAGACACCTCACAAGGAGAAGACGCAAGCTAGTCGTGCCCCTCTTCCTCCTCCCACCGAACAGCTCAAGGAGCGTTGTGTAGCTACTTGTCCATCTAGTGATCATGCGGAGACCCCGCAGAGCAGCAGCAGGGGTGTTATCTCCACGGAGAGCCCCGAAGCTGGGTAAGATTCGCCGGCGTGCATGTCTTCGCCTCATCCCGTTTCCAGGCACCGGCGACGTCTTACTGGCTCCCACAATGATAAGCCACCCGTTGGCATATGTCGCACCTACCACCCGACACCCACACAAGTGTTTTTTCATTGTGTGAGTTAATTTGGCACCAGAGCAAAGTAGGTGATCCAGATTGGGGCACCAGGTGAGTAATGGAGGGGCATAGATGCCAAATGCATCACAAGTGAATTTGGCATGTGTGTTGGCCTACATAGTGGAAGGCCGTTATAGCCCACTTTTGAACTACCTCGTATTTAGTGTAAAATTTTGACCATAGATTTACCTAAGAAAATGCCAATGCATGTCACCAAGAATTATACCATTTGAAATTATGTTCAAATACGAATCCAACGATATAATTTTTGGTGACATGCATTAACATTTTGTCAGTTAAATCTATGGTCAAATTTTGATACTACAAAATAGGAAGAGTAAACCGGGACGGAGGTAGTACTTTCTCTTAGGGTAACCATAGAGTTACTAGTCTAAGTTACTTGCCACTATGCCTAGCCTAAGCTACTATATTAGTGAGGGAGTCCTGGACTAAGGGGTCCTCGAGCGTCCGGTCTGTTGGACATGGGTCAGACTGATGGGCTATGAAGATACAAGACCGGAGACTCTCACCGTGTCCAGATGGGACTCTCCTTGGCGTGGATGGCAAGGATGGCGTTCGGATATGAAGATTCCTTTCATTATAACCGACTTTATGTAACCCTAGATCCCTCCGGTGTCTATATAAACCGGAGGGCTAGATCCATAGAGGGACAGAACAATCATAATCAGATAGGCTAGACTTCTAGGGTATTAGCCATTATGATCTCGTGATAGATCAACTCTTGTAACCCCTATACTCATCAATATTAATCTAGCAGGACGTAGGGTTTTACCTCCATCGAGAGGGCCCGAACCTGGGTAAACATTGTGTTCCCTGTCTCCAATTACCATCGACCTTAGACACACAGTTCGGGACCCCCTACCCGAGATCCGCCGGTTTTGAGACCGACATTGGTGCTTTCATTGAGAGTTCCACTGTGCTGTCGCCAAGAGGTTTGATGGCCCTGTCAATCATCCACAACAACATTGTCCAGGGAGACACCTTCCTCCCCGGACAAATCTTCATGTTCGGTGGCTTCGCACTGCGGGCCAACTTGCTTGGCCATCTAGAGCAGATCGATAGCTACGCCCATGGCCATCAGGTCAGATTTGGAAGCTTGAACTACGTCGTGGACATCCGCGAAGACTTGATCTTTGACGGATTTGAGACCACGGCAGTAGCCGCTCCCTGTCACCCTGATGAAGATGGCTTAAATCTGTCATCGAACTACACCCAGGAGATAGAACCTGCAACTGCTTCGGCTCTAGATCCGGAGCAGGTCACGCCATCCGAGGACGGGAGGCTCAACCCTGCCATGGAGGCCACAGACTAAGCGGCGTTGGAGCCGCACACAGACCCAACCTCAAGTAAGGTCTGTGTTGCCAGAACCTCGGACACGCTTCCTACCACATGTTCCAAAGCATGTGCGTCCGCGCACGACGAGCTTGACCGGGCGTCAATTTTCACGATCTAACTCCGGACTCCTTTCTTCATATCTCGGCGTTCATTATTACGTGCGAAGCTTTCCTACATATTCCCCCACACTTTGGCTTGTGGCTTAATACCTTTAATGTGAAGCGAAGGTAGTCGATGGGGGACGGGGCAGAGTGCGGTGGTGCTACAGTGGGCAAACTTATCAGTGCTCCCTGGCTAAAAGGATCCTTCACAGAATCTTCCGACTTATGGCAGCGGGAGTGGTTTTATATCACTGAACCCCGTGGCACCAAGTGGGAAACTATACCTGTGTTCCGATCTAGCCCTCCAATTCATCTCGCATCATGGGTCAATAAGGGGTTGGACTGGGGATCAACCGATGAAGTGCAGACTCTTCAGAGCCACATCCGGAGTCTCCTTGAGAAGAACACTGAACTCATCGATGTGATTCAAGTAATGCTAGTCCCCCAGGTCCTCCCGTGCCAAAGAAGGTCCCTCCACATGTGGGAGTTTAATCTAGAAGGACCACGAACCCTTCAACACTTCTTTGGTACGACGCATAGGGGAATGTGGGAGTTATTTTTCGGGAAATAAAAACAGTGGCCGAACACTACAGAAGACATAGGCCTCGACTACAACCATCTGGATACCTCGATAAGCACTCGATTCTTGAACATAGCTTGGACACGCATCTCATGATAAGGTGCTGAGAAAACCATCTTCTTCCAGGGCTGGATAAAGAAGGCAGCGCGAATCAGGTGTTCGGCTCTTCTTCCCGAAGACTCAGCTAGTCCCATACTAGCAAGGATCACTACAAGAAAACTGAGATACCGTGACGAAAATCCTCATGACGGAGATGGACAACGTCATGGAAATACCTAATGTGTGATGTTTTTGTGGGTGGCGTCACTGATTACCGCAATCGGCGAGGATAGACATCACTCAACCGTTTCAGCCTTTGAGTGTACCTGGCTACCAATTTCTACGATGGTTTGGTAATTTCCATGACGAGCCTAATAGAGTCGCCAAATATTACGAATGTGTTATGAAAAAAATTTCTCAGGTAGTGTCTATCGGTGGGACCCGCCATAGCTGCTTCATGGGTTATTGAGCGTTAGGACCTACGTACCAGTGTGGGGAATAGGACACACATAGTTTTTCTAGAGTCTAGTGAGCTCTATAATTATTTTCTTCTTTTTTTTGCGAGAAAATTTTCAATCTATTCATCAATTGTCAAGTCCATCTAATATAGATGGGTAATAGCTAGTGAAAGACTTATTTTGTTCCATCTAATGTAAATAGATAGTGGTCCGGTAAAAAAACTTGAATCGATGCATTCCTAAGCTGATGTTGTTTTGTTCTATCAAAAAATAAAAATGGAAATATAGATTAACAAGTAAAAGTTTGGTACAGAGAGTTTGAACCCGGGACCATTATAGTCTAAGAAAACGGCGTTGCTAATAGGCTAGAATTTTATTTAGATACTTATATGTAAACTAGTACATATGCCCATGCGTTGCAACGGGGAAAATTGATGTTTTGCACAAGCATAATGTCCCACAGCATCGGATACATTATGAAGAACATGTTGCAACGCAGCATCGTCCTTCTACAAAATGAACATAAAAAAATACGTCGCAATTTAGTCATGTTCATATTTTCTTTACGGGGCATAATGTGTCCCACTGATTTCATTTAAATACAATCCTTCTTTAATGGCATTTAAGTATGATCCTTTCATTAATTACCATGAAGTCCTCACCCGTTTTAGTCGGGAATCAAATCCTTTCTTTTTCTAATTTAGTAGCCCCAACACATTAAGGCCTATAGATCCTTTCTTTTAATTATCCTACTTTTTACCTCAAATCCTTCATGTAGAATTTATTAAGACCACAATCTTTCTAATAGTTATTCCACCGATTTACCTGTAATCCTTTCTTTAATTAGCCACATTCGTTTAAATATTATATTTAAGCCCACAATCATTTCTTTATTAGCTCATTCGTTTAATTAACTCTCCCTAAACATGAGCCTTGGACCTCACCCTTCCCCATCTACCGGAACGAAGGGCGATTTGTGCGAACCCCGGGCTCTCCACCTCGCTGTTGCTGAATCGGCAGCTCCCTCACCCTCCGCCGGACGCTCCGGCGGCGGGAGGACGGGGGAGGCCTGATTTGCAGCGTGTACATAGTGTAGGAGTGCCTAGGGAGCCAGCCGGTGGCGTCGTGGAAGCGACGGTGCGACTGCATCAGCTTTTTGCAGGTGTTGGTCTCCCCTTCAACGGCGAAGTTCCGCTGGAGCTCCGCGGTGGACCAGCTCCTTTCTTCGTGCTCGATGGAGAGGCCGTGCACGGTTCCCCCGTGCCGGAGATCGAGGGATGGCGATTCCAGCGGTTGAAGATCTGGAGAAGGAAGGCGATGTTGAGCGGTGCGACGACGACGGCCATGGGTGTAGGTCCTCAGGGACCGTTGATCGGAGACTTCCTGTTTCGCCCGGGGGCTCCTTCGATCCAAGGCGTCAGCGAGCAGCGGTGAACGGCGCGTCACAGGCTCGTCCACGGCGCCAGCATAGTCGGGTTGCAGAGGGGCTTGGTTGCAATTTCCTTTTCTGTGTGGACGTTTCAGTAATTTGGTCGTTTCAATATCAACTCCTTTTCTCGCAAAAAAGTAAATAAATATGATGACTGCCACTCGTATATTTAGAGTGAGTTGGGATTAGTAAATATGAAAGGTGCATAAGTCTTTGATTGTTACATCTAAGAGATAGACAGGAGGTCTTGTGTTCAATTCCCACAATGTTGATTCATTTTGACCCAATTATTTTTCGCGGTCTCTTTATGAAAGCCCATAAAAGGCCCATCAGCATACAAGTAACTGGCCCAGATCGCTTAACGTGTGTAAACTAAACGTAAAGGACTAAACCAAACCAAGAATATATATTCCCTTTAATAATAGGTATAGATTGTGCTCCCGCACAAAAAAATATGTAAATTGTGCTAAAAAACTATTATGCATCCGGGGGACAAAATTTATGGTCCCGGATTATATATATATATACACGCGTATAACACTTAGTAGGTTAATTATTTCTTCCCCGGGGCGTGTGTGTCTCGATCAGTTCGTCTGTCCCGGGTTCTAGTCGGCGTCACGTCGCGGAGAGAGGCAAGGCACAGCACGGCCGTGCTGTGCAGCTGTTTGTAACTTCGTTTTTTTTGAAAAGTTCTTAACTTCATATTTGACCGGTGCAACACAGCCCATGGCTTGGCAAGCCCAACAAAACACCTTTCTTTAAAAACAATTATACGTGGGCTGAAGCCAGCTCAACCGCACCGCACATATAGCCAGCATTTTTTCCCTCGTCCATCTTCTCCTCCCCGAGCGAAACCCTCTCTATTTTAGATCTCGCTTTCTTTCGCTCTTGCGGCGGCGAGTGCAGATCGGGGGAAACCAAATGCGACGACGACCCTCTCCCGTCAGGTTCCTTGAGGGCACCCCGTTGCGGACGCTGCTAGTGACGTCAGGGCCCACCATGGCGTGCAGCGGCGGACCCAGCGTGTGCCGTGGCCGGACCAGCCTAGTCGCGCGGCGGCGGCCCAGCCTATCTTCGTGACGTGCGTTCTCAGTGTGAGTACACGTGTGCGTGCGTCCTCTGATCCCTCTCGTGTGATTGCAGGGAACTGGCTATGGCTTCCTTGAGCGGAACCTTGGGTTCGCCTAAGATACCCGCCTCGTCGCCTTCATCAGGTACTACCGCCACATGGTATGATTTACTAATGAGTCGGGCTGTAGTCTTCTGATCTTTCACACTTGTTAGTACATCTTCTTGACCCTCTATTTTTTTCTTGGATTTTGTTCGTCATATTGACATGGAGCACAGACCACAGGGGTACGCCGGAGTTCCACGGGAGGACCGTAAAGCTCAACCAACAATCTGGGTTAACATGTGTACGATGCTCAACTCTCTGTTCTCAGTTTAGGTGAATTGCTTATGTGTGGGGATTGGTTCAGAAATTAGTTTTGTTTTGTCCTCCTGGTTAGTGAGTTCTTATTGGTCAATCATGAAATGCTTGTATAATACTCCCCAGTATTTGCTAGGTCAGATAATCATTGCTGTGTAAGTAATCTTAAACTCATGGAAGCTAGTTTATACATGTCACCAAGTTGAAAATTGTAATTGAATTGTACCTGTTCTGATTTATCTTTTAGAGAAATTATTATGAGAATCTAGATAGTACTCCCTCCATTCCTAAATACAAGTCTTTTTAGACATTTCAAATGGACTACAACATACGCATGTATGTAGACATGTTTTAGAGTGTAGATTCACTCATTTTGCTCTGTATATAGTCACTTGTTGGAATCTCTAGAAAGACTTATATTTAGGAGTGAAGGGAGTACATCTGAAATGAATTAGTAATTAAATAGTTGACTCCAGTACAATATTTTCATTATGATGATCCTCCCCCAGTACCTGTTCTGAGCTCGTGGCAACTCTGTTTGAGGGAGTGTGAATAGATTTGCACATGAATTGTTGTTGAATTGCAGTTGGAGTTTTATGAGCGATTCAACATGATTTGGGTAAATTACCAATGCAGAACTAATTTACTACACTCGTTTGTGGCAATCAGAAGTGATACTGACTATATGTTAGTGCAGATTACTGTCCAAGCAAGTAGATACGGCAACTGTAAAGGTCGAGGCCTAAATGAGATTTTTATTCAGCATGTGACCATCCCGTACAGATTTTTTCTGATGGAATTATTGATCACACTTCCAATCAATGTGTGTAAGGACAACAACCAAAAAAGTTCATGCTTTCTTCACGGTTCTAGGCTGCTTGAAGGTTTCTTCCTTCGTGGCTTTGTCAAATATTTTGTTTTTTCACACCATTTTAACCTATGTTGCTCACAAATACATATCTTTAGTTCTATTCATATTACTTATTAGATAAGTACTAACATGTCTTTTTTGTTATGACTCCAACCTAGAGCTCGAGTTATAACTTGCATGTTGCTCTTTGTTTCTAACAAGATAATTCATAAGTCATCTTTCAAGAAGTTGATATGGACAAAGGAGGGTCAAATCAACTCTAGTTGCCTTCAAGAAGTCACGAGAAGAGGTATCCAACGAAGGTTCCAGGTTCTGATGAAGGTGGAACATAACATTCACACCAACAAAGTCTCTATTGATGACCTCCAAAAATTAAAAAAAAGATGTTGTATTGGATGTGTAGCTTTTTGTTATTTTGGATGGGGAATGTAAGTGTGATGTGTACACTGTTTAGAGACAACTTCGCTTGTAATGTGATGTGAAAAATGGTCAATGGAAAGATGGCCTTAAAAAGACCACAAGTCCAAAATTTGTTTGTATCGAAGCAGGCCAAACTAATATTAGAGGAAAAAAGTATAATTAAAATAAAATGTCAACTGCTCCATATAAAGGTGGGCTCCACTATTGGGTTCCAAATTGACTATGGGCCACACACAAATTAGATCCAGAAATATAAATTTTGCTAAATTATTGTGCTAGACCCATTTGGAAACCGAGTGTGCATTAGCCCAGCAAAAATCTAGTGACGACAGCTTCGTCACTGAAGGTCCTATATCCGGTGATGTTTTTTGCGCGCTGCGTCACTAGGAATCATTTGTGACGGGGATTCCGTGACGATGCTAGTGATGCCTGAAAAATGTCACACATGAGTATTTTGTGACGTTGTTAGCTATTACATGACATTTTTGAGCTCGTCACAGTAGGTCCAATCTCTTGTAGTGGATGTTGGTCCCGGCGCCATACCAGGCATCGGAGGAGGAGGAGAATGAGAAGAGCAGGGGAGCCAAAGGCGGCTTCCATCCTCGAGGCAAACCACACACTGTGTCCGGGGAGACTAGGGCTCCCTCTTCCGAAGACAAAAGGGAAGGAGAAGCTGACATCCCTTCTCCCAATGGTAAGAAAAGGGCCGCCTCCGAGAGTTGAGAGGTAAGGGCTCTTAAGCGGGGCAAAACGCTCCTGTGGGCGGTTCAGGCTCAGAAGGTGTTGTTGTCGCACAATCCCTTCATAAGGACAATCCTCCAGCCGAATTGTAAGTGAACAAAGATATTTTAAACAACCCCGTTCCTTTTCTCTTTGCAAAGGTAACATCTAGAATATGCGTTTTTGTAGTCCGGCACACAGTTTTCCTCAACAGTCCTCCTCCTCGTGGGACCTTTTACCCGAGATGATGGAAAGTGAAACGCCTCCACAAGCTTCCTCGGCCAACAGGGCGGACAACGTCGAGGTGTCGTCCCGGAGGGTCTCTCTCGATCGGGGGATAATAGAGCCAGCGCCCCAAGGTGAAACTTCGGCCGCCAGGGTCCGAAGTGTGCAGACCCTACAATGGGTAATAATAAAGGCTCCAGACTATCCGTTTTACAGCCGGAGACGACTCTAGGGTCGAGTAAACATACCCCGTCAAAGGGAGTCCGTACTGCCACACCCGCTTCCAAGAATTCAGATGCGCCGGATACACTGATGACCATATTATGGTGTTCGTCAATCTCAGATGATCATCGTATCTTGATGGGTATGCTGGTTGAGAGGATTGTGTCCGTGAAAAGCGGATTGAATGAAGCCTTCATGAGCCTACTAAGAGGCTTTGAGGTATGTAGTGTTTAAAAAATTTATTTTGCTTTATACGCAAAAATGCACCTATGTATAGATAGTAGCCCCTTACACTCTGGTTGGCGCCCAAAGGTAGGCAATCAGAGGATTGAAAAAGACGTCTTTCGGTAATAATCTAATGATTCGAAACACATGCTGGTACCTCCATGACGACTGCACACACTATGAAGGTTGCAGATCTGGAGCATAAGCTTGATGTGTCGGATAACGATATCACACTTATTAACAGGCGACTCGACCAAGCGCAAGGTATGTGTTAGAATGTGTATAGTAACACAGGCATGAAGCGAGAATAATGTTCTGAGATGTGTGTATCTGCAGATGGTGCCGCCAAGGTTGAGACCCTTCAGGCTGAACTTGCCCAAGCCAAGGAGCAAGCCTGGATGAGTACTGTGGCTGCCCAGAAGGCAGCTGATGCATTAGAAGCCGGACAGGCCGCGCAGCGCCAGTGTGAGGATAGAACAGCCACGATGGCGCGCGAGCTGAAGGAAACCACTGTCTGGTGCGAATTCCTCGAGAAGGATAACAAGGCCAAAGCGACCGATCTTGACAAGGCATTGCGAGAGGCAAGAGAAGCATTATATGAGTCTAGAGCGGCTCGGGAAGAGATCCGGCAAGCTTGGGAGGTAGCGGTCGGTAAGCCTTTCTTATTACGGACTAAGTTTGGCGATTCGAAGTATGCCCCTCTTATTCAAATGTGGAGCTCCCCAGGCGCCTTTTTGGACTTGGCGAAGAGTGCCTCCGATGCAGCGCAGTTTTACGAAGCGCGGGAAGGTCATACAACGGAGAAGCTTTTTTGGTGACAACTCGGCACGCCGAAGCGCCCACTGTTACTTAACGAACAGATGGCCCAGTGGGCCGAGCTCCACACAATATCCAGCTCTGCCATGAAGGACATCGTGGTTCGGCTGTGGCCAACTGAACCAATTCCGAAGAGTTATTTTGGTTTGGTACAACAACTAAGTGATGTGGTGCCGCGTATCGACGCTGTTAAGCGATCCACATGCATTGAAGGTGCACGGATGGCCCTTGCCCGTGTGAAGACATACTGGGCAGAGATGAAGGCCACCAAAGTTGCAGCAAAAAGTCCACCCGAGGGCAACGAGCATCACACGCCAGAGTATTATTTTGAGGATGTCTTAGAGGGTGCCCGCTTGATAGAGGGTCAGTGCTCGAAAGAGATGATGTTCGAGTGAAATGTATCGAGATAGTAAAAACAATATTATTATATTTTAAGATTATGCCTAAATGTTGTGGCTCCTCCTGTGCGGCCGTTTTTGTATAATCTGAAAGTTTCCAGTCGTTGGCTTCAGCCCCCTCGCATAAAATATAGGGGTGTTCGAAAAAGCACTTGACCACTCTTGATCCAACGTCTTGATCCGTGAAGGAGGTGTCAATGCAGCAAAGTAGGCAACCAAACTATAGGGCTTTAGTACTTTCACTTAGCCATAGGAGTTTGACGGTGGGTCTACGATATAGCCCTTGGTATGTACGCAGTCATCCAAGTACGATGCGTTACATGAGTGACCAGAAGAACGGTCCTTCGTTTAATACGGGAGGAATCATGAAAGATTCTAACAAGTCATCGAGTGGTTGACCAGCTCTCGCCGCATCATGACAGTCAGTTTTCGGCTTTCTCTACTGAGGTGCTCATCCGGATAAACCGGGACACAATCGCAGTAGTTCTCCCTTTACTACCCTAGATGATATAACGGAACGTAAGGTAGCAAGCACAGGAGCCGAGCAACCCAACTATTGACCAAAGATATGATTCGGAGCTGATGCATATAAGGCCAAACTCGCGATGCCGAAGTGTGCTACAAAGCTGTTCGGACTTGTCACCAATTCATTTATTCCCATATCGAGCCCCTGGCAGCCCATGCCGAGGTGTAAGTGTGAAATAATCGGAGAAATTCAGCTTTTTAGGAAAAAGCGAATACTGGATATGGATTATGTTCATTGGGATGTGACTGATATGTCAATTGCCATTTTTCAAATAATAATGCCGCGTCCCAGGCTATTTGACATGCCGATGGTCGGAGGCTGAGGGAGAAGGCACTTTATGAGCTCAAAAATAGAGAGTGCGGTCTACACAATTATTTGAACCTCCTGTCGCACGTCTGCACCGCCTTGCCTCGGTTAAAGGATTCCTTTAATAGGAACAACCTTGGGGTAAGTGTTTGAAGCCGAAATCTGAAAGAGTCTGTGAGGTGACTGATATTTTGCGTCACCTACAATAAGATAAAAATAAATAGTTAGAAATGAAAAGGAGGAAATGGGAGTGCTTGTAGGCTTGCCCGTATTGTGCCTCCGCCGATGGCCAAGTTATTTTAAGTGCATAATTATGCATGCGCGGTATAAACTTCACGTGATTGTGAGGCGAACGACGGAGGATGAACTGCTAATCATGCTCTGAGACAGTTTGGCTCCATTTAATGGAAACCGGCGGCTTAGTGGCCGATGAATTGTGCAGCTAGACGGGGCCGCTTTGTGCTTCGGCTGTAATGGTCGTAGTGCAATCCCTTGTACGGAAGGAGTGCCTCGTATTTTCGTTTGCTTGTATGACTTCTACAACGGGTACTTCTCCTTTGAGGATTGTTGTGGTGGGTTTGATTTTAGAAGGATCAATGCCCATTTTGTGGATGGTGTCTCGGTACAGTAGATTAAGGCTACTGCCGCCATCCCTAAGGACTTTCCTGGGATGGAACCCATCAACAATTGGATCGATGATTAGAGTTGCCGATCCTTCGGGATGGGTATGACTATTTTTTGGGGGAGTCCGCTCTATGGCGTATGTGTCCCGTAGTGCGCGCATGTGCTCCCCTGTGGGGGTGTGTGTCACATATACCATATTTACGGTTTGCACTTTGGGGGGGATTGCTTCTGAGCCCCGGTATTTGGCCAGCGAGTCTCTTCATCATTGTTGTCACTAGGTGGCCCCTTCTCCTTGTGTTCGGCTTTTAATTTGCCGGCTTGTTTGAAGACCCAACATCTTCTGTTAGTATGAGTAGCTGGTTTATCGGGGGTGCCATGAATCTGGCATGGCCAATCCAATATCTTATCGAGGTTGGATGGTCCATCTCTATTTGCCTTGGATGCCTTTTTCCGTTGACCAGGCTTGGAGCCACTAAATCCGACGATAACTGATGTGTCTTGTGTTATTTCATCATTATTACGACGCTTGTATTTATTGCGTCGTGGCTTTCCGTTGCCGTCTCGGACTTCGGAAGTGCCTGGGTCGCCGGCACCATTGCTCCTACGAGTGAGCCAGCTATCTTCTCCCGCGCAAAAGTGGGTCATAAGAGCGGTAAGGGCTGTCATGGATTTGGTTTTTCCTGACCCAGGTGGCGAGTGAGCCATTCATCCCGAACACTGTGTTTGAAGGCCGTGAGGGCTTCGATGTACGGACAATAGACAATTTGGTTCTTTTTAATTAGGAACCTAGTCCAGAGCATTCTGGTTGACTCTCCGGGCTGCTGTATGATGTGACTTAAGTCATCGGCGTTTGGTGGCCGGACATATGTGCCTTGGAAGTTATCGCGAAAAGCGTCTTCCATGTCTTCCCAGCTGCCAACGGAGTTCTCTGGAAGGCTGTTTAACCAGTGCCGAGCTGGTCCTTTTAGTTTTAGTGGTAGGTATTTAATGGCGTGAAGGTCATCGCCACGGGCCATGGGGATATGGAGAAGATAGTCCTCAATCCATACCACGGGATCTATTGTTCCATCGTATGATTCGATATTCATGGGTTTAAACCCTTCTGGGAATTCATGGTCCATTACTTCGTCGGTGAAGCAAAGTGGGTGAGCGGCATCTCTATATCGGGCCACATCGCGATGTAGCTCGGATGGAGTCCGTCTGCGGTTCTCGGCTCGGGCGTGAGAATGACTATTCCGTCCGGCAAGATAGTCATTATCGCATGTCGAGGCACCTCCCCGTGATCCATAGATCGACCTGTTCTGACCTGCTCTACTGTCCAAGTCCTGCCGTAGGTTGTATGTGTGTCCCCAAGCTGTTTTATCTCTGCCTTTACGGTGAGGTAGGGCAGGCTGGTGTTCGGCTTGAGTTGCTGCTTTATCCCGACCACGTGTTGGTCGGTCAGCCGCATTGCGTGGTGATGGTACGGGCTCCAACGCCTCGTCATCGAACTGAGGTAGCAATTTACGCTTCAGGTAGCTTTTGGCTGGGCGCTTGAGCCCGTATTCCTCGGCTGCCAAGACGTCACTCCATCTATCATTGAGCAGATCTTGATCAGCTTGAAGCTGCTGTTGTTTCTTTTTCAAGCTCCTTCAGGTGGCTATTATATAGCGCTTGGAGCGCTCCTGCTCGAGACGTTCCTCAGGCATGATAAAATCCTCGGTGCCGAGGCTCGCCTCGTCCTCGGAGAGTGGAAGATAATTATTGTCCTCCGAGTCTTCGTGCGTGGCCTGTTCATCAGGGCTAACTTGCCTGTCCTCCCATTCATCTTGTTCAGAAATCATGTCAACGGGGTTTTCATTGTCTTCGACACCGTCCGGAGTGTTATCTTCTCCTGTACCAGTGTTGCTGTATTTTCTACAGCGTGACTTAGAGCGGCGCCACTGACGCCGGTGCTTTGGTTGTATCTCGAGATGTCTATCCTCAATTGGATCTTCCTTGTCATCGCCGCTATTCTCTTTTGGTGCATCCACTATGTATACGACATATGAGGAAGTGGCCATCGAGCGTCCTGTAGATGGCGGTTTCTGGGCCTCCTCTTCTCCGGCATCGTCGTCCATACCGTCGATGTCGTCGGAGCTGTAATCGAGCATGTCAGGTAAGTCTTCAATAGTGGCTATTAAGTGGGCGGGGTGTGGGAAACGAAATTTGTCATCAGCCTCCAGTTCGAACCGGATATAATTCGGCCTTGAGTCCCCCGCTAAGGAGAGTGTTTTTAATGAGCTTAGCATGTCACCTAAAGGCGAGTGCCAAAAGATGTTCGCGGAGCTGAATTCAACAATCGATGCACGGTCAAGCTCATCATGCGCGGACGCACATGCATTGGAACCTGTGGCCAGAAGCGTGTTCGAGGTTCTGGCAACACAGACCTTACTTGAGGTTGGGTCTGTGTGCGGCTCCAACGCCGCTGAGTCTGCGGCCTCCATGGCGGGGTTGAGCCTCCTGTCCTCGGATGGCGTGACCTACTCCGGATCTAGAGCCGAAGCAGTTGCAGGTTCTATCTCCTGGGTGTAGTTCGATGACAGATTTAAGCCGTGTTCATCGGGGTGACAAGGAGCGCCTACTGCCGCGGTCTCAAATCCGTCAAAGATCAAGTCTCCGCGGATG
Source organism: Triticum urartu (assembly GCF_056163025.1). Lineage (NCBI taxonomy): Eukaryota > Viridiplantae > Streptophyta > Magnoliopsida > Poales > Poaceae > Triticum > Triticum urartu. The sequence goes on from NC_141878.1 coordinate 153,287,043, forward strand.
TCTGCGATGTATTTCAAGCTTCCAAATCTGACCTGATGGCCAGGGGCGTAGCTATCTATCTGCTCTAGATGGCCAAGCGAGTTGGCCTGCAGTGCGAAGCCGCCGAACACGAAGATCTGTCTCGAGAGGAAGGTTTCTCCCTGGACAATGTTGTTTTGGATAATTGACGGGCCATCGAACCTCTTGGCGACAGCACAGTGGAACTCTCAATGAAAGCACCAATGTCGGTGTCAAAACCGGCGGATCTTGGGTAGGGGGTCCCGAACTGTGCGTCTGAGGTTGATGGTAACAGGAGACAGGGAACACAATGTTTACCCAGGTTCGGGCCCTCTCGATGGAGGTAAAACCCTATGTCTTGCTAGATTAATATTGATGAGTATGGGGGTTACAAGAGTTGATCTACTTCGAGATCGTAATGGCTAAAACCCTAGAAGTCTAGCCTATCTGATTATGATTGTTCTATCCCTCTACGGATCTAGCCCTCCAGTTTATATAGACACTTGAGGGATCTAGGGTTACAAAAAGTCAGTTACAATGAAAGGAATCTTCATATCCGAACGCCAAGCTTGCCATCCACGCCAAGGGGAATCCCATCCGGACACGGGTGAGAGTCTCCGGTCTTGTATCTTCATAGTCCATCAGTCCAGCCCATGTCCAACAGGCCGGACGCCCGAGGACCCCTTAGTCCAGGACTCCCTCAGCAGCCCCTGAACCAGGCTTCAATGACGATGTGTCTGGCGCGCAGAGTGTCTTCGGCATTGCAAGGCGGGTTCCCTTCTCCAAAATAGTCTTCGGACGCAAAGAATGTATCCGGATCTGTAACACAAGTACCATGCACAACCGCAGAGAGTATAATTTTTCACGAGTCAAATCCGCTGACAACTATTGGTAATGTGACACCACGTCACCACTCGGTCATTATTTCGAACCGTTTTTCGGCCTGCCTCTTCGAGATGCGGTCTCATTGGCACGTCTCGTCAAAGCAGAGATCGTGTCCCCTTATCGTGGGATTCTTCAAAGTTACCAAGTATGTGTGTCCAGGAGTGGTCGAGCCGTATTATGGATCACGAGATAGTTATGCCTCCGTCTATGCCCATGGTATTTTGAGTGCGTAGTCATGTACGCGCGGTATAAATGCCGCTTCTTGGTTGGGATGGGGACAGAGACCGAGTTGCTAGTTGAGCTCTTGACGAGCTGGTCTGTCCTGCTGCAGAGTAGTTCGGACTCGTTTGACAGTGTCCGGGAGTTCGGCCGGAGAATTAAAGTTCTGCTTGAAAGGCTGCTCTGTACTTCTTCTGCTAACCCGGCGGTGTGCTCCTCGGTATGGGGGAGCATTCCATGTTCCCATTGACTATTATGACGCCGTGTGGGTCGGGCATCTTGAGCTTAAGATAAGCATAGTGTGGCACCGTGTTGAAGCATGCAAATGCGGTTCGTCCAAGCAGTGCGTGATAGCCGCTGCGAAATGGGACGATATCGAAGTTCAGCTCTTCGCTTTGGAAATTGTCTGGAGATCCGAAGACAACCTCTAGTGTGATTGAGCCCGTACATCGGGCCTCTACACCTGGTATGACTCCTTTAAAGGTAGTCTTTGTGGGCTTAATTCTTGATGGAGCAGGTTCAGGATGCTACCACCATCCATGAGGACTTGCGTGAGGTGAAATCTGATAACCCACAAGTATAGGGGATCAATTGTAGCCTCTTACAATAAGTACGAGTGTCGAACCCAACGAGGAGCTAAAGGTAGAACAAATATTCCCTCAAGTTCTATGGACCACCGATACAACTCTACGCACGCTTAACATTCACTTTACCTAGAACAAGTATTAAACTAGAAGTACTTTGTAGGTGTGATAGGATAGGTTTGCAAGATAATAAAGAGCATGTAAGAAAAGCTAGGGGCTGTTTAGATAAAGACACAAGTAAGTTAGTTTTAGTAGAGAGCTTTTCGTCACGAGAAAGTTATTTGTCCCTAGGAAATCGATAACTAGATTGGTAATCATCATTGCAATTTTATTTGAGGGAGAGGCATAAGCTAACATACTTTCTCTTCTTGGATCATATGCACTTATGATTGGAATTCTAGCAGGCATCCGCAACTAATAAAGATCATTAAGGTAAAACCCAACCATAGCATTAAAGTATCAAGTCCTCTTTATTCCCATACGCAAACAACCTACTTACTCGGGTATGTGCTTCCGTCACTCACGCCACCCACCATAAGCAAATCATGAACATATTACAAACCCTACAGCGGGGATCCCTCATGCTTGCGCGACACGGAGAGCACCATAGGACAGCACCAATAATAAAACATGCAACTCAAACCAATCATGATCATCAATTAACCCATAGGACAAAACGGATCTACTCAAACATCATAGGATAGCCATACATCATTGGGAAATAATATATAGAGTTGAGCACCATGTTTAAGTAGAGATTACAACGGGTAAAAGAGGGGTTACACCGCTGCATAGAGGGGGGAGAGTTGGTGATGATGGCGGTGAAGTTGTTGGTGTAGATTGCGGTGATGATGATGGCCCTGGCGGCGTTCCGGCGCCACCGGAAGAGAGGGGGAGAGAGCCCCCCTTCTTCTTCTTCCTTGACCTCCCCCCTAGATGGGAGAAGGGTTTCCCCTCTGGTCCATGGCCTCCATGGAGGTAGAGGGGTGAGAGCCCCTCGGAGATTGGATCTGTCTCTCTGTCTCTCTCTGTTTCTGCCTTCCCTGATTCTGCCCTTTCACCGTTTCTTAAATTCCCGGAGATCCGTAACTCCGAATGGGCTGAATTTTGGACACGATTTTTATCCGGATATTAGCTTTCTTGCGGGGAAAGAAGGGCATCAACCGCCTTACGGGGTGGCCACGAGGGCCCCGGGCGCGCCTGACCCCCTGGGGCGCCCCCTGCCTCGTGGCCCCTCGGGCATCGTCTCGCGTTGATTCTTCTTCCCAAAAATCACATATATTCCAAAAAAATCTCTGTCAGTTTTTATCCCGTTTGGACTCCATTTGATATTGATTTTCCATGATACAAAAAAACATGCAACAAACAGGAACTGGCACTGGGCACTGGATCAATATGTTAGTCCCAAAAATAGTATAATAAGTTTCCAAAAGTTATGTGAAAGTTGTAGAATATTGTCATGGAACAATCAAAAATTATAGATACGACGGAGACGGATCAGCATCCCCAAGATTAATTCCTGCTCGTCCTCGAGTAGGTAAATGATAAAAAAGATAATTTTTGATGTGGAATCCAACCTAACATAATCTTGATCATGAAATCTAATCATGGCATGAATATTAAGACACGAGTGATTCAAAGCAATAGTCTATCATTTGACATTAAGATAATAATACTTCAAGCATACTAATAAAGAAATCATGTCTTTTCAAAATAACATGGCCAAAGAAAGTTATCCCTACAAAATCATATGGTCTGGCTATGCTCCATATTCACCACACAAAATATTCAAATCATGCACAACCACGATGACAAGCCAAGCAATTGTTTCATACTTTTGATGTTCTCAAACCTTTTCAACTTTCACGCAATACATGAGCATGAGCCATGGACATAGCACTATGGGTGGAATAGAATATGATGGTGGAGGTTGTGTGGAGAAGACAAAAAGGAGAAAGTCTCACATTGACGCGGCTAATCAACGGGCTATGGAGATGCCCATCAATTGATGTCAATGTGAGGAGTAGGGATTGCCATGCAACGGATGCACTAAGAGCTATAAGTGTATGAAAGCTCAAACTGGAAACTAAGTGGGTGTGCATCCAACTTGCTTGCTCATGAAGACCTCGGGCATTTGAGGAAGCCCATCATCGGAATATACAAGCCAAGTTTTATAATGAAAATTCCCACTAGTATATGAAAGTGATAACTCAAGAGACTCTCTATATGAAGAACATGGTGCTACTCTAAAGCATAAGTGTGGTAAAAGGATAGTAACATTGTCCCTTCTCTCTTTTCTCTCATTTTTTTATTATTTATTTTTTTTCTCTTTTTTAGGCTTCTTTGGCCTCTCTTTTTTTGGGGATTCTTTGGCCACTTTTATTTTGATAACCTCACATGGGACAATGTTCTAGTAATGATGATCATCACACTTTTATGTACTTACAACGCAATATTACAACTCGATACTAGAACAAAATATGACTCTATATGAATGCCTCCGGCGGTGTACCGCGATGTGCAATGATCTAGCGTAGCAATGACATCAAAAAACGGACAAGCCATGAAAACATCATGCTAGCTATCTTACGATCATGCAAAGCAATATGACAATAAATGCTCAAGTCATGTAGATGATGATGATGGAAGTTGCATGGCAATATGTCCCGGATTGGCTATGGAAATGCCATAATAGGTAGGTATGGTGGCTATTTTGAGGAAGATATAAGGAGGCTTATGTGTTATAGAGTGTATCATATCACGGAGTTTGGATGCACCGGCGAAGTTTGCACCGACTCTCAAGGTGAGAAAGGGCAATGCACGGTACCAAAGAGGCTAGCAATGATGGAAGGGTGAGAGGTGTGTATAATCCATGGACTCAACATTAGCCATAAAGAACTCACATACTTATTGCAAAAATCTATTAGTCATCGAAACAAAGTACGACGCGCATGCTCCTAGGGGGATAGATTGGTAGGAAAATACCATCGCTCATCCCTGACCGCCACTCATAAGGAATACAATCAATAAATACATCATGCTCCAAATTCGTTACATAATGGTTCACCATACGTGCATGCTACGGGAATCACAAACTTCAACACAAGTATTTCTACAATCCACAACTACCCACTAGCATGACTGTAATATCACCATCTTTATATCGCAAAACTATTGCAAGGAATCAAACATATCATATTCAGTGATCTACAAGTTTTATGTAAGATTTTATGACTAACCATGTGAATGACCAGTTCTTGTCATCTCTCTAAATAGATATAAGTGAAGCAAGAGAGTTTAGTCCTTTCTAAAAAAGATATTCCCACGGTCTAACTAATATAAGTGAAGCAAAATAGCATTCTACAAATGGCGGTTTTCTATGTGAAGAGAAATAGGCAATCCAAACTTCAAAAGATAAAAGTGAAGAACATGAAGCATTCTATAAAGCCATACTCAAAAGATATAAGTGAAGTGCAATGAGCATTCTATAAATCAACCAAGGACTATCTCATACCATCATGGTGCATCAAATAAAAGTGAAAACTAAATTCAAAAGATGCTCCAAGATTTACGCACATCATGTGACAAATAAAAATATAGCTCCAAGTAAAATTACTGATGATTGTTAGAAGAAAGAGGGGATGCCTTCCGGGGCATCCCCAAGCTTGGTTGCTTGGGAGTCCTTGAGTATTTCCGTGGGGTACCTCGGGCATACCCAAGCTTAGTCTCTTGCCACTCCTTATTCCTTCATCCATCGTGATCTCTCCCAAAACTTGAAAACTTCAATCACACAAAACTTAACAAAAAGTACGGTAAGATCCGTTAGTATAATAAAGCAAATCACTACTCTAAGTACTATTGCAAACCAATTCATATTTTGTTTTTGCATTTTAGCTACTGTAATATAACTTTTCCATGGCTTAATCCACTGACAGAAATTATCTTAAACAGGAATCTGTCTTAAACAGGACAGTGTGTAGTAATCTGAACATTCACCATACTTTTGGTACTCCAAAAATTCTGAAACAATTAGGAAAAAACAGAATCTGTCTTAAATAGGACAGTCTATAGTAATCTGAACATTCACCATACTTCTGGTACTCCAAAAATTCTGAAACAATTAGGAAAAATAAACAATTTGTATAGAAAGACGCAGCAAGGATTTTCAGAACCATTTGACATTCCAGTAAAAAATGTAAAATCGCGCACTATAGAAAAAGTTTATGTCTTGCACCGCACAAACCAACACTACAAAAAAATACACTTCCGTGATGATACGTGTTTGTCACAGTAGGTCATGTTTTCTGTCATGCATGTAAATCCATGACAAATTTATGACAGAATCAAGATAGTCATACTGGTGCTGTCGTAGAAGTGTTCCATGACATTACCAAAATTATCATCACGGAAGTGTCCACTTCCATGATGATAAATCGCGCGTCACAGAAGTGCTTTTGTGAAGGGTGACCGACACGTGGCATCCACCGTAACGGAACGCCGTTAATTTATCAGGTCCGGTTTTGGATCCGATAACCTGTTAACAGCCCCGACCAATGGGGTTTTTCCACGTGTAAAATCATCATTGGCTGGAGGGAACACGTGTCGGCTCGCCGTTGGGACAGATGTCATCCACTCATTGGACCCAAAGCGCCTATGATACGTCAACACATGGCATGGCCCAACAGAGGCCCATTCTTGTGAAAAGGCTGGCCCGTCTGACTTGGTCAAAAGGTGGCGGGCCGGCCCATGGCAAGCCTATTAACGGCCTGTTCGCATATAGCCCATTTACAGCCCCCTAACCTAGGGCCCATTTACGGCCTATCCGTGTTAGGCCCAATAGCGTCATCTGGGCCGTCCAATATAATTCTAGCCCGTTTTAACTTCCGGCCCATGTATGGCCCATGACGTCTTTCGGCCCATATGAGGCCCTTAGTAACCCTCGGCCCATTAACGGCCCGTGGTAAAACTAGCCCGTAATGAACAGTGTATCACTTTATACCCATTAACGACCCATTATACCGTTGGGCCGTTTCCAGCCCATGTTATCTTTCGGCCTTCTCAGGGCCCATTTATTCTTGGGCTCATTTCCAGCATTCGTTTACTTTCGGCCCGTTACTGTCATTTTCTGCTTGTGGGCCAAATTCAGCCCGTGGTTACAGTCGGCCCATTTGTGGCCCATTAATACGTTGGGACATTTTCATAGCGTCATCTAATACGGTCGATTAACGACGGCCCGTTATGGTCGGCCCATGAACGGACGATTTCAACTCTAGCCCATTTACGACCATAATGTGGTCTGTTATTGGCCCATGTTTGGCCAACTGATCATATAGCCCGTAGAAGGCCCATTGATGATACGACTCGTAGAAGGCCCATCGTATCTACGGATCATATAAGGCCCATTGTTTCTACGCCCCGTAGAAGGCCCATTGTTGCTACGGCCCTAGAATGCCCATTGTTTCTACGGCCCATAGGAGGCCCATGTTAAATATAGTAAATATGTATCACATGGTTAGTGTGGCCTAGTTTTAAAAAATAGGCTATTGCGGCCACTAGCAAACCACGGAAAAAGAACTGGACTGACTACAAGAAAACAAACAAACAAGACAATAAGGAAATAAATAGGCAAGCAACTTATGCTAGGCTATCATGGCTATTACACATATTACATCCACTGGGCATCAAAGTTCGCCACCAGTACAAATATAGGGAACAAAGCAGCATATAAACGCCGCAGCAAAACAAGTCCAGAACTGAAACCACTTCAGAAGAGCTCAAGAAACAATATCCTGGGTACCCATAATGTTGGCAAGATGCTTAGCAAGATTATTAACTTTCTCTTGTTTGGCGCTTAAATCCTCTAGCACTTGCTGTTGCACCAGAAAGTATGCATCTGAATTCTGCATGGACTTCCTCAGTCCTTCAGCTTCCTATCGCATAACATCTGATTGATGTCTTTCAACTTGAAGTTGAGACTCAAGAAGACGGACTGATTCTGTCAGGGATATTACTACCAGTATGACCCGCCCAGGAGGGGTCGGGTCAACCCTAATGGCGGGTTACATAAGAAGCCCAATATACATTCAAGATGATAGTTTATTAAACATATAGAAGGCCCAAAGGCCTGGGGCCGGCTTAAGACCCGTTATTGTAAACCGCCATATGTAAAGAAAGGCATGTAAAGGAAGTCACCGAGCCGGACACGATTATGAGCCGGCCGGGACTCTGTAGGCCGCCAGGCTTCAACCCATGTATATAAGGGGACTACCCGGTGGCAGCTTAGGCAAGAAACAACGAAATCGAGAACCAAGCCGGCGAGTTGAGCCCCTTGGAGATCGAAACTTCAGCAATACCAATCCCAACTAGACGTAGGCTTTTACCTTCATCGTAAGGGGCCAAAGTAGTATAAAAACTCTCTCGTGTGTCCCTTGTCCCGATTAACCCCTTTAAGATTCCTAGTGCGATGGCCCTACGACTAAGTCCTTGCTCTAGGACATCTGCCGTGTCAACTCCACGATAGTTGGCGCCCACCGTGGGGCCAACGCACGGTGGATTTGAGTTCTTGAAGGGCAACTTCGAAGGGCTCAAGGGATACGCGTGGGCCGGATGACCAAGAGTCGTTGCGGCAAACTCTACATCGACGACGAAGGCTGGGGCCCCGAGGCCAGCTCAATCAAGTATGGGTACCAGGTCCCCTTCGGCAGAATTCACGTCTTCATCGGCCGGATCGGCGAGTCGGGCCCTGAGCCGGACGTCCACACCAACCTCATCGAAAGGGCTCAGCGGACCAGGACGACCCGTGTTCAATCTGTCGTGAAACACGCCTTCGTAGGCTGCATCCACGGCGGTGAATACTCCGAAGGATCGGTGGAGGGCGGTGAGACGGCTATCTGTTCTGACACCACATCGTCAACAGGAGAGATGGACTCTCTGTATCAGTTACAAGACGGCATGCTCAGGGGCTATTCCGATGGCAGCAGTATTTCGGACCCCTTTGAGCCGCCGAATTGGGCCGGAGTCTTCATGGCAGGGACACAGCCTGGACAGAACTCTACCACAACGATAGCAGCGGGTACTGGGTCGGACACCGCCGGGTCAGGAGATGCCGCGCGCCCCCGGGCTCAGATTCTGATGGACCTCACGGATAAACTGACAACTCTGTTAACCATTGTGGTAGAGCCGGCGGATAAACCCCAGCACGACGCAGAGGTGGCACGCGTACGGGAGGAGATGGTGCAAGCTAAGGAAAATCTGGCCGTAGAGGAAACCCAGATGGCGGTAGAGTGAGCGGCTTTGGATGCTCGTGCTCAACAGCTTCAAGCAGAGACTTTCCGGCTCTCGGTGGATCTTAACGCATCAAACGAGGTCATGAGGAGGAGGCATCAGAAAACTCAGTCGTGTCTACCTTTAACGCTGGACCCGAGGAACCTGTTCCATACACCCGGGGCTGGGGGGAGCAACCCGCCGGAGGCAAACCGGGTCACGACACCTGGTGCACCAGTTCAGCCACGCGCCATGGAGCCACTTTGTATAAATACAGCTCCTCCTTGTTATGTATCAACACCTCCGGGTCACTTCTCCAACCCTTTAGAAAACCTCATTGCAGCGTCGGCTCGTTTGGCGGCTCTCCCAATGGAAGGCGACTCGCCAGCAGCAATTGAAACCCGGAGGGTGAGAGAACTACTTCAGACAGCTCTGGCCCAGCAGGATGCATACTCCTACAGTCGAGACAGGATTCATTCAAATCCTCGCCCAAGCCAGAGCCCGAGTTACAGTAGGCACATGGAGTCCGCAGAGATGTCAAGTAATGCCCAACACCACAACCGACCATATAGGCGTGAGCCGGTGCGGGCTGGAGCCCTTAACTTGGCGGATCAGGAGAGGATTCGTCAAGAGGCGGAACGAGCGGCTCAATTTGTAGCGGAGCAGGCGGCTCATCAAACCCTTCCAGCTTAACCAGCAACCTCGGTTGAGGCAGGAGTGGCCACAAGAACCGGAGGCGTACCTTGCTTGGTGCCGGCTATACGCAATGAGCGGTTGCCAAAGGACTTCAAGGGGCCTCGTAAAGTGCCCAATTACACTGCCGACCTACAGCGGGGGGCTTGGATTGAGAGTTATGAGATGGCTATGGAACTATTGGAGGTCAGTGACGCTGCCATGGCCAAGTATTTCACCATGATGTTGGATGGAACAGCTTGGACCTGGTTAAAGGGATTTCCACCCAATTCTATCGGCTCATGGGCAGAGTTGAAAGCGCGGTTCATCCAGAACTTTAAGGACACATGTAAGCAGCCAATGTCGTTGTGGATCTGACCAATCGCAAGCAAGAGGAGGGTGAATCTACAACCCATTGGGTGCGCCGGGTCAAGGAGATAATACATTCATGTGATAAGATGGATGGCGGCTCAGCAGTTTTGATGTTGGAGAAAGATTGCCGTTTTGAAACTTTGAAGCAGAAGCTAGGGCGGCTTAAACGTGACTGTAATGACATGGGAACATTGATGGCGGCTCTTGTCAAGTATGCTGATTCTGACACCACCAAGGACCCGGTGTCTGACGAAGAAAAGGCAACAAAGGGAAAGAAGAACGGCAACGGCAAGGGTCACCAGCATAACCCGGCGAATCAGGGAGGTAATAAACATAAGGCTGATGAGTTTGTTGCTAATACTAATGTGCAGGGTGGTAATCAGCGGCGCAAGGGCAGACAACCCCCTCGATCGGGCGGGTCAGGCCCTACCCTTGAGCAATTGTTGAATGAACCTTGTCCGAAACACGACACCCGTGAGAAGGTGGCCACCCACCTGTGGAAGGACTGCACGATCATGAAGGCGTTTAAAAATTCAAATATGTTTGATGGGGGTCATGGCCTAGGTGGCGGCGGTTTTCATGGCCCGGGCGCCGGTTCAAGTGGAGGAGGTTTTCACGGCCAAGGTCATCCTGGTCACCAAGGAGGATATAATCAACAACCAGGCCAAGGGAATCAGCAGCAGCAATCCGGTTAACAGAGCAACCCGAAGCAGTTGAGTAGTGGACAGTATCATGTATTCACTACCAGTTTATGTAAGAGGGACCAGAAACTTCACAAGAGGGCCGTCAATGCCGTTGAGCCGACAATTCCACGCTATCTGCGATGGTCAGAGCAGCCTATTGTGTGGAGCAGAGAGGATCACCCACCCCTGGTTGATAATCCGGGTCACTTGGCTTTGGTGGTGGCACCTCAGGTTGGTGGATACAAGTTTACTAAGGTACTCATGGATGGAGGCAGCAGCATCAACATCCTCTACTATGAGACGTTCCGCCGGATGGGATTGACGGATAAGAATCTTAAACAATCCAACACTATTTTTCACGGTGTGGTACCTGGTAAATCGGCATACCCAGTGGGTAAGATTGAGCTGGAAGTAGCCTTTGGGGATGAGTATGACTCCAGAGCGGAAAAATTAACCTTTGAGGTGGTTAAGATCAAAAGCCCATATCATGCTCTGTTTGGGCGGCCGGCTTATGCCAAGTTCATGGCTCGGCCGTGTTACGTATATTTGCAGCCCAAGATGCCGGGTCATAAAGGCACCATTACAGTACATGGGAGCCAGAAGATAGCCTTGGAATGTGAAGAAGGTGATGCTGCCTATGCTAAATCTGTTTGTGCAACAGAGGAGTTAAAATTTTACAAGGATCATGTTGACCCAGCAAACATGACGTCATTAAAGAAACCAACAATAGAGCATGAGCCGGAGTTGAAATTGAAATTAGCTGATGACACTAAGATGGTTGACTTTGTACCTGGCGACTCATCCAAACAGTTCATCATCAGCGCAAACTTGAATCCAAAATAGGAAAGCGCAATCATCGAGTTCATCCATGAGAACCGGGATATCTTTGCATGGAAGCCTTCAGACATGCCGGGTGTCCCGAGGGAACTCGCTAAGCACACTCTTAATATCGATCCAAAATTGAAACCTGTCAGATAGTTTCTCCGACGGTTCAATGAAGAAAGACGCAAGGACATTGGGGAAGAGGTGGCCTGGCTCTTGGCAGCCGGGTTCATTGTGGAGGTCTTTCACCCCAAATGGTTAGCTAACCTGGTGCTTGTACTCAAAAAGAATGGCACCTGGCCTATGTGTGTGGATTACACAGATCTGAACAAGGCTTGTCCGACCGATCCTTTTGCTCTCCCCCGTATTGATCAGATCATTGATGCTACGGTGGATTGCGCACGGTTGAGTTTCTTGGATGCTTATTCCGGTTATCATCAGATTAAGATGGCAGTCAAGGATCAGGAGAAGCCAGCTTTTATAACTCCTTTTGGAGCTTTCTGCTACGTGTCTATGCCTTTTGGGCTTAAGAGTGCCCAGGCGACTTACCAGCAGTGTGTGCAGAATTGTCTTCACAATCAAATTGGGCGTAATGTTCATGCTTATGTGGATGATATAGTGGTGAAATCCAGGGAAGAGGAAACCTTGGTCATGGACCTGAAGGAGACTTTTGATAATCTCCGGGTTTACAAAATGATGCTTAACCCGGCCAAGTGTGTTTTTTGAGTGCCAGCCGGCAAGCTCTTGGGTTTTTTTGGTGTCTAACCGAGGTATTGAAGCTAACCCGGAGAAAATCAAGGCAATTACATCCCTAGCCAAACTAACATGCGTAAATGATGTTCAGCGGCTGGCGGGTTGTGTGGCTGCTTTGAGCTGGTTCATAAGCCGGTTAGGTGAAAAGGCTATGCCTCTGTATCAGTTGATGAAGAAAATGGACGTGTTTGTTTGGAGCGATGCTGCAAACTCTGCTTTTGAAGATCTGAAGGCACAGCTGGCTAAGCCGCCGGTCCTGGCTGCTCCAATTGAGAAGGAGCCGCTATTGTTATACGTGGCTGCCAACTCACTGGCTGTTAATGTGGCTATTATGGTAGAGCGCAAGGAGGCTGGCAAAGAGCATCCGGTTCAGCGGCCGGTTTATTATGTCAGTGAAGTGCTAATTGAGTCTAAACAACAATATCCACATTGGCAGAAGCTTGTTTATGGGGTTTTCATGGCGAGCCGGAAGCTTAAGCATTACTTTTAGGGACATCCAATCATTGTGGTTAGCTCTGCTCCTTTGGGAGACATTATTCAAAACAGAGAAGCCACGGGACGAATCGCCAAGTGGGCAATTGAGCTTGGGTCTCATGGGTTGAAGTATGTTCCATATACTGCAATTATGTCTCAAACCCTGGTTGACTTCATCAATGACTGGACAGAGATGCAGATGCCAGAAGAAAAGCCAGAAAACACGTATTGGACTATTCATTTTGATGGGTCCAGGAAATTGGAAGGCTCAGGGGCTGGAGTCATGTTAACTTCCCCAAGAGGTGATAAATTTTGTTATGTGTTACGGTTGATGTTTCCTTGCACTAACAACACAGCAGAGTATGAAGCCTTGCTCCATGGTCTTCGAGTGGCAAAAGAAATGAGCTTGAGCCGGGTTAGATGTCTTGATGACTCGGATCTAGTGGCTCAACAGGTATCTGGCAAGTGGGGTTTCAAGGACCCTGTCATGGCGGCTTATCGCCGAGAAGTTGATGCTGTTGCAGGATATTTTAAAGGTTATCAGGTGGAACACATTGACCTTCGAAAGAATGAAGCAACTGATGCTTTAAGCCGGCTGGGGTCTCAGCGTAAGCCGGTGCCACCTAACACCTTTTTGGATTTTTTGCATAACCCCTCTGTCAAGATGCCCACCGAAGAAGATTTAGCTGTTCCTGACCCTGAGGCGCAGTTGGTAGCGGCTCTTCATGTCATCCCAGATTGGATGGTGCCGTTCTTGGCTTACATGACTCGGGGAGAGTTGCCAGCGGATGAGACCCTGGTTCGACAGATAACCCCGCGGTCTAAGTCCATGACGATTTCAGATGGAGAGTTATTTCATCGCAGTGTTTCCGGAACCTTTCAACGGTGTGTTTCTCCCGAAGAAGGTCAAGAAATCCTTCGTGAGATCCATGAAGGCGATTGTGGTCATCACGCCGGGTCAAAATCTTTAGTGGCCAAGGTATTTCGTCACGGTTTTTACTGGTTGACGGCTCACGCTGATGCAGAAGATCTGGTCAGTAGATGTGATGGATGTCATAAATTTGCATGATGAGCACATGTGCCGGCTCAAGAACTCCGGATGATTCCAATCACTTGGCCGTTTGCGGTCTGGGGGCTTGACATGGTGGGACCTTTCAAAAGGTCTAAGGATAAAAAAACACATCTCCTAGTGGCAGTTGATAAGTTCACCAAGTGGGTTGAGGCGGAGCCTGTAAGTAAGTGTGACGCGGCCACGGCGGTTCAATTCATGAAAAAGGTGATTTTCCGCTTTGGTTTTCCACACAGTATTATCACTGATAATGGCACCAATCTGTCCCAAGGGGCTATGGAGGAGTTCTGTCAATGCGAGCACATCCGGCTTGATGTTTCCTCTGTAGCTCATCCGCAATCCAATGGTCAAGCTGAGAGAACCAATCAGGAAATTCTAAAAGGGCTAAAACCCCGGCTTATGGTTCCTTTACAGCGAACGCCGGGTTGTTGGGTAGAGGAGTTACCCTCAGTGTTATGGAGTATCAATACTACGCCCAACAGGTCTACGGGTTACACACCTTTCTACATGGTTTATGGAGCAGAAGCAGTGTTGCCTAGTGACATCCATCATGACTCGCCCCGTGTGGCGGCTTATGTTGAAGCTAACAATGAAAAAGCCAGACAGGATGTGCTTGACTTGTTGGATGAAGAAAGAGACTTAGCAGCGGCCCGGTCGGCAATTTATCAACAGGACCTGCGTCGTTATCACAGCCGCCGGGTTAAGTCCAGGACTTTTCAAGAATGCGACCTGGTGCTCCGGCTCGTCCAGGATCTGTCAGATGCACACAAGTTATCCCCACCTTGGGAAGGACCCTTTGTGGTCAGTAAGAACTTAAACAACGGGTCATATTACCTCATTGACGTTCAAGAGCACAAAGACTCACGTAAGTCGGAGGAAGAGACCCGCCGACCGTGGAACATCACTCAACTTCGGCCATACTACACCTGAGCCACCGGCTCTCATCGTGTACATACGTTCACGTTGTATATGTTATGATAAGCAATAAAGTAAGACCATCGGTCTCTTTTCTTTTCAAATACTATGCATCTTTTTTATTTCTTATTTACAAATGACTGTTAAGGAGCTGATCATATTTAAATCAAGTCTAATCTTTTTGGTCCAGCTAATGATCGTATTCGAATCTAACTGCAAATCTCATGGTCACTTGGGGGCTTCCTGTTTAAACATAGGTCGTATTCGAACCAAAGAGAACATAGCTGTCGTAACCATCTTGATCGGCTCAAGGCCAAACTCACTTGGGGGCTTCTTGATCGTATCCGAATCATAGCTTAACCCCTTTTGAGTCATGTCGTGGGTTTGTCACGGCAGATGTCCTAGATAAAGGACTTAGTCGTGGAGCCATCGCGACGGGTTAGCTTGAAGGGGTTAAAGCGGACACAGGGACGCAAGAGAGTTTATACTAGTTTGGCCCCTTCGATGAAGGTAAAAGCCTACGTCTAGTTGTGATGGAATTGATGGGGTTTCGATGACTAGGGAGCAAAAAAGCTTCGCCTATGTCTCGAGTTGTTATCTGTTATCCTTGAAACGCCGTCGGGTCGTCCCCTTATATACACGGGTGACGCCCGTCGGTTCACCAAGCCCCAACACCGGTCGATATGCGTATCCGGGTTGGTCTATACTTATCCCTAACTTACGATACAAGTTTATATACAAATACCGGTTTACAGCTACAAGTCTTAAACCGACTACGGGCCTTAAGCCCTCATCTGTCTTCCTGGGCTTTAACACTCTTGAACTACTGATGAAGTTGACCTGGCCTAGATAGGCCGGTTTACGCCCAGTAGTAATATCCCCAACATTAGGCCCCAGATTGATTTGAACGGGTTCATGTCAATCCTTTAACAAAAACTTCATCTTCAACATCTTCTCATACATTGGTAAACCGCCATGATGTCATCTTCTCTGATTGCTGTAAACCGGAGTGACATGACCTGTCATAACGAATCTTATACATTATGCTTCTTTGTTTAATGGATCTGCGGAAATCGAGGCGACCGCTCCGTTTCATGGCCCCTTGATTGTCGCGCCTGACACATCCCTTTCTTTATAAATAGGACCGAAGGGTCATTTCCTTTCTCTTTCCCTTCGGCCACTTCTGCTTCGTCTTCCTTGCGTCGCCCAGCTTTAGAGCTCCGCCGCCACCGTCGACCTCTGCCTCAACCTTGGCCGCTGCATCAACCTGGGCGCACCAGAACATCGCGGCAACCTTCCGCGTCTTCCTCAGCTCTGGTAAATCTTCTATCCTTTCCCCCGCAGATCTGCTCTAGGGTTTCCCAGTTCTTCAGTGTTCATCGTCTGCCTCTTGCTCATATGATATATCCTTAGATGAATCCGCAAATCTTTATTCTGTGCAATGGTAGTTGTTTAACCTTCGCCTTCATTTACGCATCTCAAAACCATAGATCTATATGTACGTTTTTCTCATTGATTCGGTACTGCTCCTTTTGAACCTCTGAATATTTATTTCTTTTCTGAGCTTGCTTCAGATCCAACGCTGTAGAGAAATCTTGTGAAATCTGTTTCTGCATACTTATCCATCCGTAATCTCAGCTGTTTCAATGCTTAGATCAGGCGGTTTAACCTTGTAGAATTTTTTTCCGAACCGGTAAATACCATTAGTCCCCTTGTTGAACCGCCAGATATTGTTGCTTCATAAAACTCCGGTTCAGATAGATCTGTCTCCGGTTTAACATTGCCCATACCAATGCACCTTGATCAATGCATTTTTGAACCGGGATCTTCTACCTTGTAGATTTCATCATGGCCAAGCAAGTATATGAGTGCAATTGGGTTCCTTCTCGCGTCACAGAGGCTCAGCTGGACGATTTAGTCCTGATCGGCGCTTTAGGCAACAAAGATACCATCCATTGGAGGGCTCCTGGCAAAGAATGCCCTCCTACACCTCAAGAAGGAGAGGTCGTTGTTTTCGTAGATCACTTAGCCCGGGGCTTTAAACCGCCCGGCTCTAAATTTTACCAGGATGTTTTAGCCGATTTCCAACTCCATCCACAAGACAGTGGCCCCAACTCTGTTACAAATATGTGTCACTTCCAAGTGCTCTGTGAGGCGTTCTTTCAAGAGGAGCCCACAGTGGAATTGTTCAGAGACCTTTTCCATCTAAACCGCCGTACTGAGTTTACTGACGGCTCCAATACGGAGTTGGGTGGCGTGGAGATCCAGAAAAGGAAGGAGGTCACATACCCTCATGCCAAACTACACAGCCACCCCAAAGAGTGGAATCAGACATGGTTCTATTGCAAAGACACCTCCCCTGCTGGTGAAAATCCCTTGCCTGGCTTTCGTCCGGAGCGGCTCAGCAATAAACACCCCTTTCCGCAAAGATTGACCGCCCAGGAGAGAAGCAAATATGCTCCTCAACTGTCGAAGCTTAGAGCCTTTATGGCCAACGGTTTAACAGGGGTTGATCTCGCTCGCTGTTGGATATCATGGAGCATACTGCCCCTTAGTCCGCGCTCCGGCTTGATGTGCGAGTATACTGGCAGTGTTGATGACCCACTGCGACATTCCAAAATCCAGCTCACCGATGAAGAAATCATAGAGGCTGTGAACAAGATGTTGAATGAACCGGAGCACATCTGTGCTAAAAACGGCCTGCTTCCCTTCTGTGCCACCAACAAACCGCCAGCTGTAAGACCTGACTTTTCTTTTTGTTGAATCTACTATTGATATATCTGATCATTGTTTAATATCAGTGTCTGTGTAATCAGGGCAATGATCCGTTTTGGAGCAAAAAACTGCCGCAGGAGAAACCAGAAAAACCAGACAAACCGGAAAGAGCAACCCGGCAAAAGACTAAAGCTATGAAGAAGACTGCCCACAGGAAAAGAACCACTGCATCCTCTAATCCGGCCCCCGATGACGATGTGGATAATCTGGACCTTGAGGTAGAGCTTGACTCACTTGGCTTATTTTTCATGTGTCTTATTGATGATGATATTTGTCAGGATGATGCCGAAGCCAGCCACACTGATGCTGCAGAGGTAATTATTCTCTCCTCCGATTCAGAACCTTTGCCTTCACTAAAAATCCGTCAGGAAAACCGGAAAGTTAAATTTTCTCATCCTCTTGCTTATTTGGGTTCCAAATTTCTTATGAAGACCCAACAGCACGAAGCTCGTCGCACAACCCGGCACAGCGGCCAGGTAGTTACCTCCGCCAATTTACCAAACAGTACGGTTCGGAAACGCCGTTCAGAGGTCTCTAATTTGCTTGTCAGTGCTTGTCCTAAAGCGGGCTGCTTTCGTCAACCTCTTAATCCATCTAACTCCAATTACCAGGTTACTTCCCACTCATCTTCCGGCGAGTCATCAGCTACTCAGCTGCCACCGCTCAAAACGGTGCTTGGGTAAGCTATACTTATCATAATACTTGCAGCACATCGCCTTAGAACATATGCTGTATTTGATTTTGTTATTCCTTTCAGGGCCAAACCTAGGCCAAGCAAGAAGGCTCGCCCTGACAAAGCGGCCGAAGAAGGTGCTGTCCTTGAACCGGGCAAGACACCAGATCTTGAAGCGGCTATTCCTGAGGATATACCCAATGATCCACCGCAGCAAGAGGACGATCTTATTGCTGAAGAGATATCTACTGATGCCTCAGGTCCTGTCAATCAGCCCACAAGCTCCATACGGATTGAGAAATCCACCGGTTCAGCAAAGCCTACTGGCAAGCCAACATCCCCAGTGCAAACCGGCGATACCCAGGACGATGAGGTTGTCATTACTGGCACTAGTCATACCAAGCCAAGCAATCCTGTTGCTTTGTCCAAACATTCTGCCAAGGAAGAATTTGCTGCCTTTGGTAAAGGAAGGTGGAATGCTGATCTGGCGACTTACGCTACTCTGAACGCCCAAGATATCTATTCTGGCTACCTGAACCGGCTGTATACCAGTCGTGACTATGAAGCCGGTCTGGTTAATATGATGAAGGATAAATATGAGGTAACTTTCATATGCTCTTTCCTGCTTGTATGCTTCAATTCTTGCTGACTCTCCTAGCCCCCAAGGGCCGGTTTGTAATCTTCTTTTAAACCGGGACTTACTAATAAAAATCTTAATGCTTTGAACTTCGCTGATGTAGCCCCCAAGGGCCGGTTCAACTTAGCGTAGTTAAACTGGTACTTTAAGTAATTGAGATTGCCGCATCAAAATATATATACGAGCAAATAGCCATTAGCCCCCAAGTGCCAAGTTGAATACTTGTATTGATCTTGGGACTTTGTAAGCAATTGAAAGGTGAAGATCGAATATGCATTAGCCCCCAAGTGCCAAGTGCATAACTTGTTATGTGGTTGGTACTTCAATCCTTGTACCTTTTGTTGAAGCATATGACTGTCTGCATGCAGGCTGAGCTGAAGACGAAAGAAAGCCAAGTCGCCGATCTCCAAGAAAACCTGAAAACCAAACAAGCTGAAACCTCCAAAGCAAAAGAGGAATTAGCCAGCGCGTTAAGTGCCATGGAACAGCTTAAGGAGAACTTCAAGAAGAAGCGGGCAGATTGGGCCACTGAAAAGGCCACTTTAATCAAACGAGCAGAGGATGCCGAGGCTGCACTAAAACCGGTGGCGGATGAACTGACCAGCATAAAGCGACACATGCATGCCATGACCACTGCTATCTTTGGTAAGCCAGTTTGACTTCTGAATTGAGTCTGCCTTCTTACAGAGCTGCCGGTTTATTAACCCTTTATGATATTTCAGGGACACGTATTGGTCACTTGGGGTCAGATGTGCGGAAGAAATTGAAAGCTGCCTATACGTTGGTTGAACAACTGTACACTGGTGCCCAGCGGATCATCTGCACCGCCTCCCACAACAAACCGGCGCCCACTTTGATTTAGGGCACTTTGATGAAACTGTCGGTGCTTCTTGCCCGGGTTGAAGAGCTGAAGAAATCTGCTGCTCGAACCGGTGCGATCAATGCCTTAATTCGGGAAAAATCCTGGGTGCCGGATTTTGATCCTATTGAAGTGGCTCAGGGCTATCCCAGCTTTAAGGAGGACGGGTCAGAGTTTGGTGAAGCGGACCTGCGAGCAATAAACCGGGAGGTGCGTCCGCTAGCTTGTCAATTGGCTGAAGAAGCAGACTTGTCTCATTATCAAGCCCAATATGACAATCAGAACAAACGAATAGCTACACCAATCCATGAATCGGAAAATCTTATCCCTCCAATCCGTAAGCATACTTACGCTCCCGATATTGACCCGTTATTGCTGATCCATGATGAAGCTGTTTTGCAAGCATTAATGGGAATCGACTGGACAACTATTGATTTCCAGCCGCTGGGTAGAGAAACTGAAGCTGAAGTGGCGCAGGATGGCCCACAACCATCAGGCCAGGCTGGTGACCAAGCTTGAACCAGAAGCCGGTTTAAAACTGCTTCTCCTTTGCAAAAAACAATGATCTTATTGTGGTCACCGTGTTGCCTTGTAATAGGCTAGCTGATACTTTTGATGTTGATATGCCTTCGTGCATAATTTGCTCTTCCTTTGGTGATGAACTTTCCAAAGTACTTTCTGCAATAAAAAATTCTTCAAGTGCCACCGCAGTTGTATCGTCAGGCAGAATATGATGTCTGCATACATGAAATCAAAACATCCGAATTTTTTTTAAGTAAATGACCAAATTTTTGAGATACATAATACCTGCCATCGTTGAGCATGAAGTTGGCTCGGCCAATCTTGAAGCGGAGTTTTGTAAACCCACACCGTTGGAGGAGATAGCAGCTCCCATATATATGACGCCGGTTTATCATGTAAACCGTATCGGGTTATAATAAACACCGTGTTACTCCATAATAGGATGTTAACAAAAAAAGATCAAATCGGGCAAATAGTCTCTGGATTGAAATGAACCATGTTCCGTCAATTGACAGTATGAACCGGTTGAAAACTTTGTCAGTTTAAAAAAAACGCAATAAAAAAGAAAGAAATATCTTTCAAAGAAAAGTGTGAAGCAAATGCAATGACAAAACCGTTTGCAAAAAAGGTTCATTTGAGCTGATCAGATGGCGTTACCATGGCCGAACACGACCAAGCTCCCGTTAGGTGTAACTATGGTTCTAGTCAGCCAGGTCCTCAAATGAAACCGTGGCATTTATGCCAATCAAGTGGCATGGCAATGGTTTGGGTTCGACCAAGCCCCCAAGTGATTCTGTGGCCTTAGGCCGATGAAGAGGCATGACTGGTTCAGACGTGACCAAGTCCCCAAGTGATCTGGTGGCTCTCGCCTATCAAGAGGTATGGTATTGGTTCGGACACGACCAAACCCCCAAGTGATATAACATGATGCTTTTTTTAAAAGCTAACTCAAGGGGTAAACTGGAGGCCGCTTTAGAACAACTCCGTTTAACCACACATGATGTAAAAGAACAGATACCCCGCTTTAGCTGAGGTTCCGGTTTATTATATTTAATCATAATATATACATCATCGTAATATGTACATAAGTAGAGCCAATGGCTCAGGTATAGTAAGGCCGAAGATGAGCTATTTTCCACGGCCTGTTGGTCTCCTCCTCTGATGTACGTGAGTTCTTATGCTCTCGAATATCGATCAGATAGTATGACCCGTTGTGCAGATTCTTGCTGACCACGAAAGGCCCCTCCCAAGGTGGGGATAGCTTATGCATATCAGTCTGATCTTGGATGAGCCGAAGCACCAAATCTCCTTCCTGAAAGGTTCTGGTTCTGACTCGGCGACTGTGATAATGACGAAGATCTTGTTGGTAAATCGCCGACCGGGCGGCTGCTATGTCACGCTCTTCATCCAACCGGTCCAAAGCATCTTGTCATGCTGTCTCGTTGTCCGCTTCAATATAAGCCATCACACGAGGTGAATCGTGACGGATATCACTGGGGAGAACCGCCTCCACTCCATAAACCATGAAGAATGGTGTGTATCCTGCTGATCTGTTGGGTGTTGTATTGATGCTCCATAACACAGATGGTAATTCTTCTATCCAACAACCCGGCGTTCTCTGCAAAGGAACCATGAGCCGGGGCTTGATTCCTCTCAAGATCTCTTGATTAGCTCTTTCTGCCTGACCATTGGACTGTGGGTGTGCCACTAATGAAACGTCGAGCCGGATGTTCTCCCGTTCGCAGAACTCCTTCATGACACCTTTGGACAAATTGCTACCATTATCTGTGATGATACTGTGTGGAAAGCCAAACCGGAAAATCTCTTTTTTAATGAACTAAACCGCCGTCGCCGCATCACACTTGCTAACAGGTTCTGCCTCCACCCACTTTGTAAACTTGTCAACCGCCACTAGGAGGTGGGTCTTCTTATCTTTGGACCTTTTGAAAGGCCCAACCATATCCAGCCCCCAAGTCGCAAATGGCCAAGTAATTGGAATCATTCTCAATTCTTGAGCCGGTACATGAGCACGTCTTGAAAACTTTTGGCAACCATCGCATCGTCTGACCAGATCCTCCGCATCAGCATGAGCAGTTAACCAATAGAAGCCATGGCGAAACGCTTTAGCCACTAGAGATTTTGAACCGGCATGGTGACCACAATCTTCTTTGTGGATCTCACGCAAAATTTCACGGCCTTCTTCAGGAGGCACACAGCGTTGAAATGCTCCTGATACACTGCAATGATGCAACTCGCCATTGATAATAGTCATGGACTTGGATCGCCGGATTATCTGTCGGGCCAGAGTCTCATCCTATGGTAACTCGCCCCGGTTCTTGTACGCCATGTAAGGAAGCGTCCAATCCGGAATAACATGAAGAGCTGCCACCAATTGAGCCTCCGGATCAGGAATAGCCAGATCCGCTTCACCAGGGATCTTGACCGACGGGTTGTGCAGCACATCCAGAAAAACATTGGGCGGAACCGGTTTGCGCTAAGAGCCCAGCCGGCTTAAGGCGTCCGCCGCTTCATTTTTCCGCCGGTCCACGTGGTCCACCTGATAGCCTTTGAAATGACCTGCAACAATATCGACCTCACGACGATATGCTGCCATGAGTGGGTCCTTGGAGTCCCAAGTGCCAGATACTTGCTGAGCCACGAGGTCCGAGTCACTGAAGCACTTAACTCGACTTAGATTCATCTCCTTAGCCATCCGGAGACCATGGAGCAAGGCTTCATACTCAGCTGCATTGTTAGTACAAGGGAACATTAAGCGGAGAACATAACAAAACTTATCACCTCGTGGGGAAGTTAATACGACTCCAGCCCCCGAGCCTTCCAATTGCCTGGATCCGTCAAAATGGATGGTCCAATATGTGTGATCCGGCTTTTCTTCAGGCGCTTGCATTTCCGTCCAATCATTGATAAATCAACAAGTGCTTGAGACTTAACCGCCGTCCGAGGCACATACTTCAAATCGTGCGGCCCAAGCTCTATAGCCCACTTGGCAATCCGGCCAGTTGCTTCCCGGTTCTGTATGATATCCCCCAAAGCAGCAGAACTGACCACCGTAATTGGATGCCCTTGGAAGTATTGTTTAAGCTTCCGGCTTGCCATAAAAACTCCATACACCAGCTTCTGCCAATGAGGATACCTTTGCTTGGACTCAATGAGTACCTTGCTGATATAATAGACCGGACGTTGAACCGGATTCTCTTTATCTTCCTCCTTTCACTCCACCACAATAGCCACGCTGACCGCCCGAGCATTAGAAGCAACGGCTCCTTGTCAATGGGAGTGGCGAGCACAGGAGGACTGGCCAATTGCCGCTTTAAGTCCTCAAATGCTTCATCAGCAGCAGAACTACAGACAAACTGATCTGTCTTCTTCAACATCTGATACAAAGGGATTGCCTTCTCACCAAGGCGACTGATAAACCGGCTTAACGCGGTAATCCGGCCTGCCAGGCGTTGAACATGATTGATACACTTTGGTTTAGCCAGGGAGGTGATGGCTGTGATCTTCTCCGGATTAGCCTCAATTCCCCTATTGGACACCAGAAAGCCCAATAACTTGCCCGCCGGTACACCAAAAATGCACTTCTCCGGATTAAGCATCATCTTGTATGTCCTCAGGTTATCAAAGGTTTCCTTCAAATCACCAATCAGAGTCTCCTTCTTCTTGGATTTAACCACGATATCATCCACGTAAGCATGTACATTACGGCCAATCTGTTTGTGTAGACAATTTTGCACACAACGTTGATAAGTTGCCTGGGCACTCTTGAGTCCAAAGGGCATAGACACATAGTAGAAGGCTCCAAAGGGAGTTATGAATGACGTCTTCTCCTGGTCCTTAACTGCCATTTTGATCTGCTGATAGCCAGAATATGCATCCAAAAAACTCAAACGCTCACAACCCGCCATAGCATCAATAATTTGATCAATACGGGGAGGGCAAAAGGATCTGCTGGACAATCTTTATTAAGATCTATGTAATCCACACACATGCGCCAGGTGCCATTTTTCTTAAGGACCAGCACCGGATTGGCAAGCCACTCAGGGTGAAAAACTTCAACAATAAAGCCAGCTGCTAAGAGCCTGGCTACCTCTTCTCCAATTGCCTTACGTCTTTCTTCGTTAAACCGGCGGAGGAACTGTTTCACTGGTTTGTATTTAGGATCCACATTAAGGGTGTGCTCAGCGAGTTGCCTCGGTACACCTGGCATGTCAAAGGGCTTCCATGCAAAAATGTCTCGATTCTCACGGATGAACTCGATGAGTGTGCTTTCCTATTTCGGATCCAAATTTGCACTGATGCTGAACTGCTTGGACGAATCGCCAGGTACAAAGTCAACAAGCTTAGTTTCTGCTGCCGATTTGAACTTCAGGGCCAGATCATGCTCCGTAGTTGGATTTTTTAATGGAGTCATGTCCGCCGGATCAACATTGTCCTTATAATACTTCAGCTCCTCGGTGGCACAAACCGACTCTGCATAGGCCGCATCTCCTTCCTCGCACTCCAAAGCGATTTTACGGCTTCCGTGAACCGTTATTGTCCCCTTGTGACCCGACATCTTGAGCTGCAAATACACATAACAGGGCCGTGCCATAAACTTGGCGTAGGCCGGTCGCCCAAACAGGGCGTGATATGGACTTTGGAGTTTTACCACTTCAAACGTCAATGTCTCGGACCTGGAATCATGTTCATCCCCAAAGGCCACTTCCAGAGCTATCTTACCAACAGGATATGCTGATCTGCCAGGCACTACACCATGGAACACCGTATTAGATGGTTTGAGATTTTTATCTGTTAATCCCATACGACGGAAGGTCTCATAGTACACGATATTAATGCTGCTCCCTCCATCCATGAGCACCTTGGTGAACTTGTAAACTCCCACCTAAGGCGCCACCACCAGAGCCAACTGACCCGGATTATCAACCTGGGGAGGGTGATCCTCTCTGCTCCATATGATTGGCTGTTCCGACCAACGTAGATAATGGGGTATGGCCGGTTCAACAGAGTTGACCGCCCGCCTCTGAACCTTCTGGCCTCGCTTGTCCAAG
Organism: Triticum urartu; assembly: GCF_056163025.1. Classification (NCBI taxonomy): domain Eukaryota; kingdom Viridiplantae; phylum Streptophyta; class Magnoliopsida; order Poales; family Poaceae; genus Triticum; species Triticum urartu. Next base: position 153,312,286 of record NC_141878.1, read on the forward strand.
CTAGTGGTGAAGACATGGTACTGCCCACTACTCAACTGCTTTGGATTGCTCTGCTAACCTGACTGTTGCTGCTGTTGGTTGTAACCACCCTGGTTGTTCTGACTATTTTGACCATTATGTCCGCCCGGATTACCATTAAATCCTGAACCGTAATTTCCTCCACCGTAACCCGGCCCGGATCCTGAGCCACCGCCGGAGCCGTGATCATACCGGAAAGCATTAGAATTCTTGAACTCCTGCATAATGAAGCAATCCTTCCAAAGGTGATTTGCTGGCGCCTCCTTTGTCCCATGTCTCAGACAGGGCTGACTTAGCAGATAGTTTAGGCGGTCCGGGTTAGGGTTGGGTGCCCCATTGCAATTTTTCGGTTTACCCTTGCGTCGCTGGCCATTGTCCTGCATGTTGGTATTAGCCACAAAGTCCATGTTACCATCCGCTTTAGGCTTGCCTCCACCACCATTGCATGTCCAGTGATGCTGCTGACCTTTGGAGTTGCTGTTCCTCTTTCCCTTACCTGTCTTGTCATCATCAGATTCGGGATCCTTGGTACTATCAGAATCAGCATACTTCACCAAAGCGGCCATGAGGGTCCCCATGTCAGTGCAATGATGCTTCATCCATCCCAACTTCAGCTTTAGGGGCCCAAATCGGCAGTTGCCTTCTAGGGTTAATACTGCGGTGTCAGTGTTGATGCGGTATGATGAGTGCAACACTTGTGAAACCCAGCGCACCCAATGAGTCATTGATTCTCCTTCCTCCTGGACGCAGGCAGCTAAGTCCACTATCGACATAGGCAGTTTACATGTATACTTGAAATTGCTGATAAACCGGGCTCGTAATTGGGCCCATGAACTGATAGAATTAGCCGGCAAGCTTTTTAACCAAGTAGGGGCCGTTCCTTCAAGCATCATGGTGAAGTATTTCACACACGCCACGTCATCCACATCAAGCATCTCCATGGCCATCTCATAACTCTCCACCCATGTCTCTGGAGGTTGATCCGCCATGTAATTTGGTACCTTGCGCGGGCCTTTGAAATCCTTGGGCAGGCGCACATTGCGTAAAGCGGGGACAAGGCAAGGCACCCCCAAAGAACTAGAAGTAACACCAGGTTCGATCGAAATAGTTGGACGAACCGGCGTGAGCTGCCGAGCCTGGTGCTGTGCGGCTAACTCGGCCTCCCTGCGCACTCGGGCCCGGTTCACCACTTCCTGAGCGTTATCAACACCACCCGCCGGGTTGTTGCCACGGGGTGCTCCGCATCGTTCATTACTCGACACTGCCAGTTCATCCATATGTCTGCTATAGCTCCGGCTTGGATGGGGGGTCGAGTGGATCCGGTCGCGGCTGTACGAGTACGCTTCTTGTTGGACCAAAGCTGTCCTCAGAAGCTCCTTGACCCGTCGCGTCTCTACTGCCTGCGGCGAGTCACCTTCAATTGGAATGGCCTCCAGCCGTGCAGCAGCAACGAGATTGTCCATCGGGTTGGAGTAGTGACCTGGAGGTGTTAAAACAGCCTGAGGTATAACGGTGTTTTGACGAGGTGGGTCCATATGACGAGGCTGAACCGGTGCCCCGTTCCCAGGAGCTTCCGCCCAGTTTTCCTCCAGCGGATTGCCGGCTCTTGCTCCTGGAGTGTTGAAAAGGTCTCTGACCTCGAAAACCGGAGGCAAACGGGATCGGTGCTTTCTCCTCATGACTTCCTGTGACGCGCTCTAGTCCAACATGAGCCTGTAGGCCTGTGCGTCTAAAGCAGCCCTCTCTGTGGCCATCCTGGTATCCTCAGCTGCCAGATCCGCCTTGGCCTGGGTGATCTGTTCCTTTATCTTTGCAATCTCCGCGTTATGGACGTCCTGATCCGCCGGATTAGCTTCCGCCATAAGCACAGCCAATGCATCAAATAGCTCTGATAGAACTTGAGCCGGCGGGCGCACAGGGCCTCCTGCCCCGGCAGCCGTTGCCGCTGCTGAACCAGAGGCTGTTGCCACAGCGGTCGAAGAATGAAGCGCTGCTTGTGCGTCGGCCATGAATATTCCAACCCGGTTGGGTAGGTCAGAGGGGTCCGGAATACTGTCTCCATCGGAACAGCCCCCAATCCGACCGTCTTGTAGCTGATAAAGAGATTCGGTTTCTCCGGTCGATGACTCGTCATCAGAACAAACGACGGTCTCGCCGCGAGATTCCGATCCATCCTCATAACTTCCTCCATGGATGACTCCCACGAAGGCACGCTTCATGGCTGATTTAACCCGGGCGGATCACGCACGCTGAGCCGTCTCGACGAGGTCGGTGCAGATGTCCGGCTGAGGGCCCGGTTCACCGATCTTGCCAATGAAAACGTGAATGCCACGAAAGGGGACCCAGTACCCGTACTCAACTGAGCCGGCCTCGGGGCCCCAGCCTGCGTCGTCGATGTAGAGCTTGCCGCGACGACTCTTAGTCATCCGGCCTACCGCGTAGCCCTCAAGTCCTTCAAAGCGGCCCTCCAAGAACCTGAAACCATCGTGCGATAGCCCCACGGTGGGCGCCAACTGTCGTGGGTTTGTCACGGCAGATGTCCTAGAGAAAGGACTTAGTCGTGGAGCCATCGCGACGGGTTAGCTTGAAGGGGTTAAAGCGGACACAGGGACGCAAGAGAGTTTATACTAGTTCGGCCCCTTCGATGAAGGTAAAAGCCTACGTCTAGTTGTGATGGAATTGATAGGGTTTTGATGACTAGGGAGCAAACAAGCTTTGCCTATGTCTCGAGTTGTTATCTGTTATCCTTGAACCGCCGCCGGGTCATCCCCTTATATACATGAGTGACGCCCGTCGGTTCACCAAGCCCCAACACCGGTCGATATTCGTATCCGGGTTGGTCTCTACTTATCCCTAACTTATGATACAAGTTTATATACAAATACCGGTTTACAGCTACAAGTCTTAAACCGACTATGGGCCTTAAGCCCTCATCTGTCTTCCTAGGCTTTAACACTCTTGAACTACTGATGAAGTTGACCCGGCCCAGATAGGCCAGTTTATGCCCAGCAGTAATATCCCCAACAAGTCCGACTTGGATCGTATTCAAATCAGGGTCGTTAAAAACCTCTCAAGGTCATTTGGGGGCTTCCTGTTCAAACATATGTCGTATTCGAACCAAAGAGAACATAGCTGTCGATACCCTCTTGATCGGCGCAACGCCAAAGCCACTGGGGCTATATGGTCGTATTCGAACCTTAGCTTAACCCCTTTGGCCCGGTTTACTGGTCGTATTCGAATCAGAAACCCCAAACCTTTTGAATACAGAGTTAAAATTATGTTTATTATCTGTTGCTTGCCCTTTAGCTTTTGTTGTTTCAATATTACAAATAAGATAGCCTGGTTTTCTTCACCGGCTCAATTATTGGACAACACAGCCGCCCGGGTTATTCAAGCCGGTGGTTCAAGGATCCAAAGGTATGAGCTACTAAGATACGATGATCATTGAGTATTCGAGAAGTATTATCTTTTCATACATATTGAATTATCAAGTTCATCACCCGGATTATTTAAACCGGCGATCTACGGATCAACAAGGACAAGGTATGGTTCTTACTTATACGCGCTTATCTGCTGCGTTAACTCAAGAGTTAGTATTAACCCTTATCCTTTATTTATATTTGTCTCTGCTTTTTATTGAGGTAAATATATGGGCTGTAAATTAGGTGTTTAAGACCGTTTGGTTCTAAACTGCCTTGCCAGTCTTTTCCTTGTATTCACATGAACAGAGTTCTAACATTGCAGAGACAAACATTAAAAGATGCATACATTGACATCTGCAAGCAGATTCACATAGAAGTATTTTATGCGCGATGGCATAAGCAAACATGCGGTGTTTTTAGCAACTAAGTTATTACAAGGCTTCATAAGCCCATGAAGATGATCATCGTCCCTCCCTCGCCGGTTCACCACCTTCTGTTTGCCAGAAGTTGGATTTTGACCAATCAAAGCCGTTCATGGCGACAAATTCGGCTTCACCGTCAATCAGGCCGACATGGTCAATCTCCGAGGCAAAGGTATCTTCTCTCACTGGTGGGATCAGATCTGCTACTTTGTATGAAGGAGTGGCCATCTTCTTATTTTTCACTATCAAAACCCGGCTGGTACTTGTCTACATTGGTGTCATCTCCAAGACTAGTCGCCTGAGGCCGGACTTCACATACGCAAGCTATGAAATCACCCTGATCAAATGGTAACCCATCCTCCTTCACAGTAGGGTAACCTCTTGCTACGTCCGCCGGGTCTAGGTCTGGCACCCAAGCCTTGGAGCGGCTTAGGGCAGTCAAAGCTCTGGCTCGCGCACAGGAGCGTTTTACTTCTTGGAATATGGCAGGAAGGATGGACAGCTTCTTCAGGACATCGCTGAGTCATTTGGGTCCTTGATTTGCAGGAGAGATAGCGGCCAGGGCCCGTTGTGCACCAATATACAGTTGTTCAACCAAGGTGTATACTGCCTTTAGTTTAATCAATGGGTCTTGGCTCAGATTCTTACTTCGAGGGCCTGCGTAAATTTTTACAGAATCAGTTGGCAGATTATACTCCGTTTTGGCAAACAAATATACAAAACGTCAAGTCAGGAAGCTTACCAAAGATAGCAGCTACCATCTGAGACATCGGGCCCTTTAACCCATTCAGTTCTGTCGAAATTTCTTTCAGAGTTGTTTCGGCTGTTTCAGCTCGTCGGGTCAGAAGTGTTTTCTCATTGTCCCAAGTCTTCTCCTTGGCAGCAAAGTTGGTCTTCAAGTTTTCCATTGCAGAAAGGCTTGCTTGCAGTTTGGAGGTGGAAGATTTGATTTCTGATTCCTGACTTGCTAGTCGGGTCTTTGCGTCAGTCAATTGAGAGTTCAATTTAGACAAGGCGTTCTGTAAAACATTCAGATGAGTCAAGAATTGGTTCAAGATTCAAGTCTCAATTACTTTACAGAAAACCACTTGACACTTGGGGGCTAATGTATGCCAAATCAAATTTCTACAACTTTACAAACATATTTAAAGTCCCAAGTCCCTTACAAAGTAACAGCACTTGGCACTTGGGGGCTAATGTATACAGTTCAACAAGTTTATCAAGGTTAAGCCGGAGTATTAAGTATTTTGAAGACAACCTCAAAAACAAATTTAAAACAAAGTACCAATTCATTTGTTATCAAAATGAACCGGTCCTTGGGGACTACAAGTGAAGCCTTGTTTTATTAAAATCAAGCAAAGATTCAGAAGTAAAAGTCTTGGCCTATATTTTCAAAGTCTACATATTATTCCGGTTCTCTCATAATCTGAAGACTTGGGGGCTGAAGGAATACAAGTAAACCGGAGAAACGTACCTCATACTTCAACTGAAGCTACTTGACCATCTCAATCTTAGATTCGCGACTGGAGTGTACATGACTGAGATAGCCAGATAAAATATCACTGGCATTGAGAAGGTCGTAATTGGCAACCTCAAAGCGACCTTTCTACCTATCCAATGCCTCTTGCTTTGCTGTACAGCGAGCCAACACGGTTGGGTTCCCCGGCTCAACAAAGCGGCTCCCAGTAACTTGAACATCTTGGGCAATTGGATACGGCGGGTTGGTTGAGCTTGACGGACCAGCTATAGAGGGATTCACTGTGGCTTCATCAAAAATCGGCTCAGGAGGGTTTGCCTCATTGTCAATAGGCGGGTGTTCTAGGGCATTAGCCAATGGAGAAGGAGGCCTAGCCGGATCAGATGTTAGCACTGGCGGGTCTTCCGCTGGTTTTGCCGCCTTCGCCTTCTTGGATTTAGCCTGGCCGCTAAGGAAAAATATTGCAGAATTGTCAGCGTAAAGATACAATTGAGCAACCCGGAAGAAAGAAGGATTTCTGATTATCCGGGAGCAATTTTGAAAGCTGGGAATTGTGTTTGTGATGAGTTGCCTGAGGAATGAGACACCTCCTGAAAGGATAAAAGAAAAGAGTTAAAAGAAATACAAGGAGCAAGATTCATTAGAATAGGTTAAAAACAGCAATAAGTAAACCTCGTTCGGGCGTTTCTGAGGTGTCTGTTGAAGAACGACGGCCGGTTCATCTTCAAATCCAACTTCACGGCGGTTTTCATGTTGCCGTTTTTTCAAATGAAAGTTGGGATCCAAGTGAGCTAAGGGGTTAGAAAACCTCACTTTACGGATCACTTGTCGAACTTTGTGTCTTGGTAAGGGCTCTGAGTCAGAGTAAATGATAGTTACCTCTGCTTCCCTGGCCTGACTGGCCCCAGTGTCATCCTGGCAAGGATCGGTGTCAATAAGATTGTTAAAAATTGGCCAAGGGAATCAAGGGCTACCTCCGAGTCAGACATGTCATCAAGTTTCATTAAATCTTCAGCAGTGGTCTTCTTTTTCTTCTTTGATTTCCGGGTTGATTTCTTGCCGTTCATTGCGGCGAGTTTCGCCTTCTTGGAAGCTTCATGATCATATTTCTCTTTCCAAAAGTCAGGGTTGGCCAAAAAAGACAAGAGGAAGGATCAATGATAAACAATGCGGCTAGACAAAATACAAAGGAAAAAAGATCAGAATATCCTTACTTCTGGTACCGGGTTAAGTCTACAGAAGGGATTTAACCCAACAACGCTGCAATCTTCATATTTCGCATTTACCAGAAGGTATGACATTGAGACAATGTCCTCCTTGGTTAGTTGAACCGGGGAATGACGGAGAGAATCATTCGGGTCTCCACCATATCCATACATCAATTTTGAACGACGGCTTAATGGAATAATCCGCCATGAGATCTAGCAGCGGGTTAGATCGACTCCGGTTAAACCATTCCCCAACAAATCATTGATTCTTTTGATAGATGGAAGAAGCTTCTTGCATTCAGCAATGGTAAGTTTATCTGGCAGTGCGAACTTGGAGTCAAGACGATCGGGGCGGTAACCCGGCAATGGCTTCTCGTTGGCGGGTGAGATGTCCTGACAGTAAAACCAAGTTTGGTTCCAATCCTTTGGGTGACTTGGCAAAACTTGAGAGGGAAGACGGCACCCTGCCGGCGCTGAATTGAGATGCCTCCAAGTTCTAAGCTAAGGCCGTTGGTGCACTCGTTCTGCCGGTTCAGATAGAAGTATTCTCTAAATAGTTCCATAGTCGGCTCTTGCTGAAGATATACCTCACAGAGCACTTGGAAGTTACAAATATTGGATATGGAATTGGGTCCAATATCCTGAGGATGGAGTTTAAAAAAGTGAAGAACTTCTTTGAAAAACATTGAACCGGGCGGTGAGAAGCCACGGTTCATGTGGTCAGTAAAGACGACCACTTCGCCGTATTTTGGATGAGGCCGTTCTTCTTCCGGGTCAGGAGCACGATAAGACATGATGTTTTTTGAGGGCAGGAACCCAATGAGGAAGAACTCCTTTAAACGATCCTCAGTTATGGTTGAGGGAACCCAATTGCAGATGGTGGGTGTCTTTGACGGCGTGATGTGCAAGGGACTGAAAAAGAAAAAAACAACATGCCGGTTCAGTTTACGACAAAATTAACAGTTAAAGGTTGAAGATGTAAAACAAGTAACGGTGGCTTAACTAAGGGCTAATGACATTTAAGGAAAAGAAAGTCGGAGTGGTGAGCCGCCATGACTAAGATTTTCTCAGAAAGCAGATTCAGCTAAGTGTTGGCATAAACAAGTTTCACAAAGCTATCATTATTATTCTGGATCAAATGGCTGTTCCAAAAAGGAAATATTCTAGACCTAAAAACCTAGTACAGATGAGTTCGTCGGCTATAAAGAAGCATCTATACAGGTAAAAGGGATCTACTGATATCAAAAATGAAGGCCAAACAGCTACCGTGCGAGTTATATTTCTTTTTTGGATCAAAAGAAGTTGCAGAGAAGATCTACAAGATGATCCGTGGGGAGCAGGTGAAGAACACTGAAAAACTCGCAAACCTAGAACAGATCTAGGTGCGTGAGAGAGAAGAAACTTACAAGATGTAGGCCTGCCGCGAAGAGTCGTCGCGTTCTCTGGACGAACTCAGGGTGATGCAGCGGCCAAGCTTGAGGACGGCAATGAGAGTTGCGGCGGCGGCGGAACTCGAGCAGCGGCGGAGGTTGCGAGAGGAAGAAGATGAGGAAGAGAGGAGAATGGAAAAACCAGTCGCGTACCTACTTATAAGGGTAGATGCGAACAGACGGGCATGAAAATCAAGGGAGGACCAAAATAATGATTATCCAGCTAAATGAACGCCTGGATTCTCGGGAAGCATTAAAGATAAAAGATCCATTGGAAGATGATGTCATGAAATTTTTTTGTGTTTACAAAAGATGACGTCATGGCGGGTTACAGAGTTTTTTCAGACAAAAGATGGATTTCATCTAAGTATTAAAGATTGACAAAGAACAAAGTTCAAAGTCAACCTGGGGCCTAATGTCGGGGATATTACTACCAGTATGACCCGCCCAGGAGGGGCCGGGTCAACCCTAATGGCGGGTTACATAAGAAGCCCAATATACATTCAAGATGATAGTTGATTAAACATATAGAAGGCCCAAAGGCCTGGGGCCGGCTTAAGGCCCGTTATTGTAAACCGCCATATGTAAAGAAAGGCATGTAAAGGAAGTCACCGAGCCAGACACGATTATGAGCCGGCCGGGACTTTGTAGACCGCCAGGCGTCAACCCATGTATATAAGGGGACGACCCGGTGGCGGCTTAGGCAAGAAACAACAAAATCAATAACCAAGACGGCGAGTTGAGCCCCTTGGAGATCGAAACTTTAGCAATACCAATCCCAACTAGACGTAGGCTTTTACCTTCATCATAAGGGGCCGAACTAGTATAAAAACTCTCTCGTGTGTCCCTTGTCCCGATTAACCCCTCTAAGCTTCCTAGTGCGATGGCCCTACAACCAAGTCCTTGCTCTAGGACATCTATCGTGTCAACTCCACGACAGATTCAGGCAGCGAGTGCGATGAGCTGGTGCCAGCAGTAGTAGCCAGTAACTCGAATACTACATCAATACAGGACTTTCGGATTGTCTCAGTGTCTTCAATATAGTCTTTATCAGCTTTCTTGGAGACCAACATGGATGTCTCACTATCTTGAACCTTATCTGCATTACTTCCTGTACCATTGCATAACGGGGTACTCTTCTCCAATATTTTATCCGCATTCTAAAAGAGAAACAAACAAACACATCATAGGTTTACAATGTAGTATATGAAACTCATTTTGGTAAACTAGTTCAGTAGTAAGGTGGACAGGATAACAACATGAAACAAACATATATCTATGTAGTATGGTCACTGTATGGTCTATATCATTCTAGTTTATGTTGCCAAATCAAGATAGATACCGTTCGAATCATATCTATTTAAGACAAAGCAGCTTAGACAGAATATAAGTGTGGGAAACTACACAGCAATAACAACACTTGTAAGGTGCATGGCATGAGAATATAATTGTTTATTCAATTGAAACTGAAATCAACATAGAGCAAGTTACAACAGCAAATATGTTAAAGAAACAGGTTTAAAACATACATGTTGTGCCATTGGAGTTTCAATTGCATCCTTCAAATTTGAAATTAGTTGGTATGAGTAAATACAGTGATGCAAGAGCAAAGTAGTATGAACCATAGCTACGGAACCTGACCTGAGAACAATTCTTCTTCTGCTTTAAGCGTTGACTTGGGGTTCGGAGTGGTGGTCCTCGTGCTTTGGGCACTGCAGTTGCCTTTCTAACTGCTCGTGTTTGGGTGCTCTGTGGTGGAGACAGTGTTGTGTCAACGGGAACTGGGTTACTATCTGCTGGGGTTGGGGTTAGAAGGGGTGTAGCTGGTTCTCTATCCAACTGGGTAGGGGTACAATCTGCGTGAGTTTGGGTTATGTGTGGTGGGGCTGGTTCTTGGGCAAGTACAACCGTGGTTCTATATCCATCGACAGGTAGCACGATCTTTTCTGAAGACCGTGTTTTTACTCCCACAGATACTGCCATCACCCCCTCCAATTGAAATGGACGATAAACAAGAAAAGTAATTGAATGTACAGACATTGTAAGATAGACAGGTGCAATGGATAGTAGGGAAGAAAACAGGGCATGAAATAATTCACATTTATGTTGTCTAACCAAACAGAATAGCAGGACATAATTTCACATATATGATGGCTAATTAAACAGGATAGCATGACACAATTCCACATGTATGATGCCTAACTAAACAGGATAGAATGACATACTTCAAAATATGATGACTATGTAAATAGGATGATATGATATAACTATACGATGTGTCTATTAAAGTGGTTGGCATGCCATAAATCACAAACATCCCATCGATGGAAACATGATGGCATGATATAATTCACGGATAGAATGACATAATTCAAAATATGATGACTATGTGAAGTGTGAACAAGATGAGATGATATAACTATATTATGTCTTTAGAAAATGGGTTGGCATGCCATAATTCAGATACATGCTGTCTATGTAAACATCATGGCATGATATAATTCAAATATATGATTTATATACTAAGGAAGTGAGCAAAGGGCAATCCCATATATGATGTGTCAACTAAGGAGATGGCATTCAATATCGTGTATATGATGTAAAAACTAAGCATTGCAATACAACATATGCATGATATGAGTAATATAACCCTGCCAAGTTTGAGCATACACCTCAGGGGCGGTAATAGGACTGGTCATCTGCCTCTGAATCCTCCTCTGAAGAGCTATCTGTAACCAGCAAGATATCTGCTTCTCCAGGTAGCATTGTCTGCTTTGAAGACCTTGTTTTCACTCCATATTTCTCCATCACCAATTCAAATGGCTGATGCATAGGAAGAGCAGTTGCATATACAAACATTGTCGACAAAAGCAATGAGAAATACAAAAAAGGACGGCATGATATAATTCACATATATGACGCTTGGCTAAATAGTATGGCATTGGATAATTCACATATATAATGCCTTGCAACAAGATAGCATTGCATAATTCACATATATAATGTCTTGCAACAAGATGGCATCGCATAATTCACATATGTGGTAATTAGACACTAAACAGGTGGCATTCACACAATGCATGTGTAAACTAAGCAAATGACATAGCAATGCAAGATACCATACGCACGATATGAGCAACATAACCCTGCCAAGTTAGAGCATGCACCTCGGGGGGGGGGGATAGGAGTGGTCATTTGTCTCTGAATCCTCCTCTGAGGAGCTATGTGTAACCAGCAAGACATGCGCTTTGTCAGATAGCATTGTTTGCTTTGAAGACCTTGTTCCCACTCCAGATTTTTCCATGACCGTGCCGAATGGATGATGCACAGGAAGAGTAATTGAATGTACTAAAATTGTTGAAAAATTTAACCAGTAATAAAAAAATGATGTCATGATATAATTCATAATAAGATGACTGGCTAACCAGGGTGGCATTGCAAAATTCACATATATGATGCCTGGCTAAACAAGATGGCATTGCATGATTCACATATACGATAAAGAAATCCTTTGTTTTTCCTTGACACAATCAAACAAACTCAAATCCTATAGGGATCCAATCGAGATGCCATTCCAATCCTGCGTTTTCCTATTACTATGTTTTTGCAATCCTATGAATCAATGGGGCCCTGGGTGTTTGGTTCACAAGAATTGGAAGATCACAGGATGCAAAGAAGCATGGTGAGATTAAGTCAAACCACAAGAAGTGTACAACCTCTTTGGTGAAGCCATGTCGATCTCAGCGTGATTGGGTTGGCCGGTGAGGATGCTCCGGCTGACTTGGCTGTTGGAGGAGGTGAAGAAGATCTTAGGCGTTTGGAGATGGACCCCGAGGTACTGCTCCGCTGTGATGGAGGGTTTCGTCGTTGGAGCAGCTCCGGTGAGTTGTACGACGTCGAGGCTGAAGCAGGACAAGAGAGACAATGTTAACCGGAGTGGAATTATAATAGCATCTCCAATAGATGACGTAAAATACATGACCACAAAGTGATAGATGTATACATCAGCCGCTCATCTTTGAACTTAACTGTCGAAACTGAATTTAACTGTCGAAACTGAACTTAACTGTCGAAACTGAATTTTGCTGTCGAAACTGAATTTTACTGTCGAAACTGAACGCACTAGAGGTGAGGCTACACGTCAGTCGACTGACTTTTTCATCTCTGGTCAGTCGATTTTGCAGCCATTGGATACGAAATCAAGGGCCTACAGTTCATCTTCAACCTCCACCCCCTGAGCTGCCAGCGACCACCGGCCAAACAGCCGCCCCTGCCGCCCGCCGCCGGTGGTGTGCCGCCCCGCCCGCCCCGAAAACACTCCCCACCGCCGGTCCGTCGCCGCCCCGGCCATCCCTGTAGCCCCCCCGCCCGTGCCGAGCTTTTTCTCCGGCGATCCCCACGCCACCGCCCCACCACCGCCCCTACCCTGAGCCCTAAGATAGATAGTGGGGTACCTCTCCGGCGAGCCCCCCTCCCCGCTGCGGCTGGTTCTTCCTTAACTCTGGCAAGCCCCCCCCCCACCCACTGAAAATCGACTGACCCAAAAGTCGATTCAGTCGACTGAAGTCACTACAAGAAATATGTCAACTAGTGACCTTCTGTCAGTGACCCTGGAAGAATTGGTGATAGATCTATGACCATTTGAGACCAATTGGTCAAAAGCTGTTCAGGGGGCTCCAAACCCTAAACTATAACGACCATTTTGGTCAGAAAGGTTGTAATTTCCTTACATGAAATGGTCATAAAGCTGATAGCACTGGTCCGCTGCCTTATTTCTAGCTGATCATGACCAATATAGATGGTCATAACCTTGTAAATTGTGGTGGGTTGCTATGACTAGGCGCCACCTCATCAGTTTTGCCTATGTGTCATGTCCATGTGTTAGTTTTTGCCCTAGGTTGTGAAGCAACCTATATTTTTGTCATTCCCAAAATTCCCAAAAAAATCTCATAAATTCTTTGGGTCATATCTTCGTCAAATATGTAAAAAAACCTTCCTTGTCTAGTTCAAAAATAATTCAAAAATATTCATTTTCCTATTTTGTTCAGAGTAACACTTTGTAAAGGAAGTGTTATTTATATATTCTTGATTTCCCTAAAACTTTGTGAAGACATTCTTCTTAGTATATGATCATCCTCAGCCAAAACTCACGCACATTGGCCATGTGCATTTCTCGTACCGCTAATCAAACACTTGGCTGCTAATTCATGTTTGAGCATAGTTCGGTCTCCTCATGAGAATCTTATGTTATAATTTTCTTCCTAGCACCTACCTGGGGAGTGCCCAACCCACTAGACATTCCTAGTCCGCCCAGAACTCATGGAAACACCACGGTCACGCGGTGACCACGCGACGGGCATGCGAGCTTACGCGCTCTACAGTTGGGGCCCTCAGCCACCGTCCAAACCTCGATGTATCGCCATCAAAACCTGTATTTCTAATTAAATACGTACTTATGTACCTAGGAATGATTTTTGGAAAAAATAAAGAGCAAACTATGAGGCAGCTGCAGTTCAAATTTGACCCGCTTCCTACTGAATCGGCGAGAATTTTTCTTTTTCACCAGAGGTGGATCAAAACTTTTGACACCTAACCATTTTGTCAATTGTGCATTAAATATGTCCTAGTATTTTAGAAAATTGATTTGGTCCAATTTTGCAACAAATATATGGTAGGTCCTTCACAAAAAAACTCATTTCGGGCACTCGGAAAATGGAAAATGAATTTTCCATTCAAAGAAAATTAAAACTCCCTTAGGCAACATTGTTTGGAATTCCAAGATGCACCCTTGTGCACAATATGAGATCATTTGAACAAACTATGCCATGAATGTGGCCATAAGATTGATCATTTGACTTGAAAGCCATGAATCTTCACACATCATAGCTCATTTCTGAGAACACTTTTTTAAAAGAATTGCCGTATTACAAGTTTATTATTTTTCCTGGTAACTTGATCACATATAATGACACAATGCGAAGGTTTTCCATTTTTTTGACTTTTTTGAATTTTTTATGCCCGTTTCAAAATGCGGTCCAAACGGCGTGAATGACCGTTCCTAGCTAGTGGTTGAATCTTGGAATTTTTTTGATGTTTCTCTGATTAAATAGATACTTTTGTACCTATAAATGATCTTCGGAAAAAATGAATAGCAAACTATGAGGCAGCCGCAGTTCAAATTTGACCCGCTTCCAGCCGAAACGGTGGATATTTGTCTTTTTCAACAGAGGTGGATCAAAACTTTTGACACCCAACCATTTTGTCAGTTGTGCATTAAATATGTCCTAGTATTTTAATAAATTGATTTGGTCCAATTTTGCAATAAATATATGGTAGGTCCTTCACACAAAAACTCATTTTGGGCACTCGGAAAATGGAAAATGAATTTTCCGTGCAAAGAAAATGAAAACTCCCATAGGCAACATTGTTTGGAATTCCAAGATGCACCCTTGTGCACAATATGAGATCATTTGAACAAACTATGCCGTGAATGTGGCCATAAGATTGATCATTTGACTTGAAAGCCATGAATCTTCACACATCATAGCTCATTTCTGAGAACACTTTTTTAAAAGAATTGTCGTATTGCAAGTTTATTATTTTTCCTCGTAACTTGGTCACATATAATGACACAATGCGAAGGTTTTCCATTTTTTGATTTTTTTGAAAATTTTATGCCCGTTTCAAAATGCAGTCAAAACGGCACGAACGACCGTTCCTAGCCAGTGGTTGAATCTTGGAATTTTTTTTGATGTTTCTATGATTAAATAGATACTTTTGTACCTAGAAATGATTTTTGGAAAAAATAAATAGAAAACTATGAGGCAGCCGCAGTTCAAATTTGATCCGCCTCCAGCCAAAACGGCGGAAATTTGTCTTTTTCACCAGAGGTGGATCAAAACTTTTGGCACCCAACCATTTTGACAATTGTGCATTAAATATGTCCTAGTATTTTAATAAATTGATTTGGTCCAATTTTGCAACAAATATATGGTAGGTCCTTCACAAAAAAACTCATTTCGGGCACTCGGAAAATGGAAAATGAATTTTCCATGCAAAGAAAATGAAAACTCCCTTAGGAAACGTTGTTTGGAATTCCAAGATGCACCCTTGTGCACAATATGAGATCATTTGAACAAACTATGTCATGAATGTGGCCATAAGATTGATCATTTGACTTGAAAGCCATGAATCTTCACACATAGCTCATTTCTGAGAACACTTTTTTTAAAAGAATTGTCGTATTACAAATTTATTATTTTTCCTCGTAACTTGGTCACATATAAATACACAAAGCGAAGGTTTCCCATTTTTTGATTTTTTTTGAAATTTTTATGCCCGTTTCAAAATGCGGTCAAAACAGCGCGAATGACCATTCCTAGCTAGTGGTTGAATCTTGGAATTTTTTTATGTTTCTCTGATTAAATAGATACTTTTGTACTGAGAAATGATTTTTGGAAAAAATAAATAGCAAGCTATGAGGCAGCCGCAGTTCAAATTTGACCCGCTTCCAGCCAAAACGGCGGAAATTTGTCTTTTTCACTAGAGGTGGATCAAAACTTTTGACACCCAACCATTTTGTCAATTGTGCATTAAGTATGTTCGAATATTTGAGAAAATTGATTTGGTCCAATTTTGCAACAAATATATTGTAGGTCCTTCACAAAAAAAACTCACTTCGGACACTAGGAAAACAAAAAATGAATTTTGCGTGCAAAATAAATGAAAACTCCCTTAGGCAACGTTGTTTGAAATTCCAAGATGCACCCTTGTGCACAATATGAGATCATTTGAACAAACTATGCCATGAATGTGGCCACAAGATTGATCATTTGACTTGAAAGCCATGAATCTTCACACATGATAGCTCATTTCTGAGAACACTTTTTTTAAAGAATTGCCGTATTAAAAGTTTATTATTTTTCCTGGTAACTCGATCACATATAATGACACAATGCGAAGGTTTTCCATTTTTTTGAATTTTTTCCCCGTTTCAAAATGCGGTCAAAACGGCGGGAATGACCGTTCCTAGCTAGTGGTTGAATCTTGGAATTTTTTTGATGTTTCTCTGATTAAATAGATACTTTTGTACCTAGAAATGATTTTTGGAAAAAATAAATAGCAAACTATGAGGCAGCCGCAGTTCAAATTTGACCCGCTTCCAACCGAAACGGCGGAAATTTGTCTTTTTCACCAGAGGTGGATCAAATCTTTTGACACCCAACCATTTGGTCAATTGTGCATTAAATATGTCCTAGTATTTTATAAAAATGATTTGGTCCAATTTTGCAACAATTATTTGGTAGGTCCTTCACAAAAAAACCTCATTTGGGGCAATTGAAAAATGGAAAATGAATTTTTCATCAAAGAAATTGAAAATTTCCTTAGGCAACATTGTTTGCCATTCCAATATGCACCCTTGTGCAAAATATGAGATCATTTGAACAAACTATGCCATGAATGTGGCCATAATATTAATCATTTGACTTGAAATCCATGAATCTTCACACATGATAGCTCATTTCTGAGAACACTTTTTTAAAAGAATTGTCGTATTACAAGTTTATTATTTTTCCTTGTAACTTGGTCACATATAATGACACAATGCGAAGGTTTTTCATTTTTTGATTTTTTTTTGAATTTTTTATCCCCGTTTCAAAATGCGGTCAAAAAACGGCGGGAATGACCATTCCTAGCTAGTGGTTGAATCTTCGATTTTTTTGATGTTTCTATGATTAAATAGATACTTTTGTACCTAGACATGATTTTTGGAAAAAATAAATAGCAAACTATGAGGCAGCCGCAGTTCAAATTTGACCCGCTTCCAACCGAAACGGCGGAAATTTGTCTTTTTCACCGGAGGTGGATCAAAACTTTTGACACCCAACCATTTTGGCAATTGTGCATTAAGTATGTTTGAATATTTTAGAAAATTGATTTGGTCCAATTTTGTAACAAATGTATTGTAGGTCCTTCACAAAAAAACTCATTTTCGGCACTTGAAAAATGGAAAATGAATTTTTAATCAACCGTGACCAATTTTTTAGTCAACTACGACCAATTTAAATGGTCATGACATCGTACCCGTGTGCTCCATATTGGTTGGTCTGTGGGCGTTTCACGCGGATCATGGATCGAACACCGTCGGATGCTCGCGGATCCAACGGCAGTCCTCACCCCAAGCCCACCTAAGCCGAAACCCTAGTCCTCGTGGACATTTTCCATCCACCCCCCGCCTCCTTTCTTTCTCCCTCCCTCCCACGACCCCCGGCCCCAACCCCTCCCTCCCGCGACCTCCTCTACCCCGATCCCATCGGGCGGCGCGACCTCCGCTCCACCAGCCCCGCCAGCGACCTCCTACCCCAAGCCGGCGCGTGGCAGATCCAACCCAGCAGCCGCCCCTTCTCCCCTGTCTCCTCCTCCCATCAGATCCATCACCGCCGCGACCTCGTCATCTCCTCCTCCCTTTAGATCCATCCACCCGCTGCCGCCCCTTCTCCCCATCTCCTCCTCCCATCAGATCCATCGCCGCCGCCACCTCCTCTTCTCCTCCTCCCTCTAGATCCATCCACCCGCTGCTGCCCCTTCTCCCCCAGACCAAGAAACCTCCTATCCTCACACAACGGAGACAACAGCGCCGCCGCCCAGTGACAACAGCGCCCCCGCCTCCTATCCTCCAGTGCTTCGATGCGCGACGCTCCGTCGAGCTGGCCGGACCATGGAGCGCGCGTGGCTTTCTTAGGGTTTGCGGTGGCCGCGCTGCACGCCATGTCTCCGGCCACCAGGATGGCGACGACGCGAATCTCGGAGACCTCTCGGCCTCTCTCGGCCTCAAACACTCACCCGTAGCCCTCCCCGTGGCTAGGGCGGCGGCACATCCATCGTCAGCATGGCTCCAGTGACATTGGCGGCTCCTCCCCGACATCTGTCGCGCCCCCACACATGGCTCAACCCCTAGATGGTGCTATTCTGCCCAGTGGCCATGGGGTACTCGAGCTCCATCCCCTCCTATATCTCTCTCTCTAATTTCTGCTCTGTTCTTTGACTATAGGTATGCAGGAGGAGGTTGTAGATAGACTAGGCGGCAAGGATGGATGGCGCCTGAGGAGGGGGTGCTCGACCATGCCTGCAGCTCAGGATGCATCAGCCATGGATCTTACTCTCTGGCTGTAGGTGAGCTCGTCCCCTCCTCCTCTATGCCCGATTGATTTGCTAGTACTAGGATAGGCCATTGCTTCTCTGGTGTTAGAATTTGGCACTGAACCTCATGTGGGTTGGATTGATTTTGCACAAAGATCCTAACAGCATATCAGAATAGAATCATCTTTTTAGGTTCACTGGAATGCATCAGTACAGCAAATCGAACACATCATGCATCACAACAAAGAGCCTAACAGAAGTTTTGCTCTACTCCTTGCTAGTTCTGTAATTAGATGCATTTTGTAGATAAATTGTTGGCTATCTATGATGGATTTATAGTGCTAATTTGGTTGTATAACCTTTCTGAGAACCGGCAAGGATACTTCAAACATTATTTCTATTACAATGGTTTCATTAATATGGTCTCAAAATTCAGTTTAGTTGGTTCAGTGTTGTAGTTTAACTGATCTCATTTGCCACATGCACTGTCTTACTATGATTTACAATTCACCGATATGCTCACAAATGGACAACATCAATGATATGCTCTCAAATTTGTTTTCCAAAATATTGATAGGAGCGTTGCTCTTTCTGTTAGTAGAAAAGAGGAAGTTTAAATAAAATTTCAGTACAGGGGCCAACCCCTAGCACCTTGGTACACAACCCAGATCATCAATGAGTATTCTGCTCACATTTTGACATGCATAAATGACCTGCTCTTAAATTGATAACATAAAGTTACGATCTCAGATAAATTTGAGTTCTAGATTCCTCACAAAATACAAATTCACTTTCTAAAACTGAAACTTCACTTCAGGTTCTTGCTGCTCAGCTACTGTCTGCTGCCTCCTTCAGCAGTTTACAAATTCAGTTTCTAAAACTGAAACTTCACTTTAGTATTTCTTGCTTGCATGTTTGCTTCTTCTTTAATGGTTTGCGATTCGGATCAACTAAACTGAAAGTGAGATGCTGAGATGTGGATCACACTAGTACTATTTCAGTATTTCTTGCTTGCATGTTTGCTTCTTCTTTCTACTGAAGTAGGCGAGTTGATTTTCTGCTCTTAGTTTGTCTAGCAATTGGAGGAGGAGTTGGTGCCGAGAACTGGACCATATGTGCTTTGATTCGTGATCTACAATGCCATTGATCTCAGGTGCGTGATCTGCAGTGCCCTAGCTTGTTTGTTCTGACTAAATTCAGTTAGAACAAGTTAAGCTTCAGACTGCATATAAGAAAAGAATAAAAATAAAAATAGACTCCTAAATTCAGTTAGAACAAGTTGAGTACTTGGAGTATATTCAGCGCCCTTGCTTGTTTGTTCAGACTAAATTCTGTTGCCTCGCATGACCATGAGCGGAGGCTGGAGCAGATCCGGAGGGCATTCCAGGGCCTCGAGGGCTCCCATGTCTGTCCCTTCCAAGTCAAGCCTCGCTTTGCTGTTTGTTTCTCCTATAGTGTACATTATTTTACTTGGTTGGCTGTTTCCAATGCTGCCTGCATGCTACTGTCTAGTTTGCTGCTGCTTTTCGTGCTTCACTGAATTTCAGGATGGGGGTGTGTTTTCTGAATTTTCGTGCTTGTTATGATGCAGTATGGTTCGACTGGAGCATCTGCGGAGAGGGTCAAGGAGTGGGTCTCAAAGCTAGCTCATCCACTTGGAGGTATGCACCTTGCTAAATCTTGGTGCAACTTATTATCATATTTTCTTTGAAACTTGGCGTTGATTGGTCTGAAGATGAAACTATAGTACTATACACATGATATGCAGCAGCCACTTATATCAAACAGTGGAACAGTGCTACTGTCCTGAATGGAACGACACGATATTTAGTATCGTTAAGAAATCATTTGTGTATTGTCGTGTGTATAGCAGGGTTTAGATACTTGGAATTAATGTATGTGTACATATTAACCGACTGGATTCTGTATGTATGCTTAGATAATTGTTTGGCTCTATATAATTGTTGACATGAATATCTTGACTTTCCAAACAAGTATAGGACTGTGCCTATGCATATAGATTATCCTAACAAAAATTAAAGTAAAAATTGAAGCATGAAATAAGCAATAAATGTCTGATTTTTATCTACATGTTAAGCGGGAAGTTGCAGCCAAGGCTTATATATTACAAAATATTGTCTCACATTTGAGATTCTACCGTTGTTAGGGACATTGTAGTGTGATCTTCATGATTTTTTGCTTGAAGATGTACTAATTCATTAGTCAAGTAGAGACAAAAGTCATCTTTTGTGTCCATTAAGTCACGTAAAAATCACATAACTTTTTCAGTACCTAATATTATATTTAAGCTATACTTTGTTGTAAGTTCTTTCTTATACTAGTGTCATTCATTTCTGTTCTAATTAATGTGGAACCGAGAATGAACATTTTTCTCTCTTTTTAGACTGCTAGATTGTACAAGTTGAACAATCTGCTCTAGTTTGAACAAGTTGGGATCCATCAATACAATATGACTTAGTTTGCGTTTCATCTTGTTTGTAATCAATATCTTCACTTCTAATTTACCTCAAGTTTACCGTTTGCCAGAAGTTTCAAATTAGAAGAAGTTTCAAATTCTTATGTTGGTTTATGTTCTCTTTGTAGGTTATGAGATATGCTGCTGGAGAGATGCCGTTAGCAAACTGGAAGGGATGTAACCAAATCAAATCGGAAGCATGGCCTTCTTGTAGGTTTGCACATAAGTGGAAGTTGTAGTGTATAAGTAGTCGCTGGAGTTGTAATGGTGATCTTTCTTTTGACTGGCTGTCATTTGTTATAGATGACAATATTTTAGTTGTTTCTTGAAAATGATGTAACTGCAACAAATGATGTATGATTGTAAAGTGAAACAATGTTGCTTTGGTAGCAAAATTGAAAAAACTAAATTGTTTCTCTGTCGTCCAGTCCTTTGAATTAGTGGGCTGAAAATATTGATGGGCTTGAAGAGGCCTTAGCCCAAACAATATTGGACAAAAAATGAAAGGAAAAACGTCTTAAAAAATTTAAAAAATTAAATGGACCGCAAAAAGGCCGAGGCCCAAAAAAATGGAAGAAGCTCAGAAAACAAAAAAGGCCAAATTGTTGGGCCAGGCCCATGTACCTAGCGAAAATTAACAAAAAATATATATACTAAAAAGGCTGAATTAATGGGCTCGGCCCATCTAAAGCACCTAAACAGACCAGGCCGATTCTAATTTTTGACCTTTTCAATTGGTCGCAATTTTGCCACGTCAGATTGCCACGTCGGATCCGACGTTGCCTGGGCAGACAGCCAATGACCAAAACAAAAGGTCATGGGTTCAATGACCTTCTGTTTTGGTCGTAAACGTCGACGACCTTCTCATAGAGAAGGTCGTTAATTTCAGTTTACGACGGCTAGCTTTTGACCATCTGTTTTTGGTCACAAAAAGGTCACAAAAGGAAACTATGACCATTCAGTGACCAATAGTGGTCGTCATAAGTTTACATATTTCTTGTAGTGAGTGTAGCTAAATCGGAGCAGCATCGCAAGAAAGAGCAAGAGTGAGAGCAGCAGCGCGAGCAAGAACAGACCAGGCAGGGGACCGAGAGTAAGAGCAGAGGAGCAGCGCGAGCGAGAGCTAAAGCAGCAGCATTTCCTACTAATGTGGACGTCGCTGCTGATGGAGCGACGCCGTGGAGGAAGTAGCCGGCGACGCCGCCGTGGATGGAGCTCCGCCGTG
The DNA here is from genome assembly GCF_056163025.1 of Triticum urartu. Classification (NCBI taxonomy): domain Eukaryota; kingdom Viridiplantae; phylum Streptophyta; class Magnoliopsida; order Poales; family Poaceae; genus Triticum; species Triticum urartu. Next base: position 153,334,104 of record NC_141878.1, read on the forward strand.
TCGGCTCGGGACCGAGCGCCAGCAGCACCGTGAGATCGAATCAAGAAGAAAATGCGGTGATTAGTGTACAACCTCTTTGGTGGCACCGATTAGGCCGTAGTTTCATATGAGGAAACAATGATGATGCTCTTCCGGTGGTGCAGGTGAAGATGGCAGTGTGGGAATGGAGGTGGCGCGAAAGACGAGGGGAACGTCGGGGCAGCTCCTTGGAGGTGGAGGACGGGGTGGCTGAACCGGCGGGACGACCAGATCGACGACGGATCCTCATCCAGTATGGTGGATGAGGGACGTCGAGGTGTTGTTGTGGACAACATCATCGGGGAAGAGGCTCCGGCTGGGTGGCGGACGGAGGAGGGTGTGGGGCTTCACGGGTTTTTCCGGCCTCGGTGTACGAATAGGTGGGCGGATGGGATGGGAGTGGGGAACCATGGCTTAGGGACACGCTTGTCCGAAATGTGGGGTAAGTGACGAAAGTACCCCCACCGATTTGTGGCGGTTCTTTCGGTTCAGGGGTATCACGGGCATTTCGTGTGTCGAGATTTCACAGGAGGTGGGAGTTTTCGCACGCGTTGTAATTTTGGAATAGCAAGGTGCGGGTTGAGATAGAGGGAGTTGTCGGAGCACAACGAGACAAAGATTTATCTTAAATATTTCGGGGTAACAAGGCGCGGGTTGAAGAGGCGGGAGTTTCTCAGCACGATAGACAGAGACGCTAGCTTGAAATTTCGGCATAACAAGGCGCGGCTTGAAATTTCGAGAGAACAAGCTTAACATGTACCCAAAAGAAAAAAAGACAATTTAGACTAGTATGATATACTACGTACAATGTGTTTAACACGCACAACACACACACAGACACCATTTAGACTAGTAAGGTACACGTGCACTGCACGCATGAGATTTGGCAACCAAATTATGAATAAATACCACATTATAACATGTAAACTTTGAGTCATATATGCATGATGTAGATGTTCGTTTAATTCTTATAGTTCAGTTCATTCAAAATCATCTAGTTTTTATAAGAAAGCTAATCTATTTTAAGATTCATGGAATTGTGCATTGTAAGGCATAAAGTAAAAACAAATCATGTAGAAAAACATTTGGGCAATTATGATACGGAAGATTCTAGAACAAAGAAGAAGTGCTTGTGCTTTGAGGTTTGTGCATTATGCTTAAGTTCAACCATAGGGTCTTCTAGATTGTACATGTGGCAAAATCTGGTGGAATATAGATGATATCCAACGACCAATAGTGCTCAAATTTGCCAGCTCTGCACCATCGGATTGGCCTCATCCAACGACCATCTTTCAAAGTTAAAGTTATCCTCACACTATATAAAAAATATAAAATATAATATATATAGGGGTATAGATATAGATATGTGATGCAAAGGCCACCCATCATCTCCAATTAGAATAGTGTGTCCATGCATGGATGCAATGTGGCCAAACGATGTCTGCCATCGGTATCTCAAATTCAAACTAGTCTGACCTTGTTCAATGTGTATACATTACAACATGCTCGTTTCCAAACCACACCGCGCAGATCTCTGTTATATTCATGCATGCAGAGGTTTCAAACATCATGATCTCTTATTCAAATATTTGAATTCAACTTTACATTGATTATGACCTCACCTAGTCTTTTACACCCACACATTGGTCTTATCTTTATAATTGTACCACTAACTTTCTCTCGTGCATGCATGCACACACACTACCAGTCAGCATTATCCATCGCACACATGCAATCTTTTTCTTCGGGTCGGTCTCCCATGAAGGCACACACACACACACATCCCCCTCTCCATCATATCGGGCATTCTTTATCTCTCATGTGCATGTGCAACGATCGATGTTCCTCTATGTGTGTGTGTGTGTGTGTGTATATAGCTAGGTCATTCACAGTTTTCCACATAAACCGATCAATCTATATATCTAGTGAGGTCTCACCCTCTTTCCCATGTCCACATCGATCAATCTATACCTCTCTATATAGGATTACATATATAGCTAATACACCCACATTAATTATATATCCAACGCCCCCCTCTCATCATCCATGCCTTCTGCTTCATCTCTCAGACGCGCACACAATGGCGAAGATAGGGACAGCAAGGGCCCTGCCCCCCCTGACATCACTATATATCGAGGCTAATATGAATGTGATCATTAGACAATTGCTAGTAAAATAGTTTAAGTTGATGAATTGGCCCTCCTCGTAAAGGATTAGCAATGCTTGGCCCCCTAGCTCATGGGACATTTTTCATGGCTCCACCACTGCGTGCAACAGTGCACGTTCTCGCCCCCTCTCTCTAAATATCGATCTCGCAGTTGTGCACTCCTTCATAGTCTCCCTCCATTCGGCCCCTCGCACCATCTTCTAGCCACCACCGGATTTTGCCACATGTACAATCTACACTACAAAAAAATACACTTCCGTGATGATACGTGTTTGTCACAGTGGGTCACGTTTTCTATCATGCATGTACATCCATGACAAATTTATGACAGAATCAAGATAGTCATACATGTGCTATCGTAGAAGTGTTCCATGACATTGCCAAAATTATCATCACGGAAGTGTCCACTTCCATGACGATAAATCACGCGTCACAGAAGTGCTTTCGTCAAGGGTGACCGACACGTGGCATCCACCGTAACGGAACACCGTTAAGCTATCGGGTCGGATTTTGGATCCGATAACCCGTTAACAGCGACAACCATTGCCGATTTTCCACGTGTAAAATTCTCATTGGCTGAGGGATCCACGCGTCAGCTCCGCGTTGGCACAGGTGTCACTCATCCAACGGTCGAGATGGGCTGATGATATGTTGACACGTGGACCGGCCCAAAAGTGGCCCACAAAGTTTAAATGGGCCGGCCCAATCGAAGGCCCATAAGATTTAGCGGACCATAATGGGCCGACCCAGCTAAAGGCCCACAAAATTTAGCGGACCATAATGGGCTAGCCCAGCTAAAGGCCCACACGATTTTGCAGACCATAATGGGTCGGCCCAGCTAAAGGCCCACAAGATTTTGCGGACCACAATGGGTCGGCCCAGCTAAAGGCCCACAAGATTCTGTAGACCATAATGGGCCGGCCCAATCTAAAGGCCCAACATTCTCTATCAAATCGGCCTGTCAACGGCCTGTCCTAAACTTGTCATCAACGCAGCCCATGGTCACTTCTGGCGCGTTAACAGTCCGCTAAGTAATTGGGCCGAATTACGGCCCGGTGTATTTCCGGCCTGTTAAAGGTCCGGCTTCATTTGGGCCCGTTTGCAGGCCATCAAAAATTTCGGCCCATAAACGACCGTGAAGGATTTGGGTCATATTCGGCCATGTCTGACATTCGTCCTATTAGAGGCCCACTATAGCTTTGGGCCACTTTCGGCGTGTTGTCATTTTCGGCCTGTTAACACCGGACGTAAACCATGGGCCATATGTGGCCCAACGTCATATCAGGCCCATTAACAACCCATATAAAAATGACGATAATCTAACCTGACCGAAGTTCCGGCCTGTTAAAGGCCCGTGTATTAGGTCGGCGCATTTACGGCCCGTCCGAATTTCGGCTTGTCAAAGATCCGCATCGTAAATGGGCCACCATTTTGGCCTGCTAAGTCCAGTGGGTTATTTGGCACAATCAGGGCCCAATCACACTTTCGGTCTATTAAAGGCCTATGTTTTTTTTGGGTTCGAGATATTTACACCTATAAACGGCCTATTTTTACTAAGGGCCCAAATTATGTTTAGGCCTGTTAAAGGCCCACTATGGGCACATGCCTACCAGAAAAATATGAAAGCTTATGCTGATTTAGGCCCAGATATTTTTAGTGGGCTACATGCCAATTTCGGTCCGTAATCATTTTTAGCCCAATTGGAATGGGCCCGACGAATGTTGGCATGTTGGGCTCCTACGAAGCTTTCGGCCGAATACATTACTAAGATAAACCTACACTATACAAAAATAGCGTCGTAATTACTGCAACCTAAGGCAGCATCATAAATGTTGTATCACAACAAAATAAATTCCAACCATACAACAAAAGGCCTGTTGGCATAAAGTTTACAGTCCTTCCAGATAAAAGCACCATCATATGTATAGAAGCACAGATCATTTGACCTGAGTGCTAATGTTTCAGGCTGTAGAATCTGATGGAGCAGCACGATCTCCACCTTTTTCCGCCATTGCTCTTGAACAACGAAGCGAATGTCTGATAGTCTGGTTTCAAAACCATTCATATCTTGACGACATTTCTCAACCACTATTCTTGTTTCCGAAACAACGTCCATTTGGGATTGACTTGTGTCTGGAGCACAGATATATCACTCTGTCTAGCAGGAAGATTTTGTTCAGTAGGCGATTTGGACGAGGTTACCTTGACAACCAACCCAGAATTACGCAGGAAGGTGCTTTTTGCATTGTTAGTGGAGAGATACTGACACACTGCAGCAAGAGGTGACATTGTGCCTGTAGTAGCCTCGTCACCTTCAGGTGGTTGTGGCTGTTGAATCATTTGTTCCATAGCTTCCTAAAAGTTTGAACTTGTGGATTAGTATACCAGATAAGTTACTAATGAGACAAAAACAAACAAAGTAGGTTAAACGTTTATACATAACTTATTTTGGTGAACTACTGTAATGCATTAGCATGTATTGTAGTGCCAACTACATAATAAAATCACTTTCGGAACATATGTCCATGTAGCATGCCTAATGTATTGTCTATTTCCTCACATTCATTGACATCTAAGGATAAAGAGACATGGTTTAAAGTAGGATGAACATAGTATGACATCATTCATATCATGGGCAAACAGATATAAAACAAGCAGGCTATTTTATCATTGTGTGCGCACGTGAACATAACAACTAGATTACAGATCAAGACCAAAAGAATATCCTTCATCTCTTTTAAACCATGTAAGGTGAAATGATACGTTAAGACAACTGTGAATAAAAGTGAACAGAGTAACTGACATTGGCTGCAAACCAAGTAGTTAAATGAACACATCACAGTACCAATCAGTTTAAGGCAGGAGGAGTAAGGACTTACAACAGCGGCTTGAACTGGTGTGCTCATGCCCTTTATCTTGCTGGTGTGGCAATCCTTGAAGATTTGCACTGCATTCAGTTCAGGTTCTTTTTGGTCCACACGGGCTTTCCTCTATATTTGCAACAAGTCAATATAGATACGATAATATGGCACACAAAAAAGAAGGAAGTAGGAGCTATTTACAAGAGCCTCGCAGTGTGCAATATAGCTACAAGATCCTGTTGTCTGTTGGAATTTCACTTTAGAACGGTTGGTTTTGTTCTTCAAACAGTTAGCCTAGAAGAAGATACACTTGTAAGGCACATACATAAATACAAGTTCAATATGTGGTCTGATCAAATAAATATAGCATACCTGCTACTTTGGATCAGACCAGTGTTTAACGAGGGATGTCTAGTCTTCATCTGTAATATATTCTACTAGAGATGTTTGGACGATTTAATTGTTAGCCTTGCCTTCAAAGTGAGATTTTCTAAGGTGGTACCGATACTGTCGCAGAGCAGACTGGAAAACATGAGTGCATGCTTTTTTAGTTGCATCATCTTTCGGATCCAACTTGAACCTCATCTGTTGAAAAAAGAATGTGAGTCTTATTAGGAGGAAGCTAGAAAGTATGGGACAGAGCAAGACAATATTACTAATTGCGATGAATAACATTACTTATGGATAAATGGTCAAGGAAGGTGTTAAACTGGGTATTATTTTTCTCATTCCTGTACTGGATCCACGTTGGGAGGATACGTGCATGACACCTAACGGCAACGGCTGCCTCTGATACTAACTTGGCTGACTGTGTAGCATCACGTGGCCTTTTTAAACCTGCCTCAAAATGGATCTCCATTCTTCCTCCTTTAGATTTTGTTAATCTGTCAAGCATTATCCCTGATGTTTGTTTCCGCTTGCACCGTGATGCTAGTTCAACAACGAATATGGAAAGTGTTAGTGTACATCAAACTGTGAGAGTACATATAAAGGAGCATGCAACTGCAACTTGACTCGGTCAGGTACCGTCTTGGTGTTGATGCTCATGAGGTTCATCTGATCTTGCCAAGTCCTGTTGTGTCAGTAGTGCTTCGGAAGTATTGTTAGGTGTGAATGTAGCTGGGGAACTGGCCAGTTCTGGAGCAAACGAACGAGTAACTGGTTGAGATGCTGGTACAGTTGAAGTGGATGTTGCAGCTGGTGGAGCAGGTGATACTGTGTTTGTAGATTTAGCCGGTGGACTTGGACCTTCTACTGCACTATAAGTACCAGCAGAATCTCGACGGCAGAACCTTTTCCGTTTCACCCGACGAGTAATAGCACTCCCTACTATATTATTTTCCTTGCTCGTTTTTACTTTGCCATGTCAAGCTGTACCCACAACACGAAAGAATAAAATCACTCTTCAGAACTTTGATGTAAGACAACCGTATGAGGATGGAATATGTAAGAAAAACAGGACGGCGTGACATATTCACAGCTACGATGTGCAAATTAAGTAGAAGGATTTTCAAGAAAATAGAAGTAATGCAAGCTAGACACCATATGAAAGATGCACCCTATATTACTCTGCCAAGTTAAAAGTGTCTTGTCATAAGTGGCAATTCGAAAAATTAGAAGCAGTACAACGTAGAAATCAATGCAAGATGCAACCACTATCAAACTGCCATGTTAAAAGCGTCCAATCATGAGTGACTGATGCGGGATACACAACAGCAGTACTTTGATGTAAGAACATGGTATGATAGATAGATGAAGTGTATTCTAGACACTAAAAGCCATGTCATATGCACATGTATAACGTATAAACTCAGCAGGTGAAATTTAATCAAAATAGAAGAAATACAGGCTAGACAACATATGCAACACGAAACCAATTTCACACTTTCAACTTAGAGCTAGCACCTGCGATGGTGGAGTACGGGAGATGAACTCATCATGTAGACTTGGGACTTCAACTTCCTTAGCAGTAGCAGTGGCAAATCTAGAGAATCTCTATTTGCGTCGGTGCGGAGGACCACGAACATCCCCTAACTTACTCTTTTCCTTCCTATTTTCTGATATTGCCTTATGAAGTCAAAACCACAAGAAGATGAATAAAATTAGCTCTGCATAACTGGTTGATGCATGATACAGACGAACACTACTTTGATGTAAGGGAAGCGCGGGATAGGAGGATGGAATATATACAAAAAAGACAGCATTTCATATTCACACGTACGATAGGAGGATGAAATATGTATGAAAAAACAGTAAGTGGAAGGCATTTCAACAAAATTAGAAGAAATTAAAGCTAGGAACCATATGAACATGCAACCAATATCACTCTATGAGATAAAATGTGTCTCATAAGTGCCATTTCAAGAAATTAGAAGCAGTACAAGCTAGAAGACAATGCAAGATGCAACCTACATCACAGTCCCAAGTTAAATGTGTCTTATGGGTAAGTGATCGTTGCAGGTATAAGTTGTAAGCTACGCAGATGCAATTCAACATAATCAGAAGCAATACAAACTAGACATCATACGGAAAACGCAACCACGTATAACAGTTCCAAGTAAGAGCAAGCACCTGTGATGGTGGAGTAGGGGAGATGTGCTCATCATGTACACATATGTTCTATAAACAGGAACACGTGTCATATTCACAGGCATTATGTGTAAAGTAAGAAAATGCAATTCAAGTTAGGAGCAATACAAGCTAGACATCATACGCAACATGCAACCACATATAATAGTGTCAAGTTAGAGCAAGCACCTGTGATGATGGAGTAGGGGAGATGTGCTCATCATCTACACAGCTACGTTGACTGTCCAGCCTTGTGTTGTCTTGCAAATCTTGTTGGGAGGATGGCGGAGTAGAATCTGTAGAGACCCCCTGTTTGAGTTGCTTCGAAGGACCACCATCAATCACCGCCGGACTAGTTTCCTTCAGCTGTAATGATTTTGCATTGTGAAGTCAAACCGATAAGAAAAAGGAATAAAATTCGCTCTTCAGAACTCATTCATGCATGATACTGACGAACACTACTCGGATGAAAGGCAAACACATGATGCGAGGATGGAATATGTATAAAAAACAGGATGGTGTGACATATTCGCACCTATGATGTGGTAACTAAGAAGAAGGCATTTCAACAAATTAGAAGCACTGCAAGCTAGACACCATATGAAAGATGCAACCAATATCACTCTGCCAAGTTCAAACTATATGGCGTTTCAACAAATTAGAAGCAGTACATGCTAGAAATCATATGCAAGACACAACCAATATCACAGTGGTGACTTAAAGGTGCCTTATCATAAGTAACTGATGCGGGATATGCAAGAATAGTAGTCTGATGTAGAAACAGGAACACATGTCATATTCACAGGCATTATGTGTAAAATAAGCCGATGCAATTCAACAAAGTTAGAAGCAATACAAGCTAGACATCATACGCAACATGCAACCACATATAATAGTGCCAAGTTAGAGCAAGCACCTGTGATGGTGGAGTAGGGGAGATGTGCTCATCATCTACACAGCTATGTTGACTGTCTAGCCTTGCGTTATCTTGCGAATCTTGTTGGGAGGATGGTGGAGTAGAATCTGTAGAGAACCTCTGTTTCAGTTGCTTGGAAGGACCACCATCATCCAATGCCTTGCCAATTTCCTTCAGCTTCATTGATTTTGCATTGAGGTCATACCGACAAGAAAAAGGAATATCATTCGCTCTTCAGAACTCATTCATGCATGATACTGACGAACACTACTCTGATGAAAGGCAAAGTCATGATACAAGGATGGAATATGTACGAAAAAATGGACGGCTTGACATATTCACACCTATGATGTGGTAACTAAGCAGAAGGCACTTCAACAAATTAGAAACACTGCAAGACACCATATGGAAGGTGCAATCAATATCACTCTGCCAAGTTGAAACTGTCTCGGCATAGGTGGCGTTCATCAAACTAGAAGCAATACATGCTAGAAATCATATTCAAGACGCAAACCAATATCACACTGCCAACTTAAAGGTGTCCCATCATAAGTGACTATGCAGGATACACAAGAAGAGTAGTTTCATGTAAGAACATGGTGTGATAGACAGATATAGTATGTACCAAAAATAGGAAAGCGTGTCATATTCACATGCATCATGTGTAAGCTAAGCAGATGCAGTTTACACTAATTAGGAGCAATACGAGCTAGACACCATATGCAACATGCAACCAGATATCACACTGCCAAGTTAGAGCAAGCACATTGGATGATGGAGTAGGGGAGCGGAGACTTGGACCTTGTAATGCACTATCAGTACAAGGAGAATCGGTACAGATGCTCCGTTTACGTTGCTGTAGAGGACCACCATCATCGCCTTCCTTAGTCTTTTCCTTCCTCTTTCTTGATTTTGCCTTGTCAAGTCAAACCCACAAGAAAAAGGAATAAATTTTTCTCTTCAGAACTCATTGATGCATGATACTGACAAACACTACTTTCATGTAAGGCAGCCGCATAATAGGAGGTTGGAATATGCATAAAAACAGGACGGCGTGACATATTGACATGTATGATGTATAAAGTGTAAACTAAGCACAAGGTGCTTGAACTTGTTAGAATCGATGCAAGCTAGAAACCATATGAAAGATGAAACCAATATCTCTCTGTCAAATTAAAAGGGTGCCCTAACAAATGTATTTGACCAAATTACAAGCAATACATGGCAACAGGCTAGAAATAATATGCAATATGCAACGAATAAAGGTCGCTCGTCGCCACTCATCGGATGTCAGAGCCGCTGTGCAGATTGGCCTTGCCCCTCCTTCTCGCGGACAAGTTGTTCGTCTCCTGTATTCAACACCGATAGTTCTGAACCGGTCGCGCCTCCATCTCACCGCACAAGTTCGCGGCGCGCCAAACCGCCGTGCATGATTCTGAATCATCGTGCCCCCAATTCACCGTCAATATGGTGCACAGTAAGAGGAATTCAAAACTGAAGAGAATTAGTAAGACGGTACAACCTGACGATGATGCTTCTTCAGAGGATAAACAGACGCTAGCGACGAGGGATCCTAATAGCCGTCTGAATTTAGAAAGGAGGGAAGACGATGTTGAGTCTGATTCAACTCATGCGTATGGGGTGTGAGCCAATTCAACCCGTACTTATGAGAATCAAGGCAATCAATTTATGAAGATAAGGTAATCCTCACTGCTGTGGGTACAACCACGTACTGCATCACTGCGTCCAGTGCCGCCAGCCGCGACCTCCGCTCCTGTCGTCTGCTATGGTACAGTCGCTGCCATAGTTAAAGTCGCTCGCCAATCTGCAAGGGTGCGGGTACGGGCGGTAAGCCGGCACGCGTGGACAACATCGACTGATATCAGTGGTGAACCGGCGCGCGGGGAGCAGCAGTATCGAGACCCCCAGCAAGGAGAGGCGCCGAAGGTCCATGACTGGTTTGGCTCCGCCGCTGACTCTGACTTGTCAGCCGTCAATAAGTTTCCAATAAATCGCCACAACCGCGCCCGACCGCCGGATCACCACGCCTGTTCCCGCCATCTGGCCGATTCCTGAGTCGCTGATGTACTGCTTCCGGAGCCGCCGATGCGCCAAGTCACCTCCACCGTTTTGCCCGAGCGCAGGGGGGCTCGTATTAGTAGATGACGGGTGCAGTGGCTTGGAATTCATTCAACGGTTGAATCGGACCCAGTATAAGTACACATGACTGAAGACAACAGTGATGACTCTCAATATGAATTTGATGATGCTGACTTTAATTAGTAGCTTGCTGAGAAATTAGATGATTCAGATATGCCTCTAGGCGTGGAGGTCGCTATATTTCGGTGCTAGGGACCTGTCCAATGTTGAGCAGGATGGAGCGTCGGAGGAGTCTGCTAAGGATGCAATTACAGAAAAGAATTCAAAATGACTGAAAACTTTTGGAAAACAGTTCTGGAAATTGGCGTGGATACAGGTTCCGGTAGCAGGGTTACAAAAATTATCTCTTGCATGAGGATAACAGTATTGAAAACTCCTAAATGAAGAGATTGCTGGTCGTCGGGGTACTATGTTTACATTGGATAGACCACAATGTTACCAAAAGGTGCTCCGTGGACGGTCCATTTATCATCCGGACAAATCAGGTGATATTAATCGAAAGTCTATTTTATTAGTATATATTGTTTTTGTCAAAGTACAATTACTTTGTCCGTATATTTTTATACGCAGGATAATGATTCATTATGAAGGTGGTGCCATGCTGTGCCTATGGAATATGCGTTAGCATCATCATGCACCAGCATCCACGCCTGCTTACTGTTGAATGGGTGTGCGCAAGTCGCCGCCATGCAGCTCAATCTACATCAACTTGGCAGGACCGCGCTGGTGATTAACTCGCCGTTCGCGTGGCCTACCGCGCCTGCGATTGACTCACCCATCCGCGCTGGCTTAAAATGCCACGGCCGGATCATTTTTTCACTCCTGCGGCTGCTCGGCCGTGATTGATTTCAGCTTCACCATGGTGATCATCAACACCGTGGTGGATATTAGCTGGCCTGACATATCAGGTGAAATCCATCCAGTATATTTTTATATATTATATATTGCTTTCTTTAAAAAGAACAATTACCATGGCTTGCAAATCTATCTAATGCAGGACCCTAAACTGCCATATTGGTGCAAATTTAAAGGCCGTCCGAAAATTTCCGGCTTAAAGAGAAAGATCCCGGTTTAAAATCCGGTTCAAGGGAAATTTATCTCCCAAGCTTTGAAGCTCTCAAATTCGGTTTAAGAATTTCCGGTTCAAAAAGGAATTAACTTCTCGCAAGTTCGAGTTTAAAGGCCATCAGAAAATTTCCGACTGAAAATGAGGATTTCGGTTTAAAATCTGGTTCAAGGGAAAGATGTCTCCCAAAAAGCTTTGAAGCTCTCATTATCCGGTTTAAAATCCCGGTTCAAGAAGAATTTATCTCTTGCAAAAAGTTAAAAGTTCCCGAAGAGGACCTGTTGCCATGATGTACGGTTCAAACATGGGTATACCGCCTTATTGGCTTATCATATTATTGATTACATGGTGGCTTCAGCTGACAAAGCGGAAGTTCTGTCCATTAATCCAGCTATCACGCCACAACAAAGCTCGGGAGCTTCACACCCAAGGGGCCAAAGAGAGTATTGTTGCTATGCACATCTCAAACATAGGCACCCATTGAGGACAGCTCACAAAGTTACTTGGGGGCTCTTTGTGTAAAGTAACAAAGAGCTTGAAAGGACCCTTGTAATTGGGTATCGACCCACGGCTTGGAAGCCTGGTGTATTCACCTAAAACCCCGGGTTAACCTGCCTTCATCAAGTAAGCTACTCCTATGCATGTAATCCTGGCATGACCCGCCGAACATTTGGCAGTTACTATCATTGAGACCCTGAACTTGTCAAAGTTAAAATGACGATTAGTTAATTGGAGGCCCATCTTAAAAGGCTTTGTCAAATGGTTTAACTCAGCGGCCTGGCAGCCCATGAAAAGCCTCGAATTTGGGCCTGGCAGCCCTTGAAAAGCCTCGACTACACGGTTTTATTTGCCTTTGTCAAGATTTTTCTCTTTTGATAAATTTTATGTTGAACCGGTGTCTATTGACCCGGCATGACTATCAGTCATCAAATTAACCCGGTGTTCGTTAACCCGGCTCGACTTTCAACTACAAGTTGTCAGTACATAATCACTTATAATCCGGTGTTTATTGACCCGGCCTGGCTTTGGACTATAAGTCGCCAGTATATATTTGGATTGCGCCATTGGAATTATGCGCTTGTAAATCATTGAGTATATTATTCAAATAGCCAACATGGCTGGATTTTTATTATGGTTATTAATAACCAGTATTATGATTAAGGTTTTCAAAGTCGCTTTAGCGCAAATGGCTATCATATTATTAATAGATATGATTTATTCTACAATTGAAGGAATAGTCCCGAGTTGCTATAGGCTTACGACCCGGCACTTGGGGGCTACATTATTTCAGTTGAAATTACATTAAATACACAAGTCTCATGTCGCTGCAAGCATGCACCATGACACTTGGGGGCTAATGCAAAGTCATTTTTTTGCTCACCTTATTGAAGACCCGACTCATCACATGGTAATGAGCCGGCCCTTGGGGGCTACCAATTGCCTCTGTCAACAATTTAAGGTACAAAGCTTTTTATCCATTACATTGAAGGGTCCACTGCTCAGTTGGTAAAGCACAAGGCTCTTAACCTTGTGGACGTGAATTCAAGACCCATGATGGGGGTTACATCATATGATGTTATTTTCGTTGAAGAATATATCAAAGTCCCAGTTCAACATTATCTTACTGAGACGACCCTTGGGGGCTACACGTTGATGATCAAAGTTTACAAGATTATATTGACAAAGTCCCTGCTCATTATTGCATAATGACCCGGCCCTTGGGGGATACACTGGTTGAAGTTTTTATAAGAATAAGGCAATTTCAAGTCCCAGGTTGCTGCAAGCATGACAACCCGGCACTTGGGGGCTACATATGTATAATACTCAATTCTGACTAGTGATTGATGAACAACCTAGATTTCTTCAAGATTGTGATATTCATATTGAAGCGAGTCTTAAGCTGTTGCTATGCTACCTTCTTAAGACTTGGGGGCTACAAGTGATAGGCATATAAGAGGTATATTTTCAAGACCCGGGTTGCCATCAATATTTGTAAACTGGCAATGATAAACCGGCAAGTTCAAGTCTTAAACCGGCACAGTTCTACATTCTCAAACCGGCAAGTTCTACATTCTTAAACCGGCTGAAGATCAAATGAGTATTTGAAAGGCCAATATTTTTGTTAAGCATTGGGAGTTGAAGTCAAAGGAGTTATTCTTCAAAATATTTCACTATGACAAACCAATGTCAGCAAATTGATTATGAAGCTGGTCTATTGACTCAGATTTTATAGAGGAAGGAAGTGACAAGGACTTAAGGATAATCAAGATCATTTTAACATGGATAAATCCAAATTAAACTGGGGGCTAATGTCAGGGATATACCCCACGGTATGACCTGGCTGGAGTTGTAAACCGGCTGGGACTTGGTAAACTGGCGGATGGTAAACCGGCGGAGAGTTAAGACGGAGAGTCAAGACAGATGGCTAAGACAGACGGTAAACAGGCTTGTGTTAAACTGGCAGACAATGTTAAACCGACAGACAATGTTAAACCGGCACACAATGTTAAACTGGCACACAATGTTAAACCGGCAGACGTTAAGAAGCCCAGGAAGGGAAGCCAAATAGTTTAAGTTAAAGTCTGAGTTGGACTCCACATGTAACCCACCCCTTCAACATTGTAACGCCCTCGATGCGGCTATATCTCCTACGTGTCGAAGCACGACTTAGAGGCATAACTGCATTGAAAGCAATGTCGCAAGTAAGGTAATCTTCACAACATCCCATGTAATACATAATAAGGGGAAAGTTACATAGTTGGCTTACACTCGCCACGTCACACAAAGTACATAAATAGCATTACATCAACCAATCACTCATGGTCCGACTACGGTACCAAAATAAAAGATCAACCTAACATGCGACACGGTCCTGATCGCCCCAACTGGGCACCACTACTGATCATCAGGGAAAGACACATAGTAACGACGGGAGGCTTCATCGAACTCCCACTTGAGCTCAAGCGCATCCTATGGAACGGGGTCATCGGGCCCTGCATCTGGTTTGGAAGTAATCGGTGAGCCACGGGGACTCAGCAATCTCGCACCCTCGTGATTAAGACTATTTAAGCTTATAGGTAAGACAAGGTAATATGTGGAGCTGCAGCAAGCGACTAGCATATATGGTGGCTAACCTGTTCGCAAAAGAGAGCGAGAAGAGAAGGCAAAGCACGAACGAAGAACTAGAGAACAAACTACGGCAAGCATTACTCCAACACCGTGTTCACTTCCCGGACTCCGCCAAGAAGAGACCATCACGGTAACACACACAGTTGACTCATTTTAATTAATTTAAGGTTCAAGTTATCTACAACCGGACATTAACAAATTCCCATTTGCCCATAACCGCGGGAATGGATTTCAAAAGTTCAAATCCCTGCAGGGGAGTCCCAACTTAGCCCATGACAAGCTCTCACGGTCAACGAAGGATATACCATCTCCCGAGACATTCCCATCAGACTCGGCATCCCGGTTCTACAAGACAACTTCGACAAGGGTAAAACTAAACCAGCAACACCACCCAGATGTGCCGACAAATCCCGATAGGAGATGGACATATCTCGTTCTCAGGGCACACCGGATGAGAAGGACGTCGGGTAGGCCAGCCCAGAGTTGCCCCTGGTAGCCCCGGACATCGCTCGGTTGGACCAACACTCAGAGGAGCACTGGCCCGGGGGGGGGGGGGGGGTTAAAAATAAAGATGACCCTTGAGTCCGCAAAACCCAAGGGGAAAAGGCTAGGTGGCAAATGGTAAAATCAATTGTTACGGCATATCTCTCTCAAGGTAGTTTTGGTGATTGATGACAGCATGTTTGCGGACTAATCATGTGCTTTGAATAGTTCACAGATTCACCCCTGGCACGAGACATTTCCTTCCCTTCGGAGTGTCCTTCAAGACGGTGTAGCTCTTTCATTTCTCTCTCGGTGGACTAGTTGCGTAGAGGGCACCGTACTATCAATAGGGGGTCCACTGGAGTTTTGCATGGGTGGAATCAACACGTACACATCAGCTTCTCACCCTCCGAGCTTGTCCATTCCTTTGAAGAGGTCTCTCCACTTTTCCTTGTCCTGTCTAGGTCCTAGCGGTAGTACCGCGCAACCCAGCCGTAGTACCGCTGAGGAGACACAAGCGGCAGTACCGCTCCACAGCGGTAGTACCGCCCTTGTCTCCACAGTAGTAGTACCGCTGGGGTGCCTGGCACCACCGCCTCGTCCTCAGCCTCATTGGAGAGATTCTCTCTCTCTCTCTCTTCAGTGTCCCAGCGGTAGTACCGCACTACCAGTGGTAGTAAGGCCGAAGGGTCACAAGTGGCAGTACCGCTCCACAGCAGTAGTACCGCCCGTGACCCCACTGCCGTAGTACCGCTGGGCTGTCTGGCTCCTACCGCCTCGACTCGAGGGGTCTTTTTCTCGTGTCGGGTTTTGCGGCACTAGTTGCGGTTGTAGAGGCGGTAGTACCGTTTCAGGAGTGGTAGTACCGCCCCTACCACCGCGGTAGTACCGCGTTGGATCCTATTCCCTATTAGTCTCCTCTGCGCGGCAGTGCCACTGGCTGGTGCGGCACTACCGCTGACCTAGCGGTAGTACCACCCCCTCTTAGCGGTAGTACCGCCCTGTGCGGGGCTGGTTGGTGGGGGGCAACGGTTGGATTGTTGCCCCCACTATAAAAGGGAGTCCCCTTCTTCTCTTTGACCTACCTCTTCCTCCCCAAGCTCCATTTATTGCTCAAGCTCCATTAAATGCTCCAAGCTCCATTTTCGCCCAATCTATCTCTCTAACCAATCAAACTTGTTGATTTGCTCGGGAGTGGTTGAGAAGGCCCCGATCTACACTTCCACGAAGGGATTTTCGATTCCCCCACTCATCCCTAGCGGATCTTGTTACTCTTGGGTGTTTGAGCACCCTAGACGGTTGAGGTCACCATGGAGCCATAGTCCATTGTGGTGAAGCTTCGTGGTTTTGTTGGGAGCCTCCGATTAAGTTGTGGAGATTGCCCCAACCTTGTTTGTAAATGTTCGATCACCGCCTTCAAGTGCACCAATAGTGGAATCACGTCATCTCGCATTGTGTGAGGGCGTGAGGAGAATAGGGTGGCCCTAGTGGCTTCTTGGGGAGCATCGTGCCTCCACACTGCTCCAACGGAGACGTACTTCCCTTCAAAGGGAAGGAACTTCGGTAACACATCCTCGTCTTCACCGGATCCACTCTTGGTTATCTCTTACCTTTACTTGTGCAAGCTCTTTAGTGTTACTTCTCTTGCTTGCTTGTTTGCTTGTTGGTATTGCATCATATAGGTTGCTCACCTAGTTGCACATCTAGACAACCTACTTTGATGCAAAGTTTAATTTGATAAAGAAAAGTTCAAAATTGGTAGTTGCCTATTCACCCTCCCCCCTCTAGTCAACCATATCGATCCTTTCAATTGGTATCAGAGCCTCGTCTCTTTATTAAGGACTTTACCATCCAAAGAGTATGGTTGATACCGTAGACGGTGTGGAGGAACACTCCGGTGTGAATCCGATCTCGTTTACGAGCGATGGGGGAACCTCGGTCTCTCGTGAGGAGTTCAATGTGGCCTTGGAGACATTGAAAACCTCCATGACGGCCGAAGTTGAAAGCATGTTTACTAAATTTCTTAAGGGGCTTAAACTATCCACCGCACTGTTCAAACTGGGTGACCCCGCCAACAAGGTGACGGATGCTATCCCCGACAAGGGGGAAGCTAGTAGTGAAAAGGCTCCTTCTAGTGGTAAGAATGGCACCGGCATCTTTGCCCATGTGGAACCACCACTTGTTTATGGTGGACCGGTTCCTTCCACTCATTTGAATCATGCCGGTCCTCCCCTAAAGATTGTGAAAAATGAGGATTTTGATTCTTGGGTTTACCGCTTTAAACGTCATTTAAATCATGTGAACACTAACCTTTGGAGAATCATTGAAGAAGGTTTCTATCCACATGATCCAAGCAACTTCACTCCTCGAGAAGCCGCGGACAATCAATTCAATGAGAATGCTCTCTTCATCATTCAAGATGCAATTCCAGCCGAAGACCTACCTCATCTTCGTCCCTTCGCCTTGGCCAAAGATGGATGGCATTGTGTTGTCTCTCTCTACCGGGGAAGCGCAAGCATTCAACGCTCCAACTATGAAGTGGTACAAGATGAGGCCGATGAGTTTGCAATGAAAGAAGATGAAGAACCTCGTGAGCTTTATCGGAGAGTAACCAAACTCGCGGTCTCACTACGAGATCACGGGAGAAAGGACACGGATGACAATTGGATCAAGCGCAAATTCCTCAAGGCAATGATGCCCTATCGCAAGGCCATGTCCTCCATCATTCGTCAAAGACTGGACTTCCACACTTTGACCTCAAGCGAAGTGTTGGATGAGTTTGTGGCCATGAACATTTTGGACAAGACCGCCGACAATGCGGTGCTCCGTTCTCAACGGGCAAAGAAGCCTAACCTTGCATTGAAGGCCAAGCTCACAGTTGAAGAAGAAGAGGAAGAAGAGGAGAGCAACCCCGAAGATACGAAGTATGCATATCATCAACACATGGCACTTGCTTCAAGGCAATTTTGGAGCAAGAAAAACTCGAGGCCAAACTTTAGCAAAAACAACTCTAGTGGCACGAGGGGCAAGCAATGTGTAAGGACTTGCTACAATTGCGGCAGCGTGAGTCATTTTGTTGCGGAATGCCCGTATGAGAAGAGGGAAGACAATGGTGGCAAGCTCATCCGAAAGGACAAGGCCAAGTCGTTCCCCAACAAGAACAACTTCACCAAGAAGACTCCTCCCAAGGCATTGGTTGTACAAGAAGAGTACAATGAGGATGATGACGATGATGAAGATGATGAGTCGGTTGCCATGGCCTCCGTTGCCATTGCGACGACTTCACGGGTGTCTCCCTTTGACTCACCCAATGAGAGCATCACCGCCAAGTGCCTCATGGCTAAAGCCACCAACAAGGTTACCCCTAATATCAAAACTACCATCATTAATTATCCTTCTCCGACGGATAGCATTAATGAACTTGAGGGAGCTAATGTGGAGGCTAACGAGTTTGAGGCCTTTATGGGCAAACTCAAGGGAAAATCCAAGAAGCACTTTGTTGCTCTCTTGGAACAACTTGGTGAAGCCAATGACATGGTCGAGGCTCACGAGGACACCATTACTAAGATGTAAGGGCATAGTCGTGACTATGCCGATGAGATTTCGGATCTTTCCAATGCTCTTGAGGAAGAGCGTGGTCTTCGTTTGGCTCTTGAGGAGTCACACAACGTTGATCATGCTAAGTTAAAGAAAGATTATGATCATGTCCTCATAGTTTCTCATGTGCTAAACTCCGAGAAGGCCGAACTTGAGGTTGATCTTGCTAGACTCAAAGAGGAGTTTGATCTACTTGACAAGGCTCACAAGGTCTTGAAGTATGGTCATGCTAGCCTCAAAGAGTCTCATGATCAACTTCAAGTAAAGCTAACCAAGGAAAAAGCCACTTTCCCTCGTATGATGTTAATTGATAATGCAAATGCTACTAACCCGTGTTGTGAGCATGTGCATCTCGTTGAGAAGAACGCTAAGCTAAAGGGGCAACTTGAGAGAGGTCTTGCGACTTGCATACAAGGCAAGAAGAACCTCAACGATCTCTTGATCAACCAAAAGGGAGTTGTGGCCAAGGAAGGGGTTGGGTACGTGCCCGACTCCAAGAACAAGAAGAAGAATGACAAGACCAAACGACCTCCTCCTCTCATGCAAACCTTTGTGATGGAGGGAGAGAGTGCCTCCGAGGAGAAGAAGAAGAAGAACAATGTCAAGAAGGGCAATGTCACCCCTCCCAACAAAGCCGACGATTTTAATCCTTCTTATGTGTTATGCCGTGCTAGTGATGGGCATGTTTATGCCAAATTTGTTGGTTCTCCTCATGAATACATTGAATGGTCTATTTGGGTTCCAAAAACCCTTGTTACTAACATCAAAGAACCCATTACAAAATGGGTACCTAAAACCAAGCATTGATCTCTTGTAGGTGTTTTCTTCCGGTGGGGGATCATGGTTGCTCGATAGCGGAGCTACAAATCATATGACCGGAAGCAAGGACTTGGTGGTGGACATGCACAAGGTTCCATCTATGCCCACCAATGTCGAGTGGGGTGACGCCTCATCTTCTAAGGTATTGGGACTTGGCAAGGTGGTCATCTCTCATGATCTCACGATCGAGAAGGTCATGCTTGTAGAGTCCCTTGCATACAATTTACTTTCCATTCGTCAACTTGCAATCATGGGCTTTGCCACTTTCTTTGATATCGATACCGTGGCCCTCTTGTGGAGCAAGACTCTTAAAGTAGCTTTTGTTGGGCATGTCGAGAGCGGTCTATATGTGATTAACTTTTCGGAGCAACCCACTAAGACAGCGACATGCCTAATGGCTAAAGTTGATGTGGGATGGCTTTGGCATCGCCGTTTAGCCCATGTTAATATGAGATCTTTGCAAAGTCTCCTCAAGGGGGACCATGTCCATGGACTAACGAATGTTATTTTTGCTAAAGATCGTGCCTGCAGTGCCTGTATCGAAGGAAAGCTACATGAGAAGGCTCATCCTCCCACGACAATCATTTATTCAAAGAGGCCTTTGGAGCTCCTTCACATGGATCTCTTTGGGCCTCCATCCTTCGATAGTCTTGGAGGTAGGAAGTATTGCTTGGTGATTGTGGATGACTACTCAAGGTACACGTGGGTCTATTTCTTCAAGAGGAAGAGCGAGACCCAACAAACCGTCATTGACTTTGCAAATGAAGCACAACGTCAACACAATGCAAAGATCTTGACAATAAGAAGTGACAACGGCACCGAGTTCAAGAACTACACCTTGGATGAGTTTCTTAGTGATGAGGGAATCAAGCATCAATATTCCGCACCCTACACCCCTCAACAAAACGGTGTTGCAGAGAGGAAGAACCGGACGTTGATGGATGCGGCAAGGACCATGATGGCGGAGTTCAAGTCTCCGTACAACTTTTGGGCCGAAGCCATCAACACCGCGTGTCATGCATCCAATCGGCTCTACCTCCGCAAGGGCTTGAACAAGACTCCATACGAGATACTCACCGGTAACAAGCCCAACCTCAAGTACTTCCGGGTATTCGGGTGTAAGTGTTTCATTCTCAAGAAAGGTGTTCGATTGTCTAAATTTGAGGCTAGAGCTTATGAGGGCATATTTGTTGGCTATGCTACAAACTCTCATGCTTACCGTGTCCTCAATAAATCCATGGGACTTATTGAGGAGACGTGTAACATGGAGTTTGATGAGAATAACGGCTCCCAAGTGGAGCAAAGTGGCACTTGTGATGTAGGTGATGAAATTCCTCCCCAAGCCATAAGAAGAATGGGTGTTGGCTTTATCCTACCCATTGAGGAACCCCTTTTGGCCGAAGGAGAAGGAAAAAGCTCCGCTCAAGTGGAGCCATCACCAACCCAAGGCCCACACGCTTCCGAAGTTCAACATGAAGGCCCTCATCTTCAAGAACATGACCAAGGGCAAGATCACGCTCAAGACGGTGTTGACACATCAAGTGATGCCCAAGGTCAAGTTCTCTCCTCTGAGCAAGTTCAAGAACAAGAACAAGCCCAAGACAACGCTCAAGATGATCAAGTGAACACTCCTCGTCTCACCCCCGAGGAGGAATTAGAGCGTCGTGCCGCCAAGGTTGCTTCCAAGCTCTCCACCAAGGATCATCTCATGACGAATGTGCTTGGAAGCTTAAGAAAGGGGGTAAGCACTCATAGACAATTAGCAAATTATTGTGAGCATCACGCATTTGTCTCTTGTGTGGAACCCCACAAGGTCTATGAAGCGCTAGAAGATCCGGATTGGCTCAATGCCATGCATCAAGAACTCAACAACTTCGAGCGCAACAAAGTGTGGAGATTGGTGCCAAGACCAACCGGGAATCACAATGTAATAGGAACCAAGTGGATATTTAAGAACAAGCAAGATGCCCATGGGATTATCATTCGCAAGAAGGCTCGTTTGGTAGCACAAGGCTACTCCCAAGTCGAGGGTATCGACTACGGTGAAACCTTTGCTCCCTTGCTCGTCTTGAATCCATTCGCATGTTTATTGCATATGCTTCTCATCATAACTTTAAGTTACAACAAATGGATGTGAAGAGTGCTTTTCTTAATGGTCCTATTAATGAATTGGTTTACGTCAAGCAACCCCCCGGGTTCGAGGATCCCTACTTTCCCGATCATGTGTATCAACTCGATAAGGCACTCTATGGCCTTAAACAAGCCCCACGTGCGTGGTATGACCACCTTACCGAGTTGTTACAAGAATGTGGTTTTGAAGTTGGGCTAATCGACCCCACTCTTTTTACTAAGAAGGTCAAAGGGGAGTTGTTTGTGTGCCAATTATATGTTGATGATATTATCTTTGGTTCTCCTAACAAAGCTTTCAATGAGGAATTTGCCGCTCTCATGACCTCAAAGTTCGAGATGTCCTCCATGGGAGAGTTGAAGTTCTTTCTAGGGTTCGAAGTGAAGCAAAGAAGAGAAGGAACCTTCATCAATCAATCCAAATACACTCAAGACATGCTCAAGAGATTCAAGCTAAGTGACATCAAGCCGGCTTCCACTCCAATGCCCACCAAGTGCCAACTTGACTTAGATCCCAATGGTAAAGTGGTGGATCAAAAGGTATATCGTTCCATGATTGGATCCTTGCTTTACCTTTGTGCATCTAGACCGGACATCATGTTGAGTGTGGGAATTTGTGCACGATTTCAAGCAGCACCTAAGGAAAGTCACTATGTGGTGGTCAAACGAATCTTTCGATATTTGGCTCATACCCCAAAGTTTGGCTTATGGTACCCAAGAGGATCAAACTTCAAGCTTGTAGGGTACTCGGATTCCGATTGGGCGGGAGACAAAGTGGATAGGAAGTCCACTTCCGGAGGGTGCCAATTCCTTGGTTGCCCTTTGGTAAGTTGGTCTTCCAAAAAGCAAAGTTGTGTGTCTCTCTCGTCCACTGAGGTGGAGTATGTTGCCGCCGGTAGTTGTTGTGCACAACTCCTATGGATGAGGCAAACTTTAAAGGATTACGGTGTCACTTGTGACAAAGTGCCTCTTTGGTGTGACAATGAAAGTGCCATCAAGATCTCTCTCAACCCGGTGCAACACTTCAAGACGAAGCATATTGAGATTCGGTATCACTTCATCCGGGATCACATTAGGCGAGGAGAGATCGAGCTCAACTATGTCAACACTCATGACAACCTTGCATATATTTTCACGAAGCCCTTGGATGAAGCAAGATTTCGCGAGTTAAGGCATGAGCTAAATATCATTGATTCAAGCAATGTGGCTTGAACCCTTGCACACCCCACCACGCTCAATTTGTTGTCTAGTTTAGGTGTAGGCATGGACATAGGGGGAGTGTTGTTCTCTCAATGAACTCTCCCTCCCCCCATTATGCATAAATTGATCAAGTCTTTCACTTTAGCCATTGTTGATGGTACTTGTGTTTCAAAGACGAGTTTTGGTCATGGGCCCAAGGTTAAAATCTTCGCGGCGCCATACCTCTTGACTCAAACATAGGTGGCCTCGGCCACCGCCCTCTTTTGAAGAGGTGTGTCTTGGTCGTTTGCTCGTGTGCTCTCTTTTCTTGCCGTTTGTGTCTTTCCTTCGAGCAAAAGCCTTGTTTGTTTGGTTGCCGTGGTGTGCTGGGCGGTACTACCGCTGGTGGTGCGCGGTACTGCCGCTCATAAGTGGTACTACCGCCCCCCAGCATGGTACTACCGCTGAGGGACGGGACCAGGGGGTTATATCGGGGCAGGGGGAGGTTTCTTCTCCCCCATACCCATTCGCCCCCCTCTTTCTTCTTCCTCTCTCCAGCCTCCACTCGCCGCAGGAGGGCTCCGGCGGATCTCCGTCTCCGGGGCGTCCCTCTCCATTTCCTTTGGTGGAGTCGATCCCCACCCCGTTCTCTTGCCATGGATGCTGGTATTGCCCCCATTCCTTCTTTCCTTTTGTCTTGTTTTCAGATCTTGTTTCTTAGGGGCAATGGTGGTTGCATCTCTAGATTTTTGGCTAAATCTAGGCTTGAGTTGGTTGGAGAAGGCAACTAGACTATCTCGATTAGAGTTTGGTAGGAATATTTTTGAATTTGGCAGGCCGGTAGTGCCGGTTCTTACCACGGTAGTAGGAAACCGCTGTTTCTCCACCTCGTGCTATAGGAAACTGCTGTTTCTCCGCCTCGAGCAGTACTACCGCTCTCGTTGGAGCGGTACTACCGCTTGGGTTCGAGCAGTACTACCGCTCTCGTTGGAGCGGTACTACCGCTTGACCTCGAGCGGTACTACCGCTCTCTTTGGGGCGGTACTACCGCTTGGGCGGTACTACCGTGGGCATGTCACGGTACTACCGCTGCATGCCAAATTCCATCAAATTCCTACCTTACCTTGATTATTTTTGTTGTGTTTGTTGGCTTATGCTCGTTCTTTCTGGTTGTTTTGCGTGTTCTTGTGTTTGGCTCCAGGTGATGACCCTTCTGAGCATCAAGCTCGCAGTATCAACCCCGGGCGTGCAACATCAAAATGCTACCGCACCTCTGAGCCAGCCGGTGGTTCCCCGAGCACCCAACCGCCTCCAACAAGCGCTTCTGCAAGTGTTCCTCCACCTCCTCAGCAATCAAAGATATCCGCCAACAAGCCAAAAGGGAAGACTGTGACTGAGATGACCAACAAGGAGTTTTGGGAGAATCGTCTCCGCAACCCCTATGCGGTGGACCAAGAACCCACTTTGGTCAACCGCCCGTTCTGGAACCGTTTTCAGTTTGCCATCTACTTTGATGTGATCAAGGCCAAGAAGAATCTCTTTGTTGATGTTCGCTCCATTGACACTGATGCTATGGAGAAGGACCTGGAGTACTTTGGCGAAGCCCTTCAGATGTGCACTCAGCTGAACATTCTCAGGATCATGCAATTCAACAAGGATTTCGATGCGGATTTGGTGGCTCAATTCTATGCCACCGTCCATCTTGGGACGGATGTCGACAGGACTCTGACATGGATGACAAAATTGCAAGCTGCTTTCCGTCAAGTGGAAGGCTTTCATGGAGTTACTTGATGTGGTGGATCACGGGCTTGAGACTCCTGTCGGTTTCCGCCCTCACCGCAATGCTACGTCCACCCACAAGCAAGCCCTTTGGCCCTACTGCACTGTGAAAGTTCACCCAGTAACTGAGAAGAAGACCTATGAGCTGTCTCCGTATCTGGACATTCTTCATCACATCTTCCGTGAGACTCTCTTCCCTCGGATCGGGAATCTGGATATGGTCCACTCTTACCTCGTGGACATGCTCCTTTTCTTTCAGCATGAGAAGGAAGCAAGCACTAGAGAGACCTAGGATATTTCTCATGTCATGTGGTCTGAACTTCTCTCTGCCGTGTCTGAGCGCAAGTTCCCGATATATGGTCCATTCATCATGAGGCTCATTGAGAGGGCCTGGGCACAGACCTATCCCAGAGTGTTGCTAGAGACTGGAGACTTGGTTTCTCATGAGATCAAGTGTCTGAGGAAGAAGGACAATTGGGTCACCCCAGCGCCTCATACAGGGGGTCCGTCTACTGCTGGTACTGCTGCCATGGAGACCGAGGGTGGGGCAGCCACTGATGATCACGAGGAGGATATTGGCCCCTCTAGTGCTGAACCCTCATGGGCGAAGAAGCTTAAAAACAAGTTGAAGAAGCTTTTCTGCATGGAGTATCATGGTCAGTACATGACTCATGTGGCGAAGAAGCATGCCAGGATGCGCCACAAGGAGCTCATTCGTCAGTTGGGAGCGACAGTTGCCAGTGGTTCTGAGGGTCAGATCACTGAAGAGGAGGAGTGGATTCATCAGCACTGCCCTTGGACCGACTCCGACGCCGAGCAGTTTTCGACCAACGACGGAGATGCAGACGATCACGCTGAGATTTGATGTTTTGAGATCCTCAGCTTGCCATCACCTGGAGTTGTAGCATCGCTCTTTTCCCTTTTTGGTGTCTCGCTGCCAAAGGGGGAGAGAGTGTAGGGATTTGTGTCGTGATTTGTGTTTGTCGTCTTGTGTTTTCTTGTGTGTTCTCTCAGTGTCTTTGTTTGGTTTGGTTTGGTGCCCATGAGACCTTAGTTCTAGACATATGATCCCTATCGCTACCTTATTACTTATGTCTATTCAGTACTGTAGTTTATTATGAGTTGCATGCTTGTCCTATTATATTCTCTTCTCTCATATATCTTGTGCTTAGTATTGTGCTTAGAATTGTTGGACTATAAAATATAGGGGGAGTGTTGATCCGGATGTGTGTGTCTTGCTTTCCGAATGCTCCTCTAACAAGGTGCACACATTCTGGGGGAGCCCGTCTATATTGTGTAGTTCTTAGTTTTCTTTCATTTATTTCTTTTCCTTGCACAAATCCCTAGTTGTCATCAATCCACCAAAAAGGGGGAGATTGTTACGGCATATCTCTCTCAAGGTAGTTTTGGTGATTGATGACAACATGTTTGCGGACTAATCATGTGCTTTGAATAGTTCACAGATTCACCCCTAGCACGAGACGTTTCCTTCCCTTCGGAGTGTCCTTCAAGACGGTGTAGCTCTTTCGTTTCTCTCTCGGTGGACTAGTTGCATAGAGGGCACCGTACTATCAAGAGGGAGTCCGCTGGGGTTTTGCATGGGTGGAATCAACACGTACACATCAGCTTCTCACCCTCCGAGCTTGTCCATTCCTTTGAAGAGGTCTCTCCACTTTTCCTTGTCTTGTCTGGGTCCCAGCGGTAGTACCGCGCAACCCAGCCATAGTACAGCTGAGGAGACACAAGCGGCAGTACCGCTCCACAGCAGTAGTACCGCCCTTGTCTCCACAACAGTAGTACCGCTGGGGTGCTAGCACCACCATCTCGTCCTCAGCCTCATTGGAGAGATTCTCTCTCTCTTCAGTGTCCCAGCGGTAGTACCGCACTACCAGCGGTAGTACGGCCGAAGGGTCACAAGCGGCAGTACCGCTCCACAGCGGTAGTACCGCCCGTGACCCCGCTGCCGTAGTACCGCTGGGCTGTCTGGCTCCTACCGCCTTGACCCGAGGGGTCTTTTTCTCATGTCGGGTTTTGCAGCACTAGTTGCGGTTGTAGAGGTGGTAGTACCGTTTCAGGAGCGGTAGTACTGCCCCTACCACCGCGGTAGTATCGCGTTGGGTCCTATTCCCTACTAGTCTCCTCTGCGCGGCAGTGCCGCTGGCTGGTGCGGCAATACCGCTGACCTAGCGGTAGTACCGCCCCCTCTTAGCGGTAGTACCGCCCTGTGCGGGGCTGGTTGGTGTGGGGCAACGGTTGGATTGTTGCCCCCACTATAAAAGGGAGTCCCCTTCTTCTCTTTGACCTACCTCTTCCTCCCCCAAGCTCCATTTATTGCTCAAGCTCCATTTTCGCCCGATCTATCTCTCTAGCCAATCAAACTTGTTGATTTGCTCGGGAGTGGTTGAGAAGGCCATGATCTACACTTCCACCAAGGGATTTTCGATTCCCCCACTCATCCCTAGCGGATCTTGTTACTCTTGGGTGTTTGAGCACCCTAGATGGTTGAGGTCACCATGGAGCCATAGTCCATTATGGTGAAGCTTCGTGGTTTTGTTGGGAGCCTCCAATTAAGTTGTGGAGATTGCCCCAACCTTGTTTGTAAAGGTTCGGTCGCCGCCTTCAAGGGCACCAATAGTGGAATCATGGCATCTCGCATTGTGTGAGGGCGTGAGGAGAATACGGTGGCCCTAGTGGCTTCTTGGGGAGCATCGGGCCTCCACACCGCTCCAACGGAGACATACTTCCCTTCAAAGGGAAGGAACTTCGGTAACACATCCTCGTCTTCACCGGATCCACTCTTGGTTATCTCTTACCTTTACTTGTGCAAGCTCTTTAGTGTTACTTCTCTTGCTTTCTTGTTTGCTTGTTGGTATTGCATCATATAGGTTGCCCACCTAGTTGCACATCTAGATAACCTACTTTGATGCAAAGTTTAATTTGATAAAGAAAAGTTAAAAATTGGTAGTTGCCTATTCACCCCCCCTCTAGTCAACCATATCGATCCTTTCACCAATGTTGGGCATTGCTGGAATAGTTTTATTCAAGGTGAACTGTCAAGGGGTTCCCATTACCACCCAACCGCGTAAGGAACGCAAAATCCGGGAACATAACACCGATATGACGGAAACTCGGGCGGCAAGAGTGGAACGAAACACTAGGCGAGAGGCCGAGCCCTCCACCCTTTACCAAGTATATAGCTGCATTAAGATAACAAGATAATATAATGATATCCCAACAAGTAAACAATGTTCCAACAAGGAACGGTCTCCAATCTTCACCTGTAACTAGCAACGCTATAAGAGGGGCCGAGCAAAGCGGTATCATAGCCAATTAACGGCTTGCTAGGACATAGTGGGTTAGAGGTTTGACATGGCAATTTGGGAGGCATGATAAGCAAGTGGTAGGCATCGTAGCATAGGCATAGCAAAAGAGCGAGCATCTAGCAAAGCAAAGATAGAAGTGATTTCGAGGGTATGATCATCTTGCCTGCAAAAGTTGTCAGAGTTGACTGGATCCTTGAAAGCAAACTCAACGGGCTCCTCGTTAGTGAACTCGTCTCCCGGCTCTACCCAAACAACAAGCAAGAGGAACACAATCAACCACGTGCAAAGCTCAAATAACATGATGCAAACATGGTATGCTATGCGGGATGCGATATGTGATGCATATACATGATTTGACAAGGAATGATTGAAACTGGCCTCAACATGGAAATCTAAGTGTGCCACTGGAAAGGTGAGGTGATTTTGGTTGAAATCTATATGAAGATCACCGGAATCGGATGCACGGTTTGGAAATGGCAAGCAATTCAAATATGGCACCGGTCTGCGATAAACAGCAAGTAGCCATCTAAATGCATTGAGATAATTATGCTACAGAACTCAAACATGGCAATAAAATACATGGCAGGGATCCACTCATAATGCTTAACAAAAGATGAACACTGAGCTACGGCCAATTCATCCATTAACAGGTTCAAACAAGCATGGCAAAAGTGCAATTGGTAAACAGGTCTCAGACTTAGTGAAATTAACACAAGCCTGGAATTTCAGATCAGGTAGCACTCTTTGGAGCATGAAAACTATATGCTACAGGAACTTAACATGGCAAAGCAAGGCATTACATGAAGCTACTCAAAGAGCTTAACAAAAGTCCCTTAGTGACCTTGAGCCAAAAGGGATCAGAAAATACAATTGCAAGCATGTGAACATGGCCAAAAACATAATCAGATCTCAGACTTAGAGAAAAACTGGAGCATACAAATATGATAGCACGTAGGCATGTTTACGAGCTCGATGCACTCACTACCGAGAAAGGCATGACAAACTAAGCATACACCCGTTAAGAATACACATTATATAAGCTAGAAATGGCAAGAACAACAACATAGCATGCATGGATCAACAACAACATCCTCGGCAAAATCGCTAACAAGTAGACAATCTGCCAGGATTCACGAAATAGCAAAAGTAGAGCTCGATTGACTCAAGCTAGCATGCTCCATAATTGCAAATAAAGACATGAATGGATAGAGCACCACAATATTAACAAATCATCCTTACTGATCATCCTCAAAAGAGGAACGGATCACTAGGAAACAACATGAACATATGGCATATTGATAAAAACAGATCAAGGACTTAGTGAAATCTCTAAGTCCCTGAAATCAGCATTAACGAATGCACTACTTTGCAAGCTTGTGCTAGTCACCACACATATCACACAAATACATGGATAGCACCTTTGTAAAGATGGCAAAGTATATAACAAAACTCATGTAGAGCTCAGGGGCATATCATGCACACAATAATCATGGCAAAATGACAAATAGCTATTTGGTGCAGCAGATTTGACAATTAACTCAAATAGCTCTCTTCCAATAGCATTTCGGGTATTAAGATGAACTTAAATGAAAATGATGCAATGAGATGAAATGATGTACTCTCTGAGGCGAACATTTTGATATGCTACACGTCCAAAACGGAGCTATGGATGCGGAGATATAGCATGGTGAAAAATGTAAATTATTAGGGTTTCGGGC
The DNA here is from genome assembly GCF_056163025.1 of Triticum urartu. Classification (NCBI taxonomy): domain Eukaryota; kingdom Viridiplantae; phylum Streptophyta; class Magnoliopsida; order Poales; family Poaceae; genus Triticum; species Triticum urartu. Next base: position 153,364,014 of record NC_141878.1, read on the forward strand.
AAGATTAGGTCAACCTCAGATCCAGATCTGGATCCGGACCGTGCAGGCTTTACAAGGATCACCGGAACAGGAGCTCGCTGGAGGACTTGCCGCGGGGAGGAGGGAGACGACGCCGGCCGGGTCGCCGGATCCGGACAGGTGAGGTGGAGGCGGGCCGGGGGCGCGGTCGCCGGCATGGTGGACGGAGTTGGTGTGGGACGCCGGGCGACGAGGGGCGGGGCTGGCCGGAGTTGCGAGCTCGCCGTCCGGGACGAAGAGACGGGGCGGCGCGGGTGGCCGAGCTCGGGGAAGAAGCCACCGGGCGGCGGCGGGTCGCCTTGGGCCTCGGGGGCCCGACCTGGGCCTCCCGGGCCGGCGGCGGCGACGAAGTGGGCGCGAGGCGGCGGCGAATCAGGAGCTGACATGTGGCAGTGGCGGGGCGAGTCGGACACGTCCGGCGCCAGCGGACGTTGTCCGATGCGTGGAGGAAGACGGAGACTAGGGTTTCGGGGGAGAGATCCGAAATTTCGGGAGTGGGTCTTTAAATAGGCATAGGAGGAGCTAGGAGAGTCCAAATGAGGTGCGGTTTTCGGCCACGCGATCATGATCGAACGCTCTAGATGATGGAGAGGGTTTTGGTGGGTTTTGGGCCAAATTGGAAGGGTGTTGGGCTGCAACACACGAGGCCTTCTCGATACCTCGGTTAACCATTGGAGCATCAAACGAAGTCCAAATGGTACGAAACTTGACCGGAGGTCTACCGGTAGTAAACTAAGGCCGCTTGGCAAGTCTTGGTCCAATCCGGAAATGTTTAACCCCCACACACGAAAGGAAGGTAGAAAGGACAATGGAGGAGATATGAGCGCCAGAATGCAAAACGGACAACGGGGAAAATGCTTGGATGCATGAGACGAACACGTATGCAAATGCAATGCACATGATGACATGATATGAGATGCATGACAACAACAACAACACATGGAGACAAAAACCCGAACCAGAGAAAATAAAATAACTTAGTGCCGGAAACGACAAGAGTTGGAGTACATATTAGGTAAATTACATCCGGGGTGTTACAACACTCCACCACTACGAAAGGATCTCGTCCCGAGATCTAGGACTGGAAAAATGCCGGGTACTCAGAACGAGGTGATCCTCGCGTTCCCAGGTGGCTTCACGGTCGGAATGGTGTGACCACTTGAATTTGAGGAATTTGATTGACTTATTGCGAGTCTTGCATTCAACTTATAACGCCCTCGATGCGGCTATATCTCCTACGTGTCGGAGCATGACTTAGAGGCATAACCGCATTGAAAGCAATGTTGCAAGTAAGGTAATCTTCACAACAACCCATGTAAATAAATAATAAGGGGAAAGGTACATAGTTGGCTTACACTCGCCACGTCACACAAAGTACATAAATAGCATTACATCAACCAATCACTCTTGGTCCAACTATGGTACCAAAATAAAAGATCAACCCAACATGCGACACGATCCCGATCGCCCCAACTGGGTACCACTACTGATCATCGGGGAAAGACACATAGTAACGACGGGAGGCTTCATCGAACTCCCACTTGAGCTCAAGCGCATCATCTGGAACGGAGTCATCGGACCCTGCATCTGGTTTGCAAGTAATCTGTGAGCCACGGGGACTCAGCAATCTCGCACCCTCGCGATCAAGACTATTTAAGCTTATAGGTAAGGTAAGGTAATATGTGGAGCTGCAGCAAGCGACTAGCATATATGGTGGCTAACCTGTTCGCAAAAGAGAGTGAGAAGAGAAGGCAAAGCACGAACGAAGAACTAGAGAACAACCTACGGCAAACATTACTCCAACACCATGTTCACTTCCTGGACTCCGCCGAGAAGAGACCATCACGGTTACACACGCAGTTGATTCATTTTAATTAAGTTAAGGTTCAAGTTATCTACAACCGAACATTAACAAATTCCCATCTGCCCATAACCGCGGGCACGGCTTTCGAAAGTTCAAATCCCTGCAGGGGAGTCCCAACTTAGCCCATGACAAGCTCTCACGGTCAACGAAGGATATACCTTCTCCCGAGACATTCCGATCAGACTCGGCATCCCGGTTCTACAAGACAACTTCGACAATGGTAAAACTAAACCAGCAACACCACCCAGATGTGCCGACAAATCCCGATAGGAGCTGCACATATCTTGTTCTCAAGGCACACCGGATGAGCAAGACGTCGGGTAGGCCAGCCTAGAGTTGCCCCTGGTAGCCCCGGACATCGCTCGGTTGGACCAACACTCAGAGGAGCACTGGCCCGGGGGGGGGGGGGGGGGTTAAAAATAAAGATGACCCTTGAGTCCACGAAACCCAAGGGAAAAAAGGCTAGGTGGCAAATGGTAAAACCAATGTTGGGCATTGCTGGAAGAGTTTTATTCAAGGCAAACTATCAAGGGGTTCCCATTATCACCTAACCGCGTAAGGAACGCAAAATCCGGGAACATAACACCGATATGACGGAAACTAGGGCGGCAAGAGTGGAACAAAACACTAGGCGGGAGGCCGGGCCTTCCACCCTTTACCAAGTATATATATGCATTAAGATAACAAGATAATATAATGATATCCCAACAAGTAAACAATGTTCCAACAAGGAACAGTCTCAAATCTTCACCTGCAACTAGCAACGCTATAACAAGGGCTGAGCAAAGCGGTAACCTAGCCAATCAACGGTTTGCTAGGACATGGTGGGTTAGACGTTTGACATGGCAATTTGGGAGGCATGATAAGCAAGTGGTAGGCTTCGTAGCTTAGGCATAGCAAAAGAGCGAGCATCTAGCAAGCAAATATAGAAGTGATTTCGGGGGTATGATCATCTTGCCTGCAAAGTTGTGAGAGTTGACTGGATCCTTGAAAGCAAACTCAACGGCCTCCTCATTAGCGAACTCGTCTCCCGAATCTACCCAAACAAGACAAACAAGCAAGAGGAACACAATCAACCACGTGCAAAGCTCAAACAACATGATGCAAACATGGTATGCTATGCGGGATGCAGTATGTGATGCATATGCAAGATTTGACAAGGAATAGTTGAACCTGGCCTCAACATGGAAATCCAAGTGTGCCACTTGAAAGGTGAGGTGATTTCGGTTGAAATCGATATAAAGAACACCGGAATCGGAGGCACGGTTTAGAAATGGCAAGCAAAACAAATATGGCACCGGTCTGCGATAAACAGCAAGTAGCCATCTAAATGCATCAAGACAATTATGCTACAACACTCAAACATGGCAACAAAATACATGGCAGGGATCCACTCATAATGCTTAACAAAAGATGAACACTGAGCTATGGCCAATTCATCCATTAATAGGTTCAATCAAGAATGGCAAAAGTGCAATTGGTAAACAGGTTTCAAACTTACTGAAATTAACACTAGTCTGGAATTTCAGATCAGGTAGCACACTTTGGAGCATGAAAACTATATGCTATAGGAACTTAACATGGCAAAGCAAGGCATGGCATGGAGATACTCAAAGAGCTTAACAAAAGTCCCTTAGTGACCTTGAGCCAAAAGGGATCAGAAAATACAATTGCAAGCATGTGAACATGGCAAAAACATAATCAGATCTCAGACTTAGAGAAAAACTAGAGCATGCAAATCTGTTAACGAGTAGGCATGTTTACGAGCTCGATCCATCAAGGCCCAACATTGGTTTTGTCAGTCGCCACCTAGCCTTTTTCTTTCCCTTGGGTAGGCCCGCCCAAGGGTCATCTTTATTATACCCCCCCCCCCCCCGGGGCAGTGCTCCTCTGAGTGTTGGTCCAACTGAGCGATGTTCGGAGCTACCAGGGGCAACTCTGGGCTAGCCCACCCGACGTCTTGCTCATCCGGTGTGCCCTGAGAACGAGATATGTGCAGCTCCCATCGGGATTTGTCGGCACATCTGGGTGGCTTTGCTAGTCTTGTTTTACCATTGTCGAAATGTCTTGTAACCGGGATTCCGAGCCTGATCAGGTCTTCCCGCTAGAAGGAATATCCTTCGTTGACCGTGAGAGCTTGTTATGGGCTAAGTTAGGACACCCCTGCAGGGTTTTGAACTTTCGAAAGCCATGCCCGCGGTTATGGGCAGATGGGAATTTGTTAATGTCCGGTTGTAGAAAACCTGAAGTTGACTTTAATTAAAACACAGCAACCGCGTGTGTTACCGTGATGGTCTCTTCTCAGCGGGGTCCGGGAAGTGAACACGGTGTTGGAGTTATGCTTGACGTAGGTTGTTTAGGATCACTTCTTGATCATACTTTCTCGAACGTGCTTTGCCTTCTGTTCTCGCTCTCATTTGTGTATGTTAGCCACCATAGATGCTAGTCGCTTGCTGCAGCTCTACCTCATACCTTTGCCTTACCTATAAGCTTAAATAGTTTTGATCGCGAGGGTGTGAGACTGCTGAGTCCCCGTGACTCACAGATACTTCCAAAACCAGTTTGCAGGTGCCGATGTTACCGAGCAGGTGACACAACCAAGCTCAAGGAGGAGCTCGATGAAGATCTTGTCCTTTGTCTTGTTTTGTTTCTAGTTGATCAGTAGTGGAGCCCAGTTGGGGTCGATCGGGGATCTGTGTAGCTTTTGGGGTAGTCTTCTTTATTTTTGTTCCGTAGTCGGACCTTGTTTGTATTTGGCTGATGTAATGCTTTATTCATGTAATTGTGTGAAGTGGCGATTGTAAGCCAACTATGTATCTTTTCCCTTATGTATTACATGGGTTGTGTGAAGATTACCTTACTTGCGACATTGCTTTCAATGCGGTTATGCCTCTAAGTCATGCTTCGACACGTAGGAGATATAGCCGCATCGAGGGTGTTACAACTTGGTAATCAGAGCCTTCCCCGACCTTAGGAGCCCCCACTACTTGATCGAATTAGCGGCCGTTGTTGAGTCTAGAAAAATGTTTTGAGTCATTTAGGAATTATATATCAGAGAGTTCAGGAATTCTTTTTACTCCCCAGTCCCTTCATCGCTCTGGTAAGGCATCCTGACATAGAATTTTGACTCTCCTCTTCTCAAATTTCACTAAAAAAATTAAGGATCACACGGGTATCTTGGAATCATTCTGATGGTTTTGTGACGAGAACATTGTTCTTGGTGCCTCCTGTCATTTAGGGGTTGTGGCAGTGTCCCGGGGAGTTGAGCTCTGAGGTGTTGTCGTCACAATTTTATCATTGCAGTTCTGGAATACCTGAGTTTAGTTCGCCGACATCGAAAATCTCTTTTATGCAGTTGTTGGTGAGATAACCTCGACGCCACCCAGTACTGGGGCGGGAGTTCGGGAGTATTGCCATAACTTGTATAACGGAAGCTTTTCAAAGGTTGAGGTAGACGATTTCCGAAGTTTTTCTCGGTTATGTGTTGAAGGATGGATACAGCTGGATGTAGGATTTGCTAGATTTGGGTGAGATATTATGCTTCCCCTCTATCCCCAACACATGATTGCATAACCGGAAAGGTTCGGGAGTTTCATAGGTGGGAATTCTTGTAGCTCTAGTTCTTCTTCCACGGATATTTGGTTTGGGATTGGGTGATCTTTACCGAGTATTCGTTCTTGTTCCGTACCTTGTTGATTTATTTCTCTACCTAAATTCTAAGTGGCTTCTCAATTTATGGATATGTGACCATTTCAATTGGAATGCATTCGTTCATTTTGTTTGGATGTGAAGACTATATGTTGCAATTTCTACTCGTTGGATTCAGCCTCAATTTTATCTGTCAATGTGCTAATGGATGTCAACCTCTTCAGGATGGCTCCTCCAACACACACGACTCCGAATCATGATCCGCCACCACCACCACCTTCTCCGGAGGCATGGCAAGCTGTGATAGCCGCTACCAATGCAAACACGCAGTTGATCATGCAAATTCTTCAAGAGCGCAACCAAGCGAACCAAGGCAACCAAGGCAACAATCAGAATCACTCTGCTACACTCAACTAGTTCCTTGCTAACCAGCCAAAGACCTTCAGAAATTGTGTTGAGGCAACTGATGCTGACGATTGGCTCGTGGACTTGTGCAAGCATTTCGAGTGCAGTAACGTCAGGCCTGAGGACTTTGTCAAGTTCGCTTCCTTCTAACTCAAAGACCAAGCTGCAGAATGGTTTTAGCAGTACAAAGATCCAGAGGAGGCCGTGTGATTACCTGGGATAAATTCCGTCAAGACTTCAAAGCTCATCATATTCCTCAGAGCGTGGTTGAAAGCAAGCGTGAGGAATTCCGCAACCTGAAGCAAGGCCCTATGTCTGTCTATGACTACAACAAGTTGTTTCAGAAGCTCGCCCACTTTGCTAAGCAGGACGTCCCTGACGAGAAGAGCATGATATACCAGTTCAGGGGTGGTCTCAGAGAAGAAATCTAGCTAGCTCTTGTTCTCTTTGAGCCCTTGAGGTACGATGAGTTTTACAACATGGCATTGAAGCAAGAGGCTGATCAACTGAAGTGTGATGCTTCCAAGAAGCGAGTCAGAGATGATACTCCTTCTTCCTCTACTCAAGTGGCTAAGCAGCAGAAGTATTGGCTTCCTCCTCCTTTGTTCCGTCAGCCGTATCAACAAAAGAGCAAAGGTGGCAGTGGATCTTCCCACCCACCCAACCCTGGCTTTCAAAACAAGACTTCGTCTCAAGCTTCAAGATCGAGTGCTCCGTATCACCGTCCGCTTTCAGTGGTCACGTGCAACAAGTGCCAACAGAAGGGTCACCATGCCAACAAGTGCTTCAATCAGAGGCGTCTCCATCCTCATCCTCCTGTGAGATCGGCAAGTACAGCTATGGTCAAGCATAACCCCAAGTCTGCTAACGTCAACTTGTTGAGCGCAGCTCAGGCAGAGGACTCGCTAGATGTGATTATGGGTAACATTCCTATTAATGACATTCCCGCAAGAGTTCTTTTTGATACTGGTGCATCTTTATCATTTTTATCGAAGCCTTTTGCATCCATGCATGATGTGCATACTATTGATTTGCCTAAGCCGATAGCGGTTTCTTCTTCGAGTTTGTTTATGAACACCAAAATGTTGGCTCCGGATGTTACTATCACGCTGGGCGATTACAAGTTTCTTTCTTCTCCAATGGTCCTTGGTAACCCGGATATTGATCTTATTCTCGGAATGGATTGGCTCTCTAAGCACAAGGCGCATCTTGATTGTGCTGCCAGGCGGATTCAATTGACTCATTCGTCTAAGGATGTAATTGTCTTTGCCGCTCGTGATGACACAATCCGTCTGTTTTCTCTCAATGAGAAGGGTGAACTTGATGCCATCTCGCAAATTCCAGTCGTTCGCGAATATCAAGACGTCTTTCCAGAAGAGCTTCCAGGAATGCCTCCGCACCGGCCAGTTGAATTCGTCATCAATCTTGAGCCTGGCACGGAACCGGTGTGCAAACGTCCTTACAAGCTTGGACCTGAAGAGTTGAAGGAGCTGAAGAAGCAACTCGATATTCAAGAACGAATGGGTCTCATTCGACCTAGTTCCTCTCCGTGGGGTTGTGGAGTACTCTTTATGAAGAAGAAGGATGGAACAGACCAACTTTGTGTTGACTACCGTCCATTGAACAAGAAGAGTATCAAGAACAAGTACCCACTTCCCAACATCAACGAGCTGTTCGAACAACTCAAAGGTGCCCAAGTATTCTCCAAGCTTGATCTCCGTATGGGTTATCACCAGATTCGAATCCGTGAGCAAGATATTCCCAAAATGGCTTTCAGAACAAGCTATGGTTCATATGAATACAATGTCATGTCTTTTGGCCTCATCAATGCTCCTCCGACTTTCTCTCGCATGATGAACTTCATCTTCAACGCCTTCACAAATGACTTTGTTTTGGTCTATCTCGACGACATTCTGGTCTTTTCGAAGAAGAAGGAAGATCATGCCAAGCACTTGCGTTTGGTGCTCGATAAGCTTAGGGAACATAAGTTCTATGCCAAGTTCTCAAAGTGCGAGTTTTGGCTTGATGAGGTTCTTTATCTCGGGCATATCATCTCTGCCAAGGGCAGTACAGTCAATCCTGAGAAGGTGTCTGCAATTGTGAATTGGGAACCACCTCAGAACGTGAAGCAACTTCGCAGCTTCCTCGGTCTCGCAAGCTACTGTCGAAGGTTCGTTGAGAACTTCTCAAAGATCGCGAAGCCTCTTTCAAATCTTCTCCAGAAACACGTTAAGTACGCTTGGTCTCCGGAATGTGACATCGCTTTCAACACTTTGAAAGAGAAATTGGTCACTGCTCCAGTTCTGACTCCTCCTGATGAATCCAAACCGTTCGAGGTCTTCTACGATGCCTCTCTTCAAGGTCTTGGTGCAGTGTTGATGCAAGAGAAGAAAGTTGTGGCTTATACCTCTCGCCAGTTGAAGCCCAACGAGAAGAACTACCCCACTCATGACCTCGAGTTGGCGACAGTTGTGCAAGCTCTTTTGACTTGGAGACATCTCTTATTGGGAAGAAAAGTGGACATCTTCACTGACCACAAGAGTCTCAAGTACATCTTCACTCAGCCTAATCTCAACCTCAGGCAGACTCGCTGGGTCGAAATGATTCAAGTGTAGAATCCGAGTATCGAGTATACTTTAGGCAAGGCCAATGTGATTGCTGACGCTTTGAGCAGGAAGGCCTACTGCAGCAGTCTGATTCTCAAGCCGTACCAACCCGAGCTTTGTGAAGCTTTCCACAAACTCAATCTGCAAGTTATTCCTCAAGGTTTCCTCGCCAACCTTCAAGTCTCTCCTACCTTGGAAGACCAGATTCGTCAGGCACAACTTCTTGATGCTATGGTGAAGAAGGTGAATATTGGGATTGCCAAGAGTCAACCCAAGTACAAGTGCAACCGCCATGATGACAAGGATACTCTCTTCTTCGAGGATCGTATTGTTGTGCCCAAAGGTGACCTTCGTAAAGTTATCATGAACGAGGCTCACAATTCACTCCTCTCCATCCACCCTGGGAGTATGAAGATGTATCAGGACCTCAAGCAGGCTTATTGGTGGACTCGAATGAAGCGCGAGATTGCTCATTTCGTGAATGAGTGTGATGTCTGCAGAAGAGTGAAGGCAGAACACCAAAGGCCATCTGGTCTCCTCCAACCTCTTGCCATTCCAGAATGGAAGTTTGACCACATTGAGATGGACTTCGTGACTGGGTTTCCAAAGTGCAAGCGTGGCAATGATGCTATATTCGTTGTCATCGACAAACTCACTAAAGTGGCTCACTTTCTGCCTATGAAAGAGTCTATCACTGCAGCTCAATTGGCGGAGCTCTATACCTCTCGGATTGTCTCGCTGCACGGTATTCCACAGGTGATCTCTTCAGACCGTGGCAGCATCTTTACCTCCAAGTTTTGGGAGTCTTTTCAGAAGGCCATGGGCACCAACATCCGCTTCAGCACAGCTTTTCATCCTCAAACTAGCGGTCAAGTTGAGCATGTCAATCAGATTCTTGAAGATATGCTCAGGGCTTGTGTGATCTCTTTTGGCATGAAGTGGGAAGATTGTCTTCCATATGCCGAATTCTCCTACAACAACAGTTTTCAAGCACGTTCGGGCAAGGCCCAATTCCAAATTCTGTATGGCAGGAAGTGTCGTACTCCTCTCAACTGGTCTGAAACCGGTGAACGTCAACTTCTTGGAAATGACTTAATCACAGAGGCAGAAGAGATGTGTAAACTAATTCGAGATAACCTCAAAGCAGTGCAATCGCGCCAGAAGAGCTACTATGATAGTAAGCACCGCGATTTGGTTTTCGAGATCGTAGATCATGTTTACCTCCGCGTCTCTCCAATGAAAGGTACTCGTCACTTCGGTATCTAAGGGAAGCTTGCCCTAGATACGTGGGTCCTTTCAAGATCGTCAGCAAGAGAGGCGATCTCGCCTATCAACTTGAGCTTCCTTCAAACTTTGCAAATGTGCATGACGTGTTCCATGTCTCTCAGCTCCGCAAGTGCTACAAGATTCCTGACCGCACCGTCAACGTTGAAGACATTGATCTCCAAGAAGATCTCTCTTATCGTGAGCACCCCGTTGCTATTCTTGAAGAGACTGGACGCAAGACTCGCAATAAGTCAATCAAATTCCTCAAAGTCAAGTGGTCACACCATTCCGACCGTGAAGCCACCTGGGAACGCGAGGATCGCCTCCGTTCTGAGTACCCAGCGTTTTTGCAGTCCTAGATATCGGGACGAGATCCTTTCGTAGTGGTGGAGTGTTGTAACACCCCGGATGTAATTTACCTAATATGTACTCCAACTCTTGCCATTTCCGGCACTAAGGTATTTTATTTTCTCGGGTTCGGGTTTTTGTCTCCGTGTGTTGTTGTCGTTGTCATGCATCTCATATCATGTCATCATGTGCATTGCATTTGCATATGTGTTCGTCTCATGCATCCGAGCATTTTCCCCGTTGTCCGTTTTGCATTCCGGCGCTCCTATCTCCTCCGGTGGTCCTTTCTACCTTCCTTTCGTGTGTGGGGGTTAAACATTTCCGGATTGGACCGAGACTTGCCAAGCGGCCTTGGTTTACTACCGGTAGACCGCCTGTCAAGTTTCGTACCATTTGGACTTCGTTTGATGCTCCAACGGTTAACCGAGGGACCGAGAAGGCCTCGTGAGTGTTGCAGCCCAACACCCTTCCAATTTGGCCCAAAACCCACCAAAACCCTCTCCATCATCTAGAGCATTCGATCACAATCGCGTGGCCAAAAACCGCACCTCATTTGGACTCTCCTAGCTCATCCTTATCCTATAAATAGCCCCCCTCCGAAATTCACGTTTCCTTCTTCCCCCGAAACCCTAGATCCACTCCTCCGCGCACCGGACATTGTCCGCCGGCGCCGGACATGTCCGCCGCTCCACCCGGTCCAACCGCTCACCGCCACATGGCAAGTGGGAGCCCCACTTCGCCGCCGCCCGCCGCGGCCTGCGAGGGCCCAAGGCCGGCCCTCCCCTCCGCCGACCGGGCCCAAGGCGCTCGTCCGCGCCGCCGCCCGTCTTCCCCAGCTCCGGGCGCCCGAGCCGCCGCACCTCTGTCGGAGCCGCCGCACGCCATCACCGGCGTCGTCGTCCGCAGCCGTCGCGCGCCTCCTCCCGGCCGCCGAGCGCCGTGCCTCCTCGCTCCGATCGCCACCCCGCCGATCCGGCCACCTCTCCGGCCTCCATCGTCGTTCGGCGAACCCCACGGCAACTCCGCCGAGCGCCAAGTCCGGCTACATCTCCGGCGACTCCGAGATTCTCCGGCGAGCGCATCGGTTCCTGTGCACGATCTGGATCTAGATCTGGGATATTTGCCTCGGTTGACTTTCTCCCGAAACCCTAACTATATTGCTATGTTCATCATGCTATATCTTTGCATCCATAGATCCATTTTGGGCGTGTAGCATATCAAAATGTTCGTCCCAGAGAATACATCATTTCATCTCATTGCATCATTTTCATTTGAGTTCATCTTGATGCCCGAAATGCTATTGGAAGAGTGCTATTTGAGATAATTGCCAGATCTGCTGCACCAAATAGCTATTTGCCATTTTGCCATGATTATTGTGTGCATGATATGCCACTGACCTCTACATGAGTTTTGTTATATGCTTTGCCATCATTACAGAGCTGCTATCCATGTATTTTTGTGATATGTGTGGTGACTAGCACAAGCTTGCAAAGTGGTGCATTCGTTAATGCTGATTTCAGGGACTTGAGATTTCACTAAGTCCTTGATCTATTTTTATCAATATGTCATATGTTCATGTTGTTTCCTAGTGATCCGTGCCTCTTTTCAGGATAATCAGTAAGGATGATTTGTTAATCTTGTAGTGCTCTATCCATCCATGTCTTTGTTTGCAATTATGGAGCACACTAGCTTGAGTGAATCGAGCTCTGCTTTTGCTATTTCGTAATTCCTGGCAGATTGTCTACTTGTTAGCGATTTTGCCGAGGATGTTGTTGTTGATCCATGCATGCTATGTTGTTGTTCTTGCCATGTCTAGCTTATATAATGTGTATTATTGATGGGTGTATGCTTAGATTGTCATGCCTTGCTTTGTAGTGAGTGCATCGAGCTCCTAAACATGCCTACTCGTTAACAGATTTGCATGCTCCAGTTTTTCTCCAAGTCTGAGATCTGATTATGTTTTTGCCATGTTCACATGCTTGCAATTGTATTTTCTGATCCCTTTTGGCTCAAGGTCACTAAGGGACTTTTGTTAAGCTCTTTGATTAGCTCCATGACATGCCTGCTTTGCCATGTTAAGTTCCTGTAGCATATAGTTTTCATGCTCCAAAGTGTGCTACCTGATGTGAAATTCCAGGCTTGTGTTAATTTCACTAAGTCTGAGACCTGTTACCAATTGCACTTTTGCCATGCTTGTTTGAACTTGTTAGTGGATGAATTGGCCGTAGCTCAGTGTTCATCTTTTGTTAAGAATTATGAGTGGATCCCTACCATGTATTTTGTTGCCATGTTTGAGTGTTGTAGCATAATAATCTTGATGCATTTATATGGCTACTTGTTGTTTATCGTAGACCGGTGCCATATTTGAATTGCTTGCCATTTCCAAACCGTGCATCCGATTCCGGTGATCTTTATATCGATTTCAACCGAAATCACCTACCTTTCTAGTGGCACTCTTGGATTTCCAAGTTGAGGCCAGGTTCAATCATTCCTTGTCCAATCTTGCATATGCATCGCATATCGCATCCTGCATAGCATACCATGTTTGCATCATGTTGTTTGAGCTTTGCACGTGGTTGATTGTGTTCCTCTTGATTGTTTGTATTGTTTGGGTAGAGTCGGGAGACGAGTTCGCTAACGAGGAGCCCGTTGAGTTTGCTTTCGAGGATCCAGTCAACTCTGACAACTTTGCAGGCAAGATGATCATACCCTCGAAATCACTTCTATCTTTGCTTTGCTAGATGCTCGCTCTTTTGCTATGCCTATGCTACGAAGCCTACCACTTGCCTATCATGCCTCCCAAATTGCCATGTCAAACCTCTAACCCTCCATGTCCTAGCAAACTGTTGATTGGCTATGTTACCGCTTTGCTCAGCCCCTCTTATAGCGTTGCTAGTTGTAGGTGAAGATTGGAGACCGTTCCTTGTTGGAACATTGTTTACTTGTTGGGATATCATGATATTATCTTGTTATCTAAATGCATCTATATAATTGGTAAAGGGTGGAAGGCTCGGCCTTTGGCCTAGTGTTTTGTTCCACTCTTGGTAAAGGGATAGATCACTACAAGATTAACAAATCATCCTTACTGATCATCCTCAAAAGAGGCACGGATCACTACGAAACAACATGAACATATGGCATATTGATAAAAACAGATCAAGGACTTAGTGAAATCTCTAAGTCCTTGAAATCAGCATTAACGAATGCACTACTTTGCAAGCTTGTGCTAGTCACCACACATATCACAAAAATACATGGATAGCACCTCTGTAAAGATGGCAAAGCATATAACAAAACACATGTAGAGCTCAGGGGCATATCATGCACACAATAATCATGGCAAAAATGACAAATAGCTATTTGGTGCAGCAGATCTGACAATTAACTCAAATAGCTCTCTTCGAACAGCATTTTGGGCATCAAGATGAACTCAAATGAAAATGATGCAATGAGATGAAATGATGTACTCTCTGAGGCGAACATTTTGATATTCTACACGCCCAAAACGGATCTAGGGATGCAAAGATATAGCATGGTGAACATAGCAATATAGTTAGGGTTTCGGGAGAAAGTCAACCGAGGCAAATATCCCAGATCTAGATCCAGATCATGCATGGGAACCGATGCGCTCGCCGGAGAAGCTCGGAGTCGCCGGAGATGTAGTCGGACTTGGCACTCGCCGGAGTTGCCGTGGGGTTCGCCGGACGACGAGGGAGGTCGGAGAGGTGGCCGGATCGGCGGGGCGGTGGCCGGAGCGAGGAGCCGCGGCGCTCGGCGGCTAGGAGGAGGCGCGCGGCGGCTGCGGACGACGACGCCGGCGATGGCGCGTGGCGGCTGCGGACGACGACGCCGGTGATGGCGCACGGCGGCTCCGGCAGAGGTGCGGCGGCTCAGGCGCCCGGAGCTGGCGAAGACGGGCGGCGGCGCGGACGAGCGCCTCGGGCCTGGTCGGCGAAGGGAAGGGCCGGCCTTGGGCCCTCGCGGGCGGCGGCGAAGTGGGGCTCCCACTTGCCACGTGGCGGCGAGAGGTTGGACCGGGTGGAGCGGCGGACGTGTCCGGCGCCGGCGGACAATGTCCAGTGCGCGGAGGAGTGGATCTAGGGTTTCGGGGGAAGAAGGAAACGTGAATTTCGGAGGGGGGCTATTTATAGGCATAGGAGGAGCTAGGAGAGTCCAAATGAGGTGCGGTTTTCGGCCACGCGATCGTGATCGAACGCTCTAGATGATGGAGAGGGTTTTGGTGGGTTTTGGGTCAAATTGGAAGGGTGTTGGGCTGCAACACTCACGAGGCCTTCTCGGTCCCTCGGTTAACCGTTGGAGCATCAAACAAAGTCCAAATGGTACGAAACTTGACAGGCAGTCTACCGGTAGTAAACCAAGTCCGCTTGGCAAGTCTCGGTCCAATCCGGAAATGTTTAACCCCCACACACGAAAGGAACGTAGAAAGGACCACGGAAGGAGATAGGAGCGCCGGAATGCAAAACGCACAACGGGGAAAATTCTCGGATGCATGAGACGAACACGTATGCAAATGCAATGCACATGATGACATGATATGAGATGCATGACAACGACAACAACACACGGAGACAAAAACCTGAAACCGAGAAAATAAAATAACTTAGTGCCGGAAACGGCAAGAGTTGGAGTACATATTAGGTAAATTACATCCGGGGTGTTACAACACTCCACCACTACGAAAGGATCTCGTCCCGAGATCTAGGACTGCAAAAACGCCGGGTACTCAGAATGGAGGTGATCCTCGCATTCCCAGGTGGCTTCACGGTCGGAATGGCGTGACCACTTGACTTTGAGGAATTTGATTGACTTATTGCGAGTCTTGCGTTCAGTCTCTTCAATAATAGCAACGGGGTGCTCACGATAAGAGAGATCTTCTTGGAGATCAATGTCTTCGACGTTGACGGTGCGGTCAGGAGTCTTGAAGCACTTGCGGAGCTGAGAGACATGGAACACGTCGTGCACATTTACAAAGTTTGAAGGAAGCTCAAGTTGATAGGCGAGATCGCCTCTCTTGCTGACGATCCTGAAAGGAACCACGTATCTAGGGGCAAGCTTCCCTTAGATACCGAAGCGACGAGTACCTTTATTGGAGAGACGCGGAGGTAAACATGATCTCCGATCTCGAAAACCAAATCGCGGTGCTTACTATCGTAGTAGCTCTTCTGGCGCCATTGCGCTGCTTTGAGGTTATCTCGAATGACTTTACACATCTCTTCTGCCTCTGTGATTAAGTCATTTCCAAGAAGTTGACGTTCACCGGTTTCAGACCAGTTGAGAGGAGTACGACACTTCCTGCCATACAGAATTTGGAATTGGGCCTTGCCCGAACTTGCTTGAAAACTGTTGTAGGAGAAATCGGCATATGGAAGACAATCTTCCCACTTCATGCCGAAAGAGGTCACACAAGCCCTGAGCAGATCTTCGAGAATCTGATTGACACGCTCGACTTGACCGCTAGTTTGAGGATGGAAAGCTGTGCTAAAGCGGATGTTGGTGCCCATGGCCTTCTGAAAAGAAACCCAAAACTTGGAGGTAAAGATGCTGCCATGGTCTGAAGAGATCACCTGTGGAATACCATGCAGCGAGACAATGCGAGAGGTATAGAGCTCCGCCAATTGAGCTGCAGTGATAGACTCTTTGATAGGCAGAAAGTGAGCCACTTTAGTGAGTTTGTCGATGACAATGAATATAGCATCATTGCCACGCTTGGACTTTGGAAACCCAGTCACAAAGTCCATCTCAATGTGGTCAAACTTCCATTCTGGAATGGCAAGAGGTTGGGGAGACCAGCTGGCCTTTGGTGTTCTGCCTTCACTCTTCTGCAGACATCACACTCATTCATGAATTGAGCAATCTCGCGCTTCATTCGAGTCCACCAATAAGCCTGCTTGAGGTCCTGATACATCTTCGTACTCCCAGGGTGGATGGAGAGGAGTGAATTGTGAGCCTCGTTCATAATAACTTTACGAAGGTCACCTTTGGGCACAACAATACGATCCTCGAAGAAGAGAGAATCCTTGTCATCATGGCGGTAGCACTTGTACTTGGGTTGACTCTTGGCAATCCCAATCTTCACCTTCTTCACCATAGCATCAAGAAGTTGTGCCTGACGAATCTGGTCTTCCAAGGTAGGAGAGACTTGAAGGATGGCGAGGAAACCTTGAGGAACAACTTGCAGATTGAGTTTGCGGAAAGCTTCACAAAGCTCGGGTTGGTACGGCTTGAGAATCAGACTGCTGCAGTAGGCCTTCCTGCTCAAAGCGTTAGCAATCACATTGGCCTTGCCTGGAGTATACTCGATACTTGGATTATACTCTTGAATCATTTCGACCCAGTGAGTCTGCCTGAGGTTGAGATTAGGCTGAGTGAAGATGTACTTGAGACTCTTGTGGTCAGTGAAGATGTCCACTTTTCTTCCCAATAAGAGATGTCTCCAAGTCAAAAGAGCATGCACAACTGCCGCCAACTCGAGGTCATGAGTGGGGTAGTTCTTCTCGTTGGGCTTCAACTGGCGAGAGGTATAAGCCACAACTTTCTTCTCTTGCATCAACACTGCACCAAGACCTTGAAGAGAGGCATCGTAGAAGACCTCGAACGGTTTGGATTCATCAGGAGGAGTCAGAACTGGAGCAGTGACCAATTTCTCTTTCAAAGTGTTGAAAGCGATGTCACATTCCGGAGAACAAACTGTTGGAAATATGCCCTAGAGGCAATAATAAATTAGTTATTATTATATTTCCTTGTTCATGATAATCGTTTATTATCCATGCTAGAATTGTATTGATAGGAAACTCAGATACATGTGTGGATACATAGACAACACCATGTCCCTAGTAAGCCACTAGTTGACTAGCTCGTTGATCAATAGATGGTTACGGTTTCCTGACCATGGACATTGGATGTCATTGATAACGGGATCACATCATTAGGAGAATGATGTGATGGACAAAGACTCAATCCTAAGCCTAGCACAAGATCATGTAGTTCGTATGCTAAAGCTTTTCTAATATTAAGTATCATTTCCTTAGACCATGAGATTGTGCAACTCTCGGATACCGTAGGAGTGCTTTGGGTGTGCCAAACATCACAACGTAACTGGGTGGCTATAAAGGTACACTACAGGTATCTCCGAAAGTGTCTATTGGGTTGGCACGAATCGAGACTGGGATTTGTCACTCCGTGTAAACGGAGAGGTATCTCTGGGCCCACTTGGTAGGACATCATCATAATGTGCACAATGTGATCAAGGAGTTGATCACGGGATGATGCGTTACGAAACGAGTAAAGAGACTTGCCGGTAACGAGATTGAACAAGGTATCAGGATACCGACGATCGAATCTCGGGCAAGTATCGTACCGCTAGACAAAGGGAATTATATACGGGATTGATTAAGTCCTTGACATCGTGGTTCATCCGATGAGATCATCATGGAACATGTGGGAGCCAACATGGGTATCCAGATCGCGCTGTTGGTTATTAACCGGAGAGTCATCTCGGTCATGTCTACATGTCTCCCGAACCCATAGGGTCTACACACTTAAAGTTCGGTGACGCTAGGGTTATAGAGATATTAGTATGTGGTAACCCGAAAGTTGTTCGGAGTCCCGGATGAGATCCCAGACGTCACGAGGAGTTCCGAAATGGTCCGTAGGTAAAGATTTATATATGGGAAGTCTTTTTTTGGTCGCTGGAAAAGTTTCGCGCATTATCGGTATTGTACCGGGAGTGCCGAAAGGGGTCCGGGGGTCCACCAAGGGGGTCCACCTGCCCCGGGGGCCACATGGGCTGTAGGGGTGTGCGCCTTGGCCTATATGGGCCAAGGGCACCAGCCCTAAGAGGCCCATGCGCCAAGAGATAAGGGAAAGAAAGAGTCCTAAAGGGGGAAGGCACCTCCTAGGTGCCTTGGGGAGGATGGACTCCTCCCTGGCCGCAACCTTCCTTGGAGGAAGGGCCAAGGCTGCGCCCCCCCTCTCCCTTGGCCCTATTGTCGGAGTAAATAGCCATGGGTAGCCTAGCCGGCTTCCCCTGGCCCTTCTGAAAAAATTACGAGCCCGTCCGGCTCTCAGGAATCCAAGACATGGGGCCGCCTTCCCCTTGCTAGCTGTCACCCAGGCCAGCTCGAAGAAGGCGGCCCGACTTTACCCCTCATAAAGAAAACCATGGGAGGCCGACTCGAAGAAGCCGACTCCAACATGCCGACTCCAAGAAGCCGGCCATGAGGAGGCCGACTCCAAGAAGCCGGCTCCCATAAAGCGGTCGAGACCGTACCCTCAAAGTTTGCACCGACCTAACGGTGGTGCGACGGGGCGTGGCTACAGTGAAGCCTGCCACCCCCGAATCCCGGAGCACGCCTAGCACAGTGCACTGTACGGAGTAGGCATGACCCGTCCGGCGCGGCACTGTTGCCATGTTGACCTTGGTGTCACCCATGACGGGTCGCCAGCGTGGCCCACACATGGTGGGCCCTTTCGGGCAGAGAGACGCCCGAAGGCGGCCACGCCTCCAACCAGTCGGCCCAAGACAAAGACGGCTCCCTGCAGCCGGCTTGCCGCCTCCCTCGAAGAAGATGCCCCATTAAGGAGACAAGACACGGTGAGGCTACAGCGATCGCCTGACGGGCGGCGGCACTATAGCCGCGCCTACCACGACGAAGCGCACGTCACCAAGATGGAGCCACAGTAACCAGCCGCCGACCAGGCCCTCGACGGTGGGGCCTGCCTGTCGACCAAGGGGCCGGCAGCTGGCGGGACCCACCAGCCGGCGGGCCCCAGCAGCTGGCGCTGAAGCCGGCGAGTGCAGTCACAGACGGCTGGGCCCCGCGCCCAGTCGGATTACCATTGTACCCCCGGGGGTAGGCCTATATAAACCCCCCGAGACACCCATGCAAAGGGTTCGACCCCCTGCTAGTTCTAGACACCCCACAAGGAGAAGAAGCAGGCTAGCCGTGCCCTTCTTCCTCCTCCCACCAAACAGCTCGAGGAGCATGGTGTAGCTACTTGTTCGACTAGTGAACATGCGGAGACCCCGCAGAGCAGCAGTAGGGGTGTTATCTCCAAGGAGAGCCCCGAAGCTGGGTAAGATCCGCCGGCGTGCATGTCTTCGCCTTATCCCATTTCCAGGCATCGGCGATGTCTTACTGGCTCCCACAATGATAAGCCACCCGTTGGCATATGTCGCACCTACCACCCGACATTTGGCGCCCACCGTGGAGCCAGGTGCACCGTCGTCCGGAGAACTGTTCTGGACGGGAACCCTCTTCCTCCCCCGTGAGCGTAGCCAGCCCAGCACGCCCGATGGCGCTTGCCACGACGCGCTGCAAGGCGTCACCAGCATCTGCGCGGCGAGCAGCCTCGCCGATCTCCTCGACGAAACCCTCACCTCCGACGAGCTCGCCTTCGATGCGGGCATCGACCACCTCGCCAACCTTCTCGGCCAGCTCCATGTCTCCAGCGAGCCCGCTGTGGACCTGGAGTCAGTTGGCTCCACCGACCCGATGCCTGTCGACTCCGACACGGCCTCGTTCGACGCCTTCCCCACCAACGTGGCGATCTACGACGACCCGCTTCCCTGAGCCGGTGGCTACGACGTTGTCACCACCGAAGTGATGGTTGTCTGCCACGGCGGCCCGGCCGGCGAGAGCGCCCACGACGCCCCGCACGCGGCGGACCATGACTTGTCCACCCCCCTCCCGGCTGATGCCGACGACGAAGCACTGGAGGCACACCGCCTCGCCCTCCTCGCAGAGGGCCGGAGGCTGGCTTCCGTAAGATGCCTCACTGAGGCCTACCAGCGCGAAGCTGACTGCGCCGCCTTCGGCACGCCGGCCCCAGGCGGGCCAAGCCGGGCCGGCCTTGTCAAGCAACGCGGCGCCGTCATCGCCGACACGCTGGGAGTTGACCGTCCAGTCTATGCCACTCCGCTCGAGAACTTGCGTGCCGCCAGGCGGCCGTAGACGAGTTGGACGGCTTGGAGGCCGAAGACCTCCCCCACATGACCCGGCGCATCCAGCAACTGATCGACGCGGCCGCGCAGCAGCACGAAGCAGACGCCCGTGCGGGAAGCCCTCCCCCGCGCCGAGATCACGGCGCGACGTCCCGGACGCCGGCTACGAGCAACACCCGCGCGCGGCGCGAGAAAGAGCCGACTGCCAGCCGCAGGCGGACCCGAATCTCCATCGAGTGAGACGCGGACGGCCATCCCCGAGCCATGGAATGGCGGGGCAACCCACCTCCGCCTCGACCCCGTGGAGAGAGATATCCCACCCCGCCGCCAGTGGCGCACCCGACTCTCAGCGGCCGACTGGGTCGCCGCGAAGGAGTCGGCGAGAACGACGCCCGCCATCGGATCGACCGCCTGGCGCAATCCCTGGCATTGGAAGAAGACGATGTCGGCCTGCCTTGTTTCGGCCCTCGCATCCGCGACGAGCCCTTCCCCAAAGGGTTCTCGCTCCTAAGAGACACGCCCAAGTACAACGGCTCCGTGAAGCCGGAAGATTGGTTGATCGACTACTCCACGACGGTCAGCATAGCCAACGGCAACCGGCGCGTTGCCGTGAAGTACGTGCCCCTCATGCTGCAAGGCACGGTGCGGACCTGGCTCAACAGCCTCAAGCCTCTCAGCATCAACAGCTGGCTAGATTTCACCGAAGCTTTCATCCGCAACTTCACCAGCACCTACAAGAGGGCCCCCAAGCCCAGACAGCTCTCCTTGTGCGTACAAGGCCCCGCCGAGTCCACTCGCGATTACCTCACGCGTTGGGCCGAGCTCCGCAAATCTTGCGAAGGGGTGCACGAGGTGCAAGCCATAGAATATTTACAGCCGAATGCCGAGAAGGCACCCTCCTCAAGCACAAGCTCCTCTGTGACGAGCCGACTACCCTCGACGAGCTCCTGGACATAGCGGACAAGTACGCCACCGCCGACACCTCGATGAAGACCGAGCTTTGGGTAGACGCGTCCGGGAAAGTACTTAACCCGGTGCCCAAGACATCGGCTGGGGATTCCGGCCGACGCCCCCACTCGAACGACCACAAGCGCAAGGGCCCCGCGCCTCCTCCCGCCAGTCGGCAGGTGGCCACAGTTGAAGACGTGCCGCCAGAAGGGCGGCCCGCGAACACGAAACCCAAGGGCGGCCGGCCGGCTTGGCAGCCGGCTTTCTCCAACGAGCAAATTCTCGACGCCCCGTGCAAGTTCCACAGCGGCGCGAAGCCGTCCAACCACACAACCCGGAAGTGCCATTGGCTCACCCGAATCTCTAAAGGCGAGGGGCTCGTGCCGCCTCCGCCTGCCGGCCCGCCGCCTCCGGCCGCTCGGCCCGCAGTCGGAGCCGTGCATGACGAATTCCCCGACGAGCAAGCAACCTACATCGTCTTTACCAGCCAGCCCGAAGACCGGCGCAGCAAACACCGAGAGCACCAGGAACTCAGCATGGTCGCTGCCAACCCCTCCGGACACATGCATTGGTCAGAAAAGCCCATCAGCTGGAGCCGGGCCGACCATCCAGAGGTGATGCCGTATCCCGGCTCTTATGCTTTGGTCCTGGAAGCCACCCTTGCAACGGACAGACGCGCCGCCCGCTTCTCCCGTGTGTTGATAGACGGCGGGAGCAGCATCAACATCCTGTACCGTGACACCCTGGAGAAGCTAAACATCAAGACGAAGCAGCTCATGCCTACCCGGACAGTGTTTCATGGCATCGTACCCGGCCTATCCTGCACCCCCATTGGCAAGATCAAGATCGATGTACTTTTTGGGGACAAGGAGCATTTCCGCCGGGAAGCGATCTGGTTTGAAGTGGTGGACCTGGAGAGCCCTTACCATGCATTGCTTGGCCGACCTACCTTGGCCAAATTCATGGCAGTTCCCCACTATGCATACCTCAAGATGAAGATACCAAGCACCAAAGGCGTCATCACCATAGCCGGCGATTACAAGAAGTCCTCTGAGTGCGCGGCAGCCAGCAGCCGGCTGGCCGAGTCCCTTGTGATTGCCGAGGAAAAGAAGATGTTGGACCGAGTCGTGGCCATAGCCGGCAAGCAGTCGGCCATGTCCCCCGACCCCAAGGAGCATGATGCTCAAGGATCTTTCCAGCCGGCCAAGGAGACGAAGAAGATACCTCTTGACCCCGAGCACCCAGAGAGGTTTGCCGTCATCGGGGCAAACCTGAACAGCAAATAGGAAGGCGAGCTCGCCGATTTCCTCCGTGAGAATCGGGACATCTTCGCATGGTCCCCCAAGGACATGCCGGATGTTCCGAGGAAATTCGCCGAGCACAAACTACACGTTCAAGAAGACGCAAAGCCAGTCAAACAACCCCTTCGCCGACTGTCGGAGGAGAAACGCAAGATTGTAGGGGAGGAGATAGCCCGGCTTTTGGCAGCCGGCTTCATTATGGAAGTTTTCTTCCTAGAGTGGCTCGCCAACCCGGTCCTCATGCTAAAGAAGAACAACAAGTGGCACATGTGCATAGACTACACAAGCCTCAACAAGGCCTGCCCCAAAGATCCCTTTGCCCTGCCAAGGATAGACCAAGTGATAGACTCCACAGCCGGATGCGAGCTGTTGAGTTTCTTGGATGCTTACTCCGGATATCACCAGATAAAGCTGGATCCGGACGACCGCCTGAAGACCGCCTTCATCACCCCATCTGGAGCCTTCTGTTACCTGACTATGACATTCGGCTTGAGAAATGCCGGTGCCACTTTTCAGCGTTGCATGCAGAAGTGCCTCCTCAAGCAGCTCGGCAGAAACGCTCACGTTTACGTGGACGACATCATGGTGAAGACGGAGAAGCGCGGCAGCTTGCTGGGAGACCTCAAGGAAACGTTTGAGAACCTGCGCCGATTTCAAATCAAGCTCAACCCCGAGAAATGCGTGTTCGGAGTGCCAGCCGGCCAGCTCCTAGGCTTCCTGGTCTCCGAACGAGGCATCGAATGCAACCCGGTGAAGATCAAGGCCATCGAGAGAATGGCGATCCCCACCAAGCTTCGAGACATTCAGAAGTTCACCGGGTGCTTGGCCTCCTTGAACCGCTTCATCAGCCGGCTCGGAGAGAAAGCTCTCCCCCTCTACCGCCTCATGAAGAAGAGCACTCACTTCGAGTGGAACGACCATGCCGACCAAGCTTTTCACGAGCTGAAGAAGATGCTGGCCACGCCGCCCGTTCTAGCGGCGCCGACTGAGAAAGAGCCCATGCTCCTCTACATCGCCGCAACCAGCCGGGTGGTCAGCACCGTCATCGTAGTCCAACGCCCAGAAGAAGGCCGAGCCCAGCCGGTCTAGAGGCCGGTGTATTATTTGAGCGAGGTGCTGTCCGCCTCAAAGAAAAACTACCCGCACTACCAGAAGATGTGTTACGGCGTGTACTTCACCGCCAAGAAGCTGAAGCCCTACTTTCAAGAGCATCCCGTCATGGTCGTATGCACCACCCCGCTGGCCGATATCATAGGCAGCCGGGACGCATCCGGCCGGGTGGCGAAATGGGCCATCGAGCTGGCCCCTTACACGATCTTCTACCAGCCCCGCACCGCCATCAATTCCCAAGCACTGGCCGACCTCCTCGTTGACTGGGCCGAGACCCAGTACCTGCCGCCGGCTCCCGACTCCACCCACTGGCGCATGCACTTCGACGGGTCCAAGATGCGCACCGGCTTGGGAGCCGGCGTCTTCCTTACCTCTCCCAAAGGCGACAAGCTCAGATACACGCTACAGATCCACTTTGCCGCCTCCAACAACGTGGCCGAGTACGAGGCGCTCATACACGGGCTCCGGCTTGCCAAAGAACTTGGCATTCGCCGAATCCTATGTTATGGCGACTCGGACCTGGTGGTCCAGCAATCATCCGGCGACTGGGACGCCAAGGACGCAAATATGGCGAGCTACCGCTTCCTGGTCCAACAACTCAGCGGATACTTTGAAGGATGCGAGTTCCTCCATGTACCGCGAGCCGACAACGAGCCAGCCGATGCCCTGGCTCAAATAGGCTCTAGTCGGCAAGCAATACCAACCGGCGTCGCTCTACAACGCCTCCTCAAGCCATCTATCAAGCCGTCTCCAGAATCCGACTCCATCTTCGTGCCGCCTGACCCTGGTGCGGCCGGGTCCGGCTCGAAGAACCAAGCAGGCGACCCCGAGACTCCCGTAGCCGGCTCGGGGACTTCGGTAACCGGCTCGGGGACTGCCACACCCGGCTCGGGGACTACGATAGCCAGCCCGGGGACTGCACCAGCACAACAGCTGGCGGCCGACTCCAGCATCTCACCACCCAGCCCGCCCACCCTGATGGTAGTAGCCACATTGGCAGTAGAAGAAGTCGTGGCTCCATCATGGGCTCAGTCCATCCTCAACTTCCTAGTAAACCAAGACCTGCCGGCTGACGAAACAGAAGCAAGACAAGTCCAACGTCGAGCCGGAGCATACACAATCGTCAACAGAGAACTAGTCAAGCGCAGTGTCACTGGAATCCTCCAACGGTGCGTCGAGCAAGAGAAGGGCATTGCAATCCTCAGAGACATTCACCAAGGAGAATGCGGCCACCATGCGGCCTCAAGATCACTTGTCGCCAAAGCCTTCCGCCATGGTTTCTTCTGGCCGACTGCTTTGGATGACGCCAAAGAATTAGTCAAACATTGCAAGGGATGCCAACTCTTCAGCTCCAAGCAACACGTGCCGGCTTCGGCACTCAAGACCATTCCCCTCACTTGGCCCTTCGTCGTTTGGGGACTGGACATGGTGGGCCCATTCAAGACGGCGCGCGGCGGCATGACGCATTTGCTCGTCGCCGTGGACAAATTCACCAAGTGGATTGAGGCAAAGCCGATCAAGAAGCTGAATGGGACGACTGCTGTGACGTTCATCATAGACATAACAACTCGGTACGGCATGCCACACAGCATCATCATCGACAATGGCACGAATTTTGCCTAAGGAGCCTTGGCATATTTCTGCGCAGCCCAAGGTATCCGACTGGACTTAGCATCCGTCTGTTGGGTTTCGTAGTAATTTCAAAAAATTTCCTACGCACACGCAAGATCATGTGATGCATAGCAACGAGGGGGAGAGTGTTGTCTACGTACCCAACGCAGACCGACTGCGGAAGCGATGACACGACGTAGAGGAAGTAGTCGTACGTCTTCACGATCCAACCGATCAAGCACCGAAACTACGGCACCTCCGAGTTCGAGCACACGTTCAGCTCGATGACGATCCCCGGACTCCGATCCAGCAAAGTGTCGGGGAAGAGTTCCGTCAGCACGACGGCGTGGTGACGATCTTGATGTACTACAGCAGCAGGGCTTCGCCTAAACTCCGCTACAGTATTATCGAGGTATATGGTGGCAGGGGGCACCGCACACGGCTAAGGAATAGATCACGTGGATCAACTTGTGTGTCTAGAGGTGTCCCCTGCCTCCGTATATAAAGGAGTAGAGGGGGGGAGGCTGGCCGGCCAAGGAGGGAGGCGCAGGAGGAGTCCTACTCCTTCCGGGAGTAGGACTCCCCTCCAATCCTATTCCAACTAGGATTCCCCAAAGGGGGAAAGAGGGAGAGGGGGCCGGCCACCTTCTCCTAGTCCTAATAGGACTAGGGGAGGGGGAAGTGGCGCAGCCACCTTGGGCTGCCCCTTTCTCCTTTCCACTAAGGCCCATGAAGGCCCATATGGCTCCCGGGGGGTTCCGGCAACCTCCCGGTAACCCGGTAAAATCCCGATTTCACCCGGAACACTTCCGATGTCCAAACATAGGCTTCCAATATATCAATCTTTACGTCTCGACCATTTCGAGACTCCTCTTCATGTCCGTGATCACATCCGGGACTCCGAACAACCTTCGGTACATCAAAATGCATAAACTCATAATATAACTGTCATCGTAACCTTAAGCGTGCGGACCCTACGGGTTCGAGAACAATGTAGACATGACCGAGACATGTCTCCGGTCAATAACCAATAGCGGGACCTGGATGCCCATATTGGCTCCTACATATTCTACGAAGATCTTTATCGGTCAGACCGCATAACAACATACGTTATTCCCTTTGTCATCGGTATGTTACTTGCCCGAGATTCGATCATCGGTATCCAATACCTAGTTCAATCTCGTTACCGGCAAGTCTCTTTACTCGTTCCGTAATACATCATCTCACAACTAACATATTAGTTGTAATGCTTGCAAGGCTTATGTGATGCGTATTACCGAGAGGGCCCAGAGATACCTCTCCGACAATCGGAGTGACAAATCCTAATCTCGAAATACGCCAACCCAACATCTACCTTTGGAGACACCTGTAATGCTCCTTTATAATCACCCTGTTACGTTGTGACGTTTGGTAGCACCCAAAGTGTTCCTCCGGCAAACGGGATTTGCATAATCTCATAGTCATAGGAACATGTATAAGTCATGAAGAAAAGCAATAGCAACATACTAAACGATCGGGTGCTAAGCTAATGGAATGGGTCATGTCAATCAGATCATTCAACTAATGATGTGACCTCGTTAATCATATAACAACTTATTGTTCATGGTTAGGAAACATAACCATCTTTGATTAACGAGCTAGTCAAGTAGAGGCATAATAGTGACACTTTGTTTGTCTATGTATTCACACATGTATTATGTTTCCGGTTAATACAATTCTAGCATGAATAATAAACATTTATCATGATTATAAGGAAATAAATAATAACTTTATTATTGCCTCTAGGGCATATTTCCTTCAGTCTCCCACTTGCACTAGAGTCAATACTCTAGATTACACTGTAATGATTCTAACACCCATGGAGCCTTGGTGCTGATCATGTTTTGCTCGTGGAAGAGGCTTAGTCAACGGGTCTGCAACATTCAGATCCGTATGTATCTTGCAAATCTCTATGTCTCCCACCTGGACTAGATCCCGGATGGAATTGAAGCGTCTCTTGATGTGTTTGGTCCTTTTGTGAAATCTGGATTCCTTTGCCAAGGCAATTGCACCAGTATTGTCACAAAAGATTTTCATTGGACCCGATGCACTAGGTATGACACCTAGATCGGATATGAACTCCTTCATCCAGACTCCTTCGTTCGCTGCTTCCGAAGCAGCTATGTACTCCGCTTCACATGTAGATCCCGCTACGACGCTTTGTTTAGAACTGCTCCAACTGACAGCTCCACCGTTTAATGTAAACACGTATCCGGTTTGCGATTTAGAATCGTTCGGATCAGTGTCAAAGCTTGCATCAACGTAACCTTTTACGGTGAGCTCTTTGTCACCTCCATATACGAGAAACATATCCTTAGTCCTTTTCAGGTATTTCAGGATGTTCTTGACCGCTGTCCAGTGATCCACTCCTGGATTACTTTGGTATCTCCCTGCTAAACTTATAGCAAGGCACACATCAGGTCTGGTACACAGCATTGCATACATGATAGAGCCTATGGCTGATGCATAGGGAACATCTTCCATATTCTCTCTATCTTCTGCAGTGGTCGGGCATTGAGTCTTACTCAACTTCACACCTTGTAACACAGGCAAGAATCCTTTCTTTGCTTGATCCATTTTGAATTTCTTCAAAATCTTGTCAAGGTATGTGCTTTGTGAAAGTCCAATTAAGCGTCTTGATCTATCTCTATAGATCTTAATGCCTAATATGTAAGCAGCTTCACCGAGGTCTTTCATTGAAAAACTTTTATTCAAGTATCCTTTTATGCTATCCAGAAATTCTATATCATTTCCAATCAGCAATATGTCATCCACATATAATATTAGAAATGCTACAGAGCTCCCACTCACTTTCTTGTAAATACAGGCTTCTCCGAAAGTCTGTATAAAACCAAATGCTTTGATCACACTATCAAAGCGTTTATTCCAACTCCGAGAGGCTTGCACCAGTCCATAAATGGATCGCTGGAGCTTGCACACTTTGTTAGCTCCCTTTAGATCGACAAAACCTTCCGGTTGCATCATATACAACTCTTCTTCCAGAAATCCATTCAGGAATGCAGTTTTGACATCCATCTGCCAAATTTCATAATCATAAATTGTGGCAATCGCTAACATGATTCGGACGGACTTAAGCATCGCTACGGGTGAGAAGGTCTCATCGTAGTCAATCCCTTGAACTTGTCGAAAACCTTTTGCGACAAGTCGAGCTTTGTAGATAGTAACATTACCATCAGCGTCAGTCTTCTTCTCAAAGATCCATTTATTCTCAATTGCTTGCCGATCATCGGGCAAGTCAACCAAAGTCCATACTTTGTTCTCATACATGGATCCCATCTCAGATTTCATGGCTTCAAGCCACTTTGCGGAATCTGGGCTCACCATCGCTTCTTCATAGTTCGTAGGTTCATCATGATCTAGTAGCATGACTTCCAGAACTGGATTATCGTACCACTCTGGTGCGGATCTTACTCTGGTTGATCTACGAGGTTCAGTAGTATCTTGTTCTGAAGTTTCATGATCATTATCATTAGCTTCCTCACTTATTGGTGTAGGTGTCACAGAAACAGTTTTCTGTGATGTACTACTTTCCAACAAGGGAGCAGGTACAGTTACTTCATCAAGTTCTACTTTTCTCCCACTCACTTCTTTCGAGAGAAACTCCTTCTCAAGAAAGTTTCCGAATTTAGCAACAAAAGTCTTGCCTTCGGATCTGTGATAGAAGGTGTTTCCAATAGTTTCCTTTGGATATCCTATGAAGACACATTTCTCCGATTTGGGTTCGAGCTTATCAGGTTGAAGCTTTTTCACATAAGCATCGCAGCCCCAAACTTTCAGAAACGACAACTTTGGTTTCTTGCCAAACCATAGTTCATAAGGCGTCGTCTCAACGGATTTTGATGGTGCCCTGTTTAACGTGAATGCGGCCGTCTCTAGAGCGTATCCCCAAAATGATAGCGGTAAATCAGTAAGAGACATCATAGATCGCACCATATCTAGTAAAGTACGATTTCGACGTTCGGACACACCATTACGCTGTGGTGTTCCGGGTGGCGTGAGTTGCGAAACTATTCCACAGTTTTTCAAATGTACACCAAACTCATAACTCAAATATTCTCCTCCACGATCAGATCGTAGAAACTTTATTTTCTTATTACGATGATTTTCAACTTCACTCTGGAATTCTTTGAACTTTTCAAATGTTTCAGACTTATGTTTTATTAAGTAGATATATCCATATCTGCTTAAATCATCTGTGAAGGTGAGAAAATAACGATATCCGCCAGGACCCTCAATATTCATCGGACCACATACATCGGTATGTATGATTTCCAACAAATCTGTTGCTCTCTCCATAGTACCGGAGAACGGTCTTTTAGTCATCTTGCCCATGAGGCACGGTTCGCAAGTACCAAGTGATTCATAATCAAGTGGTTCCAAAAGTCCATCAGTATGGAGTTTCTTCATGCGCTTTACACCGATATGACCTAAACGACAGTGCCACAAATAAGTTGCACTTTCATTATCAACTCTGCATCTTTTGGTTTCAACATTATGAATATGTGTATTACTACTATCGAGATTCAATAAAAATAGACCACTCTTCAAGGGTGCATGACCATAAAAGATATTACTCATATAAATAGAACAACCATTATTCTCTAATTTAAATGAATAACCGTCTCGCATTAAACAAGATCCAGATATAATGTTCATGCTCAACGCTGGCACCAAATAACAATTATTTAGGTCTAATATTAATCCCGAAGGTAGATGTAGAGGTAGCGTGCCGACCGCGATCACATCGACTTTGGAACCGTTTCCCACGCGCATCGTCACCTCGTCCTTAGCCCCTGTTTCGAGTTGCAAATATTAGCAACAGAACCAGTATCAAATACCCAGGTGCTACTGCGATCATTAGTAAGGTACATATCAATAACATGTATATCACATATACCTTTGTTCACCTTGCCATCCTTCTTATCCGCCAAATACTTGGGGCAGTTCCGCTTCCAGTGACCAGTCTGCTTGCAGTAGAAGCACTCAGTTTCAGGCTTAGGTCCAGACTTGGGTTTCTTCTCTTGAGCAGCAACTTGCTTGCCGTTCTTTTTGAAGTTCCCCTTCTTCTTCCCTTTGCCCTTTTTCTTGAAACTAGTGGTTTTGTTAACCATCAACACTTGATGCTCCTTTTTGATTTCTACCTCCGCAGCTTTCAGCATTGCGAAGAGCTCGGGAATAGTCTTGTTCATCCCTTGCATATTATAGTTCATCACGAAGCTCTTGTAGCTTGGTGGCAGTGATTGGAGAATTTTGTCAATGACGCAATCATCTGGAAGATTAACTCCCAATTGAATCAAGTGATTATTATACCCAGACATTTTGAGTATATGCTCACTGACAGAACTGTTCTCCTCCATCTTGCAGCTATAGAACTTATTGGAGACTTCATATCTCTCAATCCGGGCATTTGCTTGAAATATCAACTTCAACTCCTGGAACATCTCATATGCTCCATGACGTTCAAAACGTCGTTGAAGTCCCGATTCTAAGCCGTAAAGCATGGCACACTGAACTATCGAGTAGTCATCAGCTTTGCTCTGCCAGACGTTCATAACATCTGGTGTTGCTCCAGCAGCAGGCCTGGCACCCAGCGGTGCTTCCAGGACGTAATTCTTCTGTGCAGCAATGAGGATAATCCTCAAGTTACGGACCCAGTCCGTGTAATTGCTACCATCATCTTTCAACTTTGCTTTCTCAAGGAACGCATTAAAATTCAACGGAACAACAGCACGAGCCATCTATCTACAATCAACATAAACAAGCAAGATACTATCAGGTACTAAGTTCATGATAAATTTAAGTTCAATTAATCATATTACTGAAGAACTCCCACTTAGATAGACATCCCTCTAATCCTCTAAGTGATCACGTGATCCAAATCAACTAAACCATGTCCGATCATCACGTGAGATGGAGTAGTTTCATCGGTGAACATCATTATGTTGATCATATCTACTATATGATTCACGCTCGACCTTTCGGTCTCCGTGTTCCGAGGCCATATCTGTATATGCTTGGCTCGTCAAGTATAACCTGAGTATTCCGCGTGTGCAACTGTTTTGCACCTGTTGTATTTGAACGTAGAGCCTATCACACCCAATCATCACGTGGTGTCTCAGCACGAAGAACTTTCGCAACGCTGCATACTCAGGGAGAACACTTCTTGATAATTTAGTGAGAGATCATCTTATAATGCTACCGTCAATCAAAGCAAGATAAGATGCATAAAAAGATAAACATCACATGCAATCAATATAAGTGATATGATATGGCCATCATCATCTTGTGCTTGTGATCTCCATCTCTGAAGCACCGTCATGATCACCAACGTCACCGGCGCGACACCTTGATCTCCATCGTAGCATCGTTGTCGTCTCGCCAATCTTATGCTTCCACGACTATCATTACCGTTTAGTAATAAAGTAAAGCATTACATCGCGATTGCATTGCATACAATAAAGCGACAACCATATGGCTCCTGCCAGTTGCCGATAACTTGGTTACAAAACATGATCATCTCATACAATAAAATTCAGCATCATGCCTTGACCATATCACATCACAACATGCCCTGCAAAAACAAGTTAGACGTCCTCTACTTTGTTGTTGCAAGTTTTACGTGGCTGCTACAGGCTTAAGTAAGAACCAATCTCACCTACGCATCAAAACCACAACGATAGTTTGTCAAATAGACTCCGTTTTAACCTTTGCAAGGACCGGGCGTAGCCATACTTGGTTCAACTAAAGTTGGAGAGACAGTCGCCCGCAAGCCACCTGTGTGCAAAGCACGTCGGGAGAACCGGTCTCGCGTAAGCGTACGCGTAATGTTGGTCCGGGTCGTCTCGTCCAACAATACCGCCGAACCAAAGTATGACATGCCGGTAGGCAGTATGACTTGTATCGTCCACAACTCACTTGTGTTCTACTCGTGCATATAACATCAACATAAATAACCTGGCTCTGAAACCACTGTTGGGTTTCGTAGTAATTTCAAAAAATTTCCTACGCACACGCAAGATCATGTGATGCATAGCAACGAGGGGGAGAGTGTTGTCTACGTACCCAACGCAGACCGACTGCGGAAGCGATGACACGACGTAGAGGAAGTAGTCGTACGTCTTCACGATCCAACCGATCAAGCACCGAAACTACGGCACCTCCGAGTTCGAGCACACGTTCAGCTCGATGACGATCCCCGGACTCCGATCCAGCAAAGTGTCGGGGAAGAGTTCCGTCAGCACGACGGCGTGGTGACGATCTTGATGTACTACAGCAGCAGGGCTTCGCCTAAACTCCGCTACAGTATTATCGAGGTATATGGTGGCAGGGGGCACCGCACACGGCTAAGGAATAGATCACGTGGATCAACTTGTGTGTCTAGAGGTGTCCCCTGCCTCCGTATATAAAGGAGTAGAGGGGGGAGGCTGGCCGGCCAAGGAGGGAGGCGCAGGAGGAGTCCTACTCCTTCCGGGAGTAGGACTCCCCTCCAATCCTATTCCAACTAGGATTCCCCAAAGGGGGAAAGAGGGAGAGGGGGCGGCCACCTTCTCCTAGTCCTAATAGGACTAGGGGAGGGGGAAGTGGCGCAGCCACCTTGGACTGCCCCTTTCTCCTTTCCACTAAGGCCCATGAAGGCCCATATGGCTCCCGGGGGGTTCCGGCAACCTCCCGGTAACCCGGTAAAATCCCGATTTCACCCGGAACACTTCCGATGTCCAAACATAGGCTTCCAATATATCAATCTTTACGTCTCGACCATTTCGAGACTCCTCGTCATGTCCGTGATCACATCCGGGACTCCGAACAACCTTCGGTACATCAAAATGCATAAACTCATAATATAACTGTCATCGTAACCTTAAGCGTGCGGACCCTACGGGTTCGAGAACAATGTAGACATGACCGAGACATGTCTCCGGTCAATAAACAATAGCGGGACCTGGATGCCCATATTGGCTCCTACATATTCTACGAAGATCTTTATCGGTCAGACCACATAACAACATACTTTGTTCCCTTTGTCATCGGTATGTTACTTGCCCGAGATTCGATCGTCGGTATCCAATACCTAGTTCAATCTCGTTACCGGCAAGTCTCTTTACTCGTTCCGTAATACATCATCTCACAACTAACATATTAGTTGTAATTCTTGCAAGGCTTATGTGATGTGTATTACCGAGAGGGCCCAGAGATACCTCTCCGACAATCGGAGTGACAAATCCTAATCTTGAAATACGCCAACCCAACATCTACCTTTGGAGACACCTGTAATGCTCCTTTATAATCACCCAGTTACGTTGTGACGTTTGGTAGCACCCAAAGTGTTCCTCTGGCAAACGGGAGTTGCATAATCTCATAGTCATAGGAACATGTATAAGTCATGAAGAAAGGCAATAGCAACATACTAAACGATCGGGTGCTAAGCTAATGGAATGGGTCATGTCAATCAGATCATTCAACTAATGATGTGACCTCGTTAATCATATAACAACTTATTGTTCATGGTTAGGAAACATAACCATCTTTGATTAACGAGCTAGTCAAGTAGAGGCATACTAGTGACACTTTGTTTGTCTATGTATTCACACATGTATTATGTTTCCGGTTAATACAATTCTAGCATGAATAATAAACATTTATCATGATTATAAGGAAATAAATAATAACTTTATTATTGCCTCTAGGGCATATTTCCTTCACCGTCGCCCACCCGCAGTCAAACGGCCAGGTCGAGTGAGCCAACGGCCTCATCCTCTCCGGCATCAAGCCTCGACTGGTCGTACCTCTGGAGCGCTCAGCCGGCTGTTGGCTTGATGAGCTGCCAGCTGTCCTCTGGAGTCTGCACACTACACCAAACAAGTCAACCAGCTTCACCCCTTTCTTCCATGTATATGGTGCCGAGGCGGTCATCCCAACTGACATCGAGTTCGACTCGCCTCGAGTAACCATGTACACAGAAGCGGAGGCCAAGGAAGCACGAGAAGACGGCGTCGACCTACTGGAAGAAAGCCGGCTGTTAGCCCTCAGCCGGTCTGCCATCTACCAGTAGGGTTTGCGCCGCTACCACAGCCGGAAGGTCAGGCCAAGATCTTTCCAAGAGGGCGATCTTGTGCTCCGGCTGATCCAGCGAACAGCCGGCCAGCACAAGCTCTCAGCCCCTTGGGAAGGCCCCTTCGTCATCAGCAGAGCTCTAGGCAACGACTCCTACTACCTGATCGACGCACAGAAGCCGAAGGCACGCAAGAGAGACGACTCCGGCAAGGAGTCGGAAGAACCATGGAACGCCAACCTCCTTCGAAGATTTTACAGTTGAAATGCAGTATGTACCACGCTAACTTTTGTATTAAGTACAAGAGAATAGGCTCCCCGAGGAGGGCTCGGGGACTGCCATCCCTTATCTATGAATGAAAAGTATCATGCTTATGACCTTGTCATTTCATTTACTTGTTCAGTCCGGCACCGGATTCGACTAGTCGGCTCGGGGACTGGCCGACTGGAGTTATATTAGAAGTCCTACCCGCAGTCAAATAAGTAGTGTGCCGGCTCCCAAGCTTTCTCTTGCCAAAAGTCGCAGTTCGAAGAACCGGCTGTCCGACTGGCAAGAGTTAAAGGCAGGAACGGGCGCCCACACGAAAAAACGGCTAGGGACTAACGGACTAATATAACAAAAGCCGGTTTTTCTCCCACCGCCGAATGGCTACCAGAGTAGCCGGCCGGCCGGTTTCCATTCACTTCACTTCAATCCAAGAAAGCTCAAGTACTTGCCTCCCCAAAGAGGGAAGGCGGCAAAGGAAAATCCTAAGGATAAAAAGCATACGCGAATGGAAACCAAACATGCACATAATAATATTTACATAAAAGACCTCCGAGAGGCCAGCATTCAACATAGTTTGGATACACCCCCAGTGGGTGGAACTGCGAAAACTTAATGAAGATTGTTCAAAAGACAACAAGCAAGAAAGATAAAGACGGCAGGTCAAGCCGGCGGAGCGACCGACGAGCCGGACTGGTTGGCGGAGACGGTCGTGCCGGCTGAAGGAGCGGCCGGCTGGCGAACTTCGGCTTGGTCGCCGCCTCCCGCAGAGGGCGCGCTTCCACGCGCCTCGTTGCTGGAGGCACGGTCGGCTTGAGGTCCGCCGGTTGTTCCACCAGCCGGCTCGACGTCTTCGCCGTCCTCCTCTTCGTCATCCTTGCCCTCGTCGCTGGAGGCAATCTCCTCCGCCGAGTCCTCACCCACCGCCGGGTTCAGCCCGAACCACTCCTCCGGCGAGCAACACCGTCATCATCGATTTCGGGTGCGAAAACGCTGATGTCGGTGCACTCGGCGATCGTCGAAGCTCGCTGGGCGATAGCCGGCCTCACCTCCTCCAGCTCCGCATCGGCCTCCATCCGCCAAGTGCGCAGCTGGTCTAGGCTCAGCCCTGGGTACCAAGCCCGAACGAACTCCAACGCCCGCCCGGCTCCGAGGCGGGGCGCCGACGCCTTCCAAGCTTCAAAGCGACCGACAGCGACCTCTTGCCAGTCGGCAGTTCGGCTTGGGGTGCGGGGGATCGTCTCGCCGGGCCAGAGGGCGGCCAATACTTGCGCCCCGGCACGTTGTAGCCGGCGAAGCATCCGATGAGCCGGCTGTAGCCGCGCCTGGACAGCCAAGAGCTGCTCCTCAAGCGTCCGGTTCGCATCCGCGCGATGTTGGCCCCCGCCTGACGGCGCGCTTCGCGATGGCCTCAATGCTTTGGGCGGCGAAGGCGAAGTAGCCGGGGAAGTAGTCTGCACCAAAAAACAAGCAGCAGCTCAAGTTAAGCCAAAAACCCAGGCGGCAAGGGGCAGGAGAGGGGCGAGGAAGGCGGCTTACCATTGATCAAATCCTCGATCCGGCCGAAGTCTTCATCCAGGGCTCGCCGGGTCTCAGCCCAGCTCGCCGCCTCGGTTTCATACTCTGCCTTCAGGGCAGCTTCGCTATCCTGCGCCGCCTGCAGGGCCGCCTTGTGGCTCTCCTCTTGGTCGGCCAGCTTCTTGGCTAGGCGATCCCGTTCCTGGACCAAGGCGGCGTACTCGGCCTCCTTGGTATGAAGGGTGGCCTTCGCTTCGCCGAGCTCCTTCCTCAAGTCGGCGTTGGCCCCTGAAGACAAAGAAAAAGAAAAAATCAATAAGGGAAGAGTCGTCGAGAAAGATCCGACCCGACTGCTCAGCAGTCGGCCCGAATCTCAGGGACTACACCCAGTGGGTGCGCTGACGCGCCCCCACAGGAGACAGACAAGATTGAGTACTTACTTCGGCTGTCGGCCAGGTGATCGGTCCTCCGGCTCAACTCCCGAGCCTGGGAGTTGAAGGCGGCAGCACGGAGGTTGTGATATTCCTGGAAGTTCAGACAAGAGGCAAAAATAAGGTAGCCGTCAAGAAAGATCCGACCCGACTGCGCAGCAGTCGGCCTGAATCTCGGGGACTACAGCCAGTGGGTGCGCTGACGCGCCCCCATGGAAGAAATCAAGAGAGCAAAGCAGCCAAGAATGAAGGACTTACCCGGATGGTGGCTCGCGTCGACAGGAACTCCTGGGTGAACTATTGCAGCAGGGCGGCCTGAGCTTGCAGCCGGCTCCGGACCCCTTGAGCCGCCACATTCAGCTCGCCAGTCCCCCCGCTGGGAGTCCACTCGGACGTGGCAGTGCTGGCCGCCTCCAGATCTTCCGCCGACTGGCCTGCGCCCGCGACTCGGCGCGACTCTGGCGGAGCGGCGCCTACCCCTGCGCGCCGACCCGTCACCGGCTCCACCTCGAGGCCGGCTCTGTCCTCCGGCTCGCCCCCGGCCGGCCCCTTTGGCGCTGCTGACGACTGGCCGCCTTGGCCCGCTCCGGTTGGCGCTGCTCGCGGCGTTCTCCTCGCAAAGGCCACGGGGTCCTCCCCCCTCTCCATCAGCGGCGGGCCTTGGATGATCTCCTCCGCCAAGGGCAATGGGGTGTCGGGGGCCACGGGTCGGAGGGGAATGGCGAGCAGCGGAGGCTAGTTGCGCGAACTCTCCGCCTCCGTCTCCGCGGTCGCCGCCTCCGCCTGGGCCTTGGCTGCCGCGTCGGCCTGCTCCCTCGCCGCCTGGGCGGCCGCTTTCTCCGCCACCTCACGCTCCTCCCGCGCTTCATGGGCGTTCCGCTCTGTGGCCTCCCTAAGGTCGGCGCGGGGGTCCACACGGCGGGAGCTTGAAGAACCTCCAGTCCGCCCCACTACGGAGCCGCCCGGACCACGCTCAAGGGAAAGCGGCGCCCTGTACAGCAAGCGGAAGAAGTTAAGAAGAATGCTCGAACAAGAAGAGAATGACGAAGAGCATGCGGCAAGGCAATTGAAGACTTACGCTGAGACCGCCTGAGGCTGCTTCACCGCCTTGCAGAAGCGGGCCGCTTTCGTAGCCGCCTCGTCTCGCTTGGTCGCCCCGGTGGAGGCTTTGGACTTCTTCGGCCGACTGCCGAAGAGGCCTGAAGCGGCCCGGCGCTTCTGTGCGCCGCCGCCGGCAGCCGGCACGATAGACGAGCCCGCGCCCTGATGGTCGGCCGCCGGCTGGCGATGAGGGGCGACTTCGGCTTCGAAATCATCCGGCCAGTCCTCGAAGCTGGCGGTGAGCCTTGTGCCCCCGGGCTCGGCGTCATCCCCCACGACGGCGTCTTCCATGGCGGCCGCCCCCAAGTCCGGATCGTCGACATCGTCTGCTGTGCGGTCGAGGGCATACTGACGTTCTATCCCCGCTGTCCCGGTCGTCGGCGGGAGAAGGGTGTTCTGCATAAGAAGGACCGACTGATTAGAAGCCGGCCATCATAAAGCCGGCTACCCATGAAAAGGAGAAAGAGAAGAAAAACTTACCACGGGCGGAGGGTTGGCACGAGAATACGACGCCTTGCTGTATCGCCAGTCTTCGGCGAGCTTGCAATTTTAGATGTAGTTTACCATATACGATACCTCCGCATGAGGCATCTCCCTGGTGCTCAGCCGGCTTGGGTCGAAGCGGCCGCTCATCTGGCACATCATGTGGGTCCGGCTCTAGAGAGGAGATATCCGGTGCTCCACGAAGGCGTCCACCAAGTCGGCCCCGTTCAGGCCCTCCGACTGGATCATCACCCGAAGCCGGGAGACGGCGGCGTTCCCGGCCTGAGACAGTGACCGGGACCGGAAACTCCACGAGGGCTGCCTCCCAGCCGGCGGGCCGGCTACGTAAGCCGGCAAGTTGACGTGGTCTCCTTGCTCGGCGACGTTCTTCATGTAGAAATATGATTTCTGCCAGATCTTCACCGACTGGATCAGGGGGATGGGCGGGAACGGGTTGTTCTCGCTCGCCCTCCTCATGGCGGTGAAGGCCCCACAGGGGGCGAGCACGCCCGCGACGACGGTGCCGAGTTTGCTCTGGAAGAACTCTCCCCAGAGCTCCAGCGTGGGGAGCAGCCCCAAGAAGCCTTCGCAGAGGGAGACGAAGGCCGACAGTAGCATCACCGCATTGGGGGTGAGGTGATGCGGCTGGAGGTTGTAGAACTCAAGGAAGGAGCGCAGAAATCCGCTCGCTGGAAGGCCGAAGCCGCGCAGGAAGTGCGAGCGGAAGACGACCCGCTCACCCTCCTCCGGCGCCGGCGAGATCTCCGTCTTCGGCGCTGGACGGACCCGCACGAGGTTGGCGTCGGGCAGGCGCCGAGTCTGGCGGAGGAACCCCACGTGATCCTCATGGACGTTGGAGCCGTCCCACGAGCTTGACAGCGCCATGGGAGCGAGGCGATGTGGAGGCGCGGCGGCGCTGAGACGGGAGGCTGCGGCGGCAACGAGAGGAAGAAGCAAGGACGAGAGGGGGCGGAGCGAGAGAGAGCGTGCGAACCTCTGTCGCTCCCCCTCCTCCCCCTACTTATAGGCTCGCGTGGCGGGACCGAGGAGGCACGGCATGGGGAAGCGTGAGGATCGATCATGCCCACTCCCCCACGTCCCGCGATTACTGTGCCATGATGGTGGAATAAAAACCGCCGCGGGAAGGCGAGCGGCCCATGTGGGCCACGGAAGATCCATGCTCGAACCGAGGCCTGCGAGTGGCGGGCCCGGGCCTGCGACGACGTCCCGTCGCGCGCGTGCGTTGGCAGGATTTCCTCGCCACGTGGTCCGCGTCCCCGCCAGCGAGAACCGGAGCTCTCTGAAGTCGGCGTGCACAAGCAAAGCCGGCTCTTCAGGATAGGAAGCTGACCAAGCTTCTCGTCCCTCTGTCCGCCTCGAGGCTCGATCAGCTTCGGGGACTACTGTCGGAGTAAATAGCCATGGGTAGCCTAGCCGGCTTCCCCTGGCCCTTCTGAAAAAATTACTAGCCCGTCCGGCTCTCAGGAATCCAAGACATGGGGCCGCCTTCCCCGTGCTGGCTATCACCCAGGCCAGCTCGAAGAAGACAGCCCGACTTTACCCCTCATAAAGAAAACCATGGGAGGACTACTCGAAGAAGCCGGCTCCAAGATGCCGACTCCAAGAAGCCGGCCATGAGGAGGCCGACTCCAAGAAGCCGGCTCCCATAAAGCGGTCGAGACCGTACCCTCAAAGTTTGCACCCACCTAACGGTGGTGCGACGGGGCGTGGCTACAGTGAAGCCTGCCACCCCCGAATCCCGGACCACGCCTGGCACAATGCACCGTACGGAGTAGGCATGACCCGTCCGGCGCGACACTGTTGCCATGTTGACCTTGGTGTCACCCACGACGGGCCGCCAGCGTGGCCCAGAGATGGTGGGCCCCTTCGGGCAGAGAGACGCCCGAAGGCGGCCACGCCTCCAACCAGTCGGCCCAAGACAAAGCCGGCTCCCCGTAGCCGGCTTGCCGCCTCCCTCGAAGAAGACGCCCCATTAAGGAGACAAGACGCGGTGAGGCTACAGCGATCGCCTGACGGGCGGCGGCACTGTAGCCGCGCCTACCACGACGAAGCGCACGTCACCAAGATGGAGCCACAGTAACCAGCCGCCGACCAGGCCCTCGACGGTGGGGCCTGCCTGTCGACCAAGGGGCCGGCAGCCGGCGGGACCCACCAGCTGGCGGGCCCCAGCAGCCGGCGCTGAAGCCGGCGAGTGCGGTCACAGACGGCTGGGCCCCGCGCCCAGTCGGATTACCATTGTACCCCCGGGGGGTAGGCCTATATAAACCCCCCGGGACAACCATGCAAAGGGTTTGACCCCCTGCTAGTTCTAGAAACCCCCCAAGGAGAAGAAGCAGGCTAGCCGTGCCCTTCTTCCTCCTCCCACCAAACAACTCAAGGAGCATGGTGTAGCTACTTGTTCGACTAGTGAACATGCGGAGACCCCGCAGAGCAGCAGTAGGGGTGTTATCTCCAAGGAGAGCCCCGAAGCTGGGTAGGATCCGCCGGCGTGCATGTCTTCGCCTTATCCCGTTTCCAGGCACCGGCGATGTCTTACTAGCTCCCACAATGATAAGCCACCCGTTGGCATATGTCGCACCTACCACACGACACCTATATATAGTGGGGGGAAGGGAGGGCAGCCGCACCTAAGCCCTGGCGCCTCCCTCTCCGTCCCATGACACATCTCCCTCCTCCCGCAGTGCTTGGCGAAGCCCTGTTGGAATCCCGCTACTTCCACCACCACACCGTCGTGCTGCTGGATCTCCATCAACCTCTCCTCCCCCTTGCTGGATCAAGAAGGAGGAGACGTCGCCGCTCCGTACGTGTGTTGAATGCGGAGGTGCCGTCCGTCGGCGCTAGGATCAACGGTGATTTGGATCACGACGAGTATGACTCCATCAACCCCGTTCTCTTGAACGCTTCCGCGCGCGATCTACAAGGGTATGTAGATCCACTCCTCCCTCGTTTCTAGATGACTCCATAGATAGATCTTGGTGACACGTAGGAAAATTTTGAATTTATGCTACATTCCCCAACTATGGCATCATGAGCTAGGTTTATGCGTAGTTTCTATGCATGAGTAGAACACAAAGTAGTTGTGGGCGTTGATTTTGTTCAATATGCTTACCGTTACTAGTCCAATCTTGATTCGGTGGCATTGTGGGATGAAGCGGCCCGGACCGACCTTACACGTACTCTTACGTGAGACTGGTTCCACCGACTGACATGCACTAGTTGCATAAGGTGGCTAGCGGGTGTCTGTCTCTCCCACTTTAGTCGGATCGGATTCGATGAAAAGGGTCCTTATGAAGGGTAAATAGCAATTGGCATATCACGTTGTGGTTTTTGCGTAGGTAAGAAACGTTCTTGCTAGAAACCCATAGCAGCCACGTAAAACATGCAAACAACAATTAGAGGACGTCTAACTTGTTTTTGCAGGGTATGCTATGTGATGTGATATGGCCAAAAGGATGTGATGAATGATATATGTGATGTATGAGATTGATCATGTTCTTTTAATAGGAATCACGACTTGCATGTCGATGAGTATGACAACCGGCAGGAGCCATTGGAGTTGTTTTAATTTATTTATGACCTGCGTGTCAACTTAAACGTCATGTAATTACTTTACTTTATTGCTAAAGCGTTAGCCATAGTAGTAGAAGTAATAGTTGGCGAGCAACTTCATGGAGACACGATGATGGAGATCATGGTGTCATGCCGGTGACAAGATGATCATGGAGCCCCAAGATGGAGATCAAAGGAGCTATATGATATTGGCCATATCATGTCACTATTATTTGATTGCATGTGATGTTTATCATGTTTTTGCATCTTGTTTACTTAGAACGACGGTAGTAAATAAGATGATCCCTCATAATAATTTCAAGAAAGTGTTCCCCCTAACTGTGCACCGTTGCGACAGTTCGTTGTTTCGAAGCACCACGTGATGATCGGGTGTGATAGATTCTAACGTTCACATACAACGGGTGTAAGATAGATTTACACACGCGAAACACTTAGGTTGACTTGACGAGCCTAGCATGTACATACATGGCCTCGGA
The DNA here is from genome assembly GCF_056163025.1 of Triticum urartu. Classification (NCBI taxonomy): domain Eukaryota; kingdom Viridiplantae; phylum Streptophyta; class Magnoliopsida; order Poales; family Poaceae; genus Triticum; species Triticum urartu. The sequence goes on from NC_141878.1 coordinate 153,406,076, forward strand.
ACACAAGAGACCGAAAGGTCGAGCATGAGTCGTATGGTAGATACGATCAACATGAAGATGTTCACCGATGATGACTAGTCCGTCTCACGTGATGATCGGACACGGCCTAGTTGACTCGGATCATGTAATCACTTAGATGACTAGAGGGATGTCTATCTGAGTGGGAGTTCATAAGATGAACTTAATTATCCTGAACATAGTCAAAAGATCTTCGCAAATTATGTCGTAGCTCGCGCTTCAGTTCTACTGTTTAGATATGTTCCTAGAGAAATTTTAGTTGAAAGATGATAGTAGCAATTATGTGGACTAGATCCGTAAACTGAGGATTGTCCTCATTGCTTCATAGAAGGCTTATGTCCTTAATGCACCACTCAGTGTGCTGAACCTCGAACGTCGTCTGTGGATGTTGCGAACATCTGACATACACATTTTGATAACTACGTGATAGTTCAGTTAAAACGGTTTAGAGTTGAGGCACCAAAGACGTTTTGAAACGTCGCAAAACATATGAGATGTTTTGACGGCTGAAATTGGGATTTCAGGCTCGTGCCCACGTCAAGAGGTATGAGACCTCCGACAATTTTCTTAGCCTGCAAACTAAGGAGAAAAGCTCAATTGTTGAGCTTGTGCTCAGATTGTCTGAGTACAACAATCATTTGAATCGAGTGGGAGTTGATCTTCCAGATGAGATAGTGATGTTTCTCTGAAGTCATTTCCACCAAGCTGCTAGAGCTTCGTGATGAACTATAATGTATCGGGGACATATATGATGATCCTTGAGATATTCGCGATGATTGACACCACAAAAGTAGAAATCAAGAAGGAGCATCAATTGTTGATGGTTGGTGAAACCACTAGTTTCAAGAAGGGCAAGGGAAAGAAGGGATACTACATGAAACGGCAAATCAGCTGCTGCTCTAGTGAAGAAACCCAAAGTTGAACCCAAACCTGAGACTAAGTGCTTCTGTAATAGGGGGAACAGCCACTGGAACAGAATTACCCTAGATACTTGGTAGATGAGAAGGCTGGCAAGGTCGGTAGAAGTATATTGGATATACATTGTGTTAATGTGTACTTTACTAGTACTCCTAGTAGCACCAGGGTATAAGATACCGGTTCGGTTACTAAGTGTTAGTAACTCGAAATAAAACCTACGGAACAAACGGAGACTAGCTAAAAGGTGAGATGACGATATGTGTTGGAAGTATTTCCAAGGTTGATCAAATATCGTACGCTCCCTCTACCATCAAGATTGGTGTTTGCATTGAGCATAGACATGATTGGATTATGTCTATCGAAATACGGTTATTCATTTAAGGAGAATAATGGTTACTCTGTTTATTTGAATAATACCTTCAATGGTCTTCCACCTAAAATGAATGGTTTATTGAATCTCGATCATAGTGATACACATGTTCATGCCAAAAGATATAAGATAGTAATGATAGTACCACCTACTTGTGGCACTGCCACGTAAGTCATATCGGTATAAAACGCAAGAAGAAGCTCCATGTTGATGGATCTTTGGGCTCACTCGTTTTGAATGGTTTGAGACATGCGAACCATGTCTATTGGTGTATATGCATGAAGAAACTCCATGCAAATGGACCGTTTGGACTCACTTGATTTTTAATCACTTGAGACATGCAAATCATACCACATGGGCAAGATGACTGAAAGCCTCGTTTTCAGTAAAATGGAACTAGAAAGCAACTTGTTGGAAGTAATACATTTTGATGTGTGCAATCCAATGAGTGCTGAGGCATGTAGTGGATATCGTTATGTTCTTACTTCATAGATGATTTGAGTAGATGTTGAGTATATTTACTTGATGACTTATTGAAAGGTTCAAGTAATTTCAGGGTGAAGTTGAAAGATCATCGTGACAGGAGGATAAAATATCTATGATATGATCATAGAGATGAATATCTGAATTACGAGTTTGGCACAGAATTAAGACATTGTGGAAATTGTTTCACAACTAATACAGCCTGGAACACCATAGTGTGATGGTGTGTCCGAACATCATAACTGCACCCTATTGGATATGATGCATACCATGATGCCTCTTATCGAATTACCACGATAGTTTATGGGTTAGGCATTAAAGACAACCACATTCACTTTAAATAGGGCACCACGTAATTCCGATGAGATGACACCATATGAACTATGCTTTAGAGAAACCTAAGCTGTCATTTCTTAGAAGTTTGGGGCTGCGACGCTTATGTGAAAAGTTTCAGGCTGATAAGCTCGAACCCAAAGCGGATAAATGCATCTTCATAGGACACCCAAAACAGTTGGGTATACCTCCTGTCTCAGATCCGAAAGCAATAAGGGATTGTTTCTAGAATCGGGTCCTTTCTCGAGGAAAAGTTTCTCTCAAAAGAATTGAGTGGGAGGATGGTGGAGACTTGATGAGGTTATTGAACCGTCTCTTCAACTAGTGTGTGGCAGGGCACAGGAGTTGTTCCTGTGGCACCTACACCAAATGAAGTGGAAGCTTATGATAGTGATCATGAAACTTCAGATCAAGTCACTAACAAACCTCGTGGGATGACAAGGATGTGTACTACTTCAGAGTGGTACGTAATCCTGTCTTGGAAGTCATGTTGCTAGACAACAATGAACCTACGAGCCATGGAGAAGCGATGGTGGGCCCGGATTCTGATAAATGGCTCGAGGCCATAAAATCTGAGAGAGGATCCATGTATGAAAACAAAGTGTAGACTTTGGCAGAACGGCTCGATGGTCGTAAGGCTATTGAGTACAGATGGATTTTAAAAGGAAGACGGACAATGATGGTAAGTATCACCATTAAGAAAGCTCAACTTGTCGTTAAGATGTTTTCTGACAAGTTTAAGGAGTTGACTATGATGAGACTTTCTCACTCGTAGCGATGCTAAGAGTCTATTGGAATTATATTAGCGATTACTGCATTATTTATGAAATCTTGCAGATAGGATGTCAAAACATTGTTTCCTCGACGATTTTCTTGAGGAAAGGTTGTATGTGATACAACCGGAAGGTTTTGTCAATCCTGAAAGATGCTAATAAGTATGCAAAGCTCCAGCAATCCTTCTAAGGACTGGAGTAAGCATCTCGGAGTTGGAATGTACGCTTTGATAAGATGATCAAAGTTTTGGGTGTATACAAAGTTTATGAGAAACTTGTATTTCCAAAGAAGTGAGTGGGAGCACTATAGAATTTCTGATAAGTATATGTTGACATATTGTTGATCAGAAATGACGTAGAATTTCTGGAAAGCATATAGGGTTATTTGAAAGTATTTTTCAATGGAAAGCCTGGATTAAGCTACTTGAACATTGAGCATCAAGATCTATAAGGATAGATCAAAATTCTTAATGGTACTTTCAAATGAGCACATACCTTGACATGATCTTGAAGGGGTTCAAGATGGATCAGTCAAAGAAGGAGTACTTGCCTGAGTTGTAAGGTATGAAGTTAAGACTTAAAGCTCGACCACGGCAGAAGAAAGAGAAAGGACGAATGTCGTCCCCTATGTTTTTGCCATAGGCTCTATACGGTATGCCATGCTGAGTACCGCACCTGATGTGTGCCTTGCCACATATCTGGCAAGAGGGTACAAAGGTAATCTAGGAGTAGATCACCAGATAGCGGTCTAAATTATCCTTAGAGGAATAAGGATATGTTTCTCGGTTATGGAGGTGATAAAGAGTTCGACGTAAAGAGTTACGTCGATCCAAGCTTAACACCTATCCGGATAGCTCTGAGTAGAGATACCGGATACGTATAATGGAGCAACAATTTAGAATAGCTCCAAGTAGAACAGTTATTTGAAATGGCTCCAAATATAGCGTAGTAGTGGCATCTACAAGATGACATAGAGATTTGCGAAGTACATACGGATCTGAAAGATTCAGACCCGTTGACTATAACATCTCTCACAAGCATAACATGTTCAAACCCAAAACTCATCGAGTGTTAATCACATGGTAATGTGAACTAGATTATTGACTCTAGTAAACTCTTTGGGTGTTAGTCACATGGGGATGTGACCTTGAGTGTTAATCACATATCGATGTGAACTAGATTATTGACTCTAGTGCAAGTGGGAGACTGTTGGAAATATGCCCTAGAGGCAATAATAAATTAGTTATTATTATATTTCCTTGTTCATGATAATCGTTTATTATCCATGCTAGAATTGTATTGATAGGAAACTCAGATACATGTGTGGATACATAGACAACACCATGTCCCTAGTAAGCCTCTAGTTGACTAGCTCGTTGATCAATAGATGGTTACGGTTTCCTGACCATGGACATTGGATGTCATTCGTAACGGGATCACATCATTAGGAGAATGATGTGATGGACAAAGACCCAATCCTAAGCTTAGCACAAGATCATGTAGTTCGTATGCTAAAGCTTTTCTAATGTCAAGTATCATTTCCTTAGACCATGAGATTGTGCAACTCCCGGATACCGTTGGAGTGCTTTGGGAGTGCCAAACGTCACAACGTAACTGGGTGGCTATAAAGGTACACTACAGGTATCTCCGAAAGTGTCTGTTGGGTTGGCACGAATCGAGACTGGGATTTGTCACTCCGTGTAAACGGAGAGGTATCTCTGGGCCCACTCGGTAGGACATCATCATAATGTGCACAATGTGATCAAGGAGTTGATCACGGGATGATGTGTTACGAAACGAGTAAAGAGACTTGCCGGTAACGAGATTGAACAAGGTATCGGGATACCGACGATCGAATCTCGGGCAAGTATCGTACCGCTAGACAAAGGGAATTGTATACGGGACTGATTAAGTCCTTGACATCATGGTTCATCCGATGAGATCATCGTGGAACATGTGGGAGCCAACATGGGTATCCAGATCCCGCTGTTGGTTATTAACCGGAGAGTCATCTCGGTCATGTCTGCATGTCTCCCGAACCCGTAGGGTCTACACACTTAAGGTTCGGTGACGCTAGGGTTATAGAGATATTAGTATGCGGTAACCCGAAAGTTGTTCGGAGTCCCAGATGAGATCCCGGACGTCACGAGGAGTTCCGGAATGGTCCGGAGGTAAAGATTTATATATGGGAAGTCTTGTTTTGGTCGCCGGAAAAGTTTCGCGCACTATCGGTATTGTACCGGGAGTGCCGAAAGGGGTCCGGGGGTCCACCTGCCCCGGGGGCCACATGGGCTGTAGGGGTGTGCGCCCTGGCCTATATGGGCCAAGGGCACCAGCCCCAAGAGGCCCATGCGCCAAGAGATAAGGGAAAGAAAGAGTCCTAAAGGGGGAAGGCACCTCCTAGGTGCCTTGGGGAGGATGGACTCCTCCCTGGCCGCACCCTTCCTTGGAGGAAGGGCCAAGGCTGCGCCCCCCCCTCTCCCTTGGCCCTATATATAGTGGCGGAAGGGAGGGCAGCCGCACCTAAGCCCTGGCGCCTCCCTCTCCCTCCCATGACACATCTTCCTCCTCCCGCAGCGCTTGGCGAAGCCCTGTTGGAATCCCGCTACTTCCACCACCACGCCGTCGTGCTGCTGGATCTCCATCAACCTCTCCTCCCCCCTTGCTGGATCAAGAAGGAGGAGACGTCGCTGCTCCGTACATGTGTTGAACGCGGAGGTGCCGTCCGTTCGGCGCTAGGATCATCGGTGATTTGGATCACGATGAGTACGACTCCATCAACCCCGTTCTCTTGAACGCTTCCGCGCGCGATCTACAAGGGTATGTAGATCCACTCCTCCCTCGTTGCTAGATGACTCCATAGATAGATCTTGGTGACACGTAGGAAAATTTTGAATTTATGCTACGTTCCCCAACACAAACGTACTTGACGTGTTTCTGGAGAAGATTTGAAAGAGGCTTCGCGATCTTTGAGAAGTTCTCAACGAACCTTCGATAGTAGCTTGCGAGACCGAGGAAGCTGCAAAGTTGCTTCACGTTCTGAGGTGGTTCCAAATTCACAATTGCAGACACCTTCTCAGGATTGACCGCAATGCCCTTGGCAGAGATGATATGCCCAAGATAAAGAACCTCATCAAGCCAAAACTCACACTTTGAGAACTTGGCGTAGAACTGATGTTCCCTAAGCTTATGGAGCACCAAACGCAAGTGCTTGGCATGATCTTCCTTCTTCTTTGAAAAGACCAGAATGTCGTCGAGATAGACCAAAACAAAGTCGTTTGTGAAGGCGTTGAAGATGAAGTTCATCATGCAAGAGAAAGTAGGAGGAGCGTTGACGAGGCCAAAAGACATGACATTGTATTCATATGAACCATAGCTTGTTCTGAAAGCCATTTTGGGAATATCTTGCTCACGGATTCGAATCTGGTGATAACCCATACGGAGATCAAGCTTGGAGAATACTTGGGCACCTTTGAGTTGTTCGAACAGCTCGTTGATGTTGGGAAGTGGGTACTTGTTCTTGATACTCTTCTTGTTCAATGGACGGTAGTCAACACAAAGTCGGTCCGTTCCATCCTTCTTCTTCACAAAGAGTACTCCACAACCCCACGGAGAGGAACTAGGTCGAATGAGACCCATTCGTTCTTGAATATCGAGTTGCTTCTTCAGCTCCTTCAACTCTTCAGGTCCGAGCTTGTAAGAACGTTTGCACACCGGCTCCGTGCCAGGCTCAAGATTGATGACGAATTCAACTGGCCGGTGCGGAGGCATTCCTGGAAGCTCTTTTGGCAATACGTCTTGATATTCGCAAACGACTGGAATTTGCGAGATGGCATCAAGTTCACCCTTCTCATTGAGAGAAAACAGACGGATTGTGTCATCACGAGCGGCAAAGACAATTACATCCTCAAACGAATGAGTCAATTGAATCTGCCTGGCAGCACAATCAAGATGCCTTGTGCTTAGAGAGCCAATCCATTCTGAGAATAAGATCAATATCTGGGTTACCAAGGACCATTGAATAAGAAAGAAACTTGTAATCGCCCAGCGTGATAGTAACATCCGGAGCCAACATTTTGGTGTTCATAAACAAACCCGAAGAAGAAACCGCTATTGGCTTAGGCAAATCAATAGTATGCACATCATGCATGGATGCAAAAGGCTTTGATAAAAATGATAAAGATGCACCAGTATCAAAAAGAACTCTTGCGGGAATGTTACCCATAATCACATCTAGCGAGTCCTCTGCCTGAGCTGTGTTCAGCAAGTTGACCTTACCAGACTTGGGGTTATGCTTGACCATAGCTGTACTTGCCGATCTCACAGGAGGATGAGGAGGGAGACGCCTCTGATTGAAGCACTTGTTGGCATGGTGACCCTTCTGTTGGCACTTGTTGCACGTGACCTCTAAAAGCGGACGGTGATACGGAGCACTCGATCTTGAAGCTTGAGACGAAGTCTTGTTCTGAAAGCCAGGGTTGGGTGGGTGGGAAGATCCACTGCCACCTTTGCTCTTTTGTTGATACGGCTGACGGAACGGAGGAGGAGGAAGCCAATACTTTTGCTGCTTAGCCACTTGAGTAGAGGAAGAAGGAGTAGCGTCTCTGACTCGCTTCTTAGAAGCATCACACTTTAGTTGAGCAGCCTCTTGCTTCAATGCCATGTTGTAAAACTCATCGTACCTCAAGGGCTCAAAGAGAACAAGAGCTAGCTGGATTTCTTCTCTGAGACCACCCCTGAACTGATATATCATGCTCTTCTTGCTAGGGACGTCCTGCTTAGCAAAGCGGGCGAGCTTCTGAAACAACTTGTTGTAGTCATAGACAGACATAGAGCCTTGCTTCATGTTGCGGAATTCCTCACGCTTGCTTTCAACCACGCTCTGAGGAATATGATGAGCTTTGAAGTCTTGACGGAATTCGTCCCAGGTAATCAGACGGCCTCCTCTGGAATCTTTGTACTGCTGAAACCATTCTGCAGCTTGGTCTTTGAGTTGGAAGGAAGCGAACTTGACAAAGTCCTCAGACCTGATGTTACTGCACTCGAAATGCTTGCACAAGTCCACAAGCCAATCCTCAGCATCAGTTGCCTCAACACAATTGCTGAAGGTCTTTGGCTGGTTAGAAAGGAACTGGTTGAGTGTAGCAAAGTGATTCTGATTGTTGCCCTAGTTGCCTTGGTTGCCTTGGTTCGCTTGATTGCGCTCTTGAAGAATTTGCATGATCAGCTGCGTGTTTGCATTGGTAGCGGCCATCACAGCTTGCCATGCCTCCGGAGGAGGAGGTGGTGGTGGCGGATTAGGATTCGGAGTCGTGCGCGTTGGAGGAGCCATCCTGAAGAGGTTGACATCCATTAGCACATTGACAGATAAAATTGAAGCTGAATCAAGCGGGTTGAAATTGCAACATATAGTCTTCACATCCGAACAAAATGAACGAATGCATTCCAATTGAAATGGTCACATATCCATAAATTGAGAAGCCACTTAGAATTTAGGTAGAGGAATAAATCAACAAGGTACGAATCAAGAATGAATACTCGGTAAGAAATCCCAATCACAAACCAAATATCCGTGGAAGAAAAGCTAGAGCTACAAGAATTCCCACCTATGAAACTCCCGAACCTTTCCGGTTATGCAATCAGGTGTTGGGGATACAGGGGAAGCATAATATCTCACCCAAATCTAGCAAATCCTACATCCAGCTATATCCATCCTTCAATACATAACCGAGAAAACTTCGGAAACCATCTACCTCAACCTTCGAAAAGCATCCGTTATACAAGTTATGGCAATACTCCCGAACTCCCGCCCAAGTACTGGGTTGCATCAAGGTTATCTCACCAACAACTGCATAAAAGAAATTTTCGATGTCGGCGAACTAAACTCAGGTATTCCAGAACTGCAACGATAAAATTGTGACGACAACACCTCGGAGCTCAACTCCCCGGGACACTGCCACAACCCCTAAATGACAGGAGGCACCAAGAACAATGTTCTCATCACAAATCCATTAGAACGATTCCAAGATACCCGCGTGATCCTAAATTTTTTTTAGTGAAATTTGAGAAGAGAAGAGTCAAAACTCTACGTCAGGAAGCCTTACCAGAGCAATGAAGGGACTGGGGAGTAAAAAGAATTCCTAACTCTTCGATATATAATTCCTAAATGACTCAAAATATTTTTCTAGACTCAACAACGGCTACTAATAACGATCAAGCAGTGGGGGCTCCTAAGGTTGGGGAAGGCTCTAATACCAACTTGGCCAAATTGGAGGGGTGTTGGGCTGCAACACACACGAGGCTTTCTCGGTCCCTCGGTTAACCGTTGGAGCATCAAACGAAGTCCAAATGGTATGAAACTTGACAGGCGGTCTACCGATAGTAAACCAAGACCGCTTGGCAAGTCTCAGTCCAATCCGGAAATTTTTAACCCCCACACATGAAAAGAAGGTAGAAAGGGCCACCGAAGGAGATAGGAGCGCCGGAATGCAAAACAAACAACGGGGAAAATGCTCGGATGCATGAGACAAACACGTATGCAAATGCAATGCACATGATGACATGATATGAGATGCATGACAACGACAACAACACACGGAAACAAAAACCCGAACCCAAGGAAATAAAATAACTTAGCGCCGGAAACGGCAAGAGTTGGAGTACATATTAGGTAAATTACATCTGGGGTGTTACAACACTCCACCACTACGAAAGGATCTCGTCCCGAGATCTAGGACTGGAAGAACGCCAGGTACTCAGAACGGAGGTGATCCTCGCGTTCCCAGGTGGCTTCATGGTAGGAATGGTGTGACCACTTGACTTTGAGGAATTTGATTGACTTATTGCGAGTCTTGCATTTAGTCTCTTCAAGAATAGAAACTGGGTGCTCACGATAAGAGAGATCTTCTTGGAGATCAATGTCTTCGAAGTTGACGGTGCGGTCAGGAGTCTTGAAGCACTTGCGGAGATGAGAGACATGGAACACGTCGTGCACATTTGTAATGTTTGAAGGAAGCTCGAGTTGATAGGCAAGATCGCCTCTCTTGCTGATGATCTTGAAAGTGCCCACGTATCTAGGGGCAAGCTTCACTTTGATACCGAAGCGACAAGTACCTTTCATTGGAGAGACGCGGAGGTACACATGATCTCCGATCTCGAAAGCCAAATCACGGTGCTTACTATCATAGTAGCTCTTCTTGCGCGATTGCGCTGGTTTGAGGTTATCACGAATGACTTTGCACATGATGACATGATATGAGATGCATGACAACGACAACAACACACGGAGACAAAAACCCGAACCTGAGGAAATAAAATAACTTAGCGCCGGAAAAGGCAAGAGTTGGAGTACATATCAGAGGGCGTTACGTGGGAAGCTATGAGGTTATTTTCCCGGAGCTATCCTCAAATTTCTTTACGAAGTTTGGCGTAAGAATGAATCATCATCAGTCTCATGTTTTTCTCCAAGATCGTCCACATTCTTTTCATCATTGGCTCAACATCTTCGCTTTTGATTCTTCCGGAGTGTCTCAACAATTCATGGTGGTGTTTCTCGTCGTCATTCTCGGATTTTGAATACCGAAGAAGAGTTTCTCTTTAATCTTTCTCCATTCTCTTCAAGATTCATGGTTCTAGCTTGATGCCACCATCTCATTATTATTTTCGATTGTGGGAATTCTCTTCATCCATCTGGAGCGTTTCATGAGTTGTTTTCTCTTTTCCTTCCTTCGGAGCCCATTATTTCGAAGACTTATTCATTCTCAGCCTTCAGCTATCCTTATCCGAATCTTACCGGTGCATCATTCAAGTATTATCTAATCAGTTCACGATCTCTTCGTTCACTTCTATCTAAATCCCATCAAATATCGTCATTCGTTTCCAATTCTTTCAGTGATTTGTGCCTTTGCCACTTTCGTTTTTAATTCTTACGGTGGTTCGCTCAAGATTTCTCTTACCTTGCTATCATATCAATTCATTCGTTGTTTCAATCCTACCGGTGTTTTGTTGAAGACCTTATCAAGTTGTCAATATCTCTCCTAATCCTTTTCAACGAGAATAAGTAGTATGCCAATTCCATTGCTTGTCATCAATTTGAATTGGTGAAGGATAAGCATAATATAATTCTTATTCTTGTTTTATCGAGTAAATTCAACGCCTTATTCCGGAGGCTCATCAAGCTCTCGGTTTTCAATTGTTTCATTTTTTCTTTCCCGGAGTTCCAAGCTCCCTCAATTATATCACCATGGAGATTCATCTAAATCGTTACAAGGTTTCACCTTGTGTTTTCAACTTCTCTTTCTTTTTCGTTATCCTTTTGTGACCGGAGTTCTTCAAGTAGACTTCACATGACGGCTCATCAAGGATTTAATTCCTTCTAAAAGTGTTCATTGAGATTCTTTTCAAACAAGCTCAAGTGTTCTTCATCTTGCATTCCGAAGAGCAATTCTTTCTCTCTTATCTTGTGAGGTGGTATTATGTCATTCTTGATAATTTGAGTTCATGTTTCATGATTCACATGTTGTTAAGAATGAGATATTTGAAATCCATCAATCTTGTCATTGGAGTTATCTTGGGTGATATTTCACCTAAAACCTTCCCTAAGGATCATTGCTATTTATGGTGCTCATATATGATCCAAGTTCTTCATGTATCCTTCAGGTGATAAGTTTCTCGTCTCCTTGTTCATTCCAATCTAATTCCTTTTCCGTGAGTGGCAGGTTGTCACCTTATAATTTGAGATGTATTCCATAAGACCATATCAAGCTTATTCTTTTCGTGTTGGTGTTCCAACAACTCCGTTCGACCCTTCTCCTAAAGATGCCTTTTTCAAACTCTTTTGTGGCAGAAGTTGGCATTTTCTTCTCCATTCTTTTATTTTAATCATCTATCTTCTATTTCTCTCCCCCGGAGGAATTGTGTTGCTGCTCTCTTCAAACCATCTTCTTGTCCTTGTCATGCTTATCCATTTAACCAGAGTGTGTGCCCGCTGCTCAAGTTCTTTCATTTTATCAAGCCTTGCATATCTTTCCAACCGGAGTGCTTTCAACTTCATTTATCTCCATTGTATTCTTTTCTTGATATGGCTTAACCTTTTCAAGCTTCTTTGGTTTCACTCGTTTGTCAAAGGAGCAACTTAGTTTTACCTCTTCTCTTTCTTTGCCGTTGTCCCTCCGGTGCCATTCTAGATCTCGGGACGAGATCCTCTCGTAGTGGTGGAGTGTTGTAGCGCCCCGAGACCAATGTGCCAGGTGTCCTCCAGTTATTCGCTGTTGTTGCCTTGTCATTGCTTGTGTGTCATGCATTGCATATCATGTCATCATGTGCATTTCATTTGCATACATGTTCGTCTCATGCATCCGAGCATTTTCCCCGTTGTCCGTTTTGCAATCCGGCGCTCCTATGTCACCTGGTGTCCCTTTCTACCTCTTTTCGTGTGCGGGTGTTAAACATTTTTGGATTGGACCGAGACTTGTCATGCGGCCTTGGTTTACTACCGGTAGACCGCCTGTCAAGTTTCGTGCCATTTGGACTTCGTTTGATACTCCAACGGTTAACCGAGGGACCGAAAAGGCCTTGTGTGTGTTGCAGCCCAACACCCCCTCCAAAGTGGCCCAAAACCCACCTAAACCCTCTCCATCATCTCGGTCGTTCGATCACGATCGCGTGGCCGAAAACTGCACCTCATTTGGATTCTCCTAGCTCCCTCTACCTATAAACATGTCCAGCCGCCGCTGCCGACGAATCCGGCTGCGCCACCTCATCACCCAGCGCTCTCTCTCTCTCCTCAGCCCCGCCGCCGGCCCGAGAAACCCAAATCGGGCCCGCGCGGGCCCAGATCCGCCGCCGCCTGGCCGGGCGCCCGAGCCGCCCGGCTCCGCCCGCGCCTGCCAAATCCTGCGGCCGCGCCTCTCACCGGCGCGTCGCTCGCCGTCTCCGGAGCCGTACGCCGGCCGCCTCGCCTCGCCGGTGCACCGCCGCGCCACCGCCCGACGTCGCCGGTGCCGCCGCCTTCATCCGCGCTGCCCCGCTCGTCTCTGATCGCCGGTGCCATCCGCTGCCTCGCTGGTGTCATCCACCGGCGCGCCGCTCGCCGTGCCTCTCCACCGGAGCCGTCGCCGGCCATCCCCGGAGTCCGCTCCAGATCCGATCCGGGTAGCTGGGTGGATGAGATCCACCAGCTCTCCGAACCAAACGCTCCGGCCCCGCGCCTGTATCTCGCCATCCCGCACCATTTCGTCCCGTTGACCTTCTCGGAGGGTATAATTTCTACTAAGTCCCTGAAATTTCCAGATTCAAATGCCCATGTTCATCACGTCACAACTTTGCATCCATAGTTCCGATTCATGCGTGTAGCATATCAAAATGTTCGTCTCTGAGAGTAAATCATTTCAGCTCATTGCATCATTTTAATTTGAGCTCATCTTGGTGCCCTAAATGCTGATGGAAAAGAGCTATTTGAGTTAATCGTCAGATCTGCTGCACCAAATATCTATTTGTCATTTTTGCCATGATTGATGTGTGCATGATATGATCCTGAGCTCTACATGAGTTTTGCTATATGTTTTGCCATCTTTACAGAGGTGTTATCCATGTATTTTTTTTACATGTGTGGTGACTAGCACAATCTTGCAAAGTAATGCATTCGTTAATGTTGATTTCAGGGACTTAGAAATTTCACCAAGTCCTTGATCTGTTTTTATCAATATGCCATATGTTCATGTTGTTTCCTTGTGATCCGTGCCTCTTTTGAGGATGATCAGTAAGGATGATTTGTTCATATTGTGGTGCTCTATCCATCCATGTCTTGGTTTGCAATTATGGAGCACCCTAGCTTGAGTCAATCTAGCTCTACTTTTTCTATTTCGTGATTCCTGGTAGATTGTCTACTTGTTAGCGATTTCGCCGAGGATGTGGTTGTTGATCCGTGCATGATATGTTGTTCTTCTTGCCATGTCTGGCTTATATAATGTGTATTCTTGATGGGTGTATGCTTAGATCGTCATGCCATGCTCTGTAGTGAGTGCATCGAGCTCGTGAACATGCCTACTCGTTAAGATATTTGCATGCTCCAGTTTTTCTCTAAGTCTGAGATCTGTTTATGTTTTTGCCATGTTCACATGCTTGCAATTGTATTTTCTTATTGACTCAAGGTCACTAAGGGACTTTTGTTAAGCTCTTTGAGTAGCTCCATGCCATGCCTTGCTTTGCCATGTTAAGTTCCTGTAGCATATAGTTTCCATGCTCCAAAGTGTGCTACCTGATCTGAAATTCCAGGCTTGTGTTAATTTCACTAAGTCTGAAATCTCTTTACCGTTTGCACTTTTGCCATGCTTGTTTGAACCTGTTGATGGATGAATTGGCCATAGCTCAGTGTTCATATTTTGTCAAGCTTTATGAGTGGATCCCTGCCATGTATTTTTTTGCCATGTTTGAGAGCCGTAGCATAATTATCTTGATGCATCTAGATGGCTACTTGCTGTTTATCGCAGACCGTTGCCATATTTGTTTTGCTTGCCATTTCCAAACCGTGTCTCCGATTCCGGCGATCTTTATATCGATTTCAACCGAAATCACCTCACCTTTCCAGTGGAACTCTTGGATTTCCATGTTGAGGCCAGGTTCAATCATTCCTTGTCAAATCATGCATATGCATTGCATACCGCATCCCGCATATCATACCATGTTCATGTGTTGGTTGTTTACTATGTTGTGTGCTTCTTTTCCGGTGTTGCTTCTTCGGGTTGGTTCAGTTAACGTCGCGTTTGTGAGGACCCGTTCGACTACGTCTGTTTGTCTTCTTCATGGACTCGTTCTTCTTCCTTGCGGGATTTCAGGCAAGATGGTCATACCCTCGAAATCACTTCTATCTTTGCTTGCTAGTTGCTCGCTCTTTTGCTATGCCTATGCTGCGATAACTACCAGTTGCTTATCATGCCTCCCATATTGTTGAACCAAGACCTAACCCACCTTGTCCTAGCAAACTGTTGTTTGGCTATGTTACCGCTTTGCTCAGCCCCTCTTATAGCGTTGTTAGTTGCAGGTGAAGACTGAAGTTTGTTCCTTGATTGGAACATGGAGATGTTGTTCCTCGTTGGAACATGTTTACTTGTTGGGATATCACAATATCTCTTATTTAATTAATGCATCTATATACTTGGTAAAGGGTGGAAGGCTCGGCCTTATGCCTGGTGTTTTGTTCCACTCTTGCCGCCCTAGTTTCCATCATATCGGTGTTATGTTCCCGGATTTTGCGTTCCTTACGCGGTTGGGTTATAATGGGAACCCCTCGACAGTTCGCTTTGAATAAAACTCTTCCAACAAGGCCCAACATTGGTTTTATCATTCGCCACCTAGCCTTTTTCTTTCCCTTGGGTAGGCCTGCCCAAGGGTCATCTTTATTATACCCCCCCGGGCCAGTGCTCCTCTGAGTGTTGGTCCAACTGAGCGATGTCCGGAGCTACCAGGGGAAACTCTGGGCTGGCCCACCCGACGTCTTGCTTATCCAGTGTGCCCTGAGAACGAGATATGTGCAGCTCCTATCGGGATTTGTCGGTACATCTGGGTGGCTTTGCTGGTCTTGTTTTACCATTGTCGAAATGTCTTGTAACCGGGATTCCGAGCCTGATCGGGTCTTCCCGCTAGAAGGAATATCCTTCGTTGACCGTGAGAGCTTGTTATGGGCTAAGTTGGGACACCCCTGCAGGGTTTTGAACTTTCAAAAGCCGTGCCCGCGGTTATGGGCAGATGGGAATTTGTTAATGTCTGGTTGTAGAAAACCTGAAGTTGACTTTAATTAAAACACATCAACCGCGTGCGTTACCGTGATGGTCTCTTCTCGGCGGGGTCCGGGAAGTGAACACGGTGTTGGAGTTATGCTTGACATAGGTTGTTTAGGATCACTTCTTGATCATACTTTCTCGAACGTGCTTTGCCTTCTCTTCTCGCTCTCATTTGCGTATGTTAGCTACCATAGATGCTAGTCGCTTGCTGCAGCTCCACCTCATACCTTTGCCTTACCTATAAGCTTAAATAGTCTTGATCGCGAGGGTGTGATATTGCTGAGTCCCCGTGACTCATAGATACTTCCAAAACCAGTTTGCAGGTGCCGATGTTACCGAGCAGGTGACGCAACCAAGCTCAATGAGGAGCTCGATGAAGATCTTGTCCTTTGTGTTGTTTCGTTTCTAGTTGATCAGTAGTGGAGCCCAGTTGGGGTCGATCGGGGATCTGTGTAGCTTTTGGGGTAGTCTTCTTTATTTTGGTTCCGTAGTCGGACCTTGTTTGTATTTGGATGATGTAATGATTTATTCATGTAATTGTGTGAAGTAGCGATTGTAAGCCAACTATGTATCTTTTCCCTTATGTATTACATGGGTTGTGTGAAGATTACCTCACTTGTGACAATGCTTTCAATGCGGTTATGCCTCTAAGTCGTGCTTCGACACGTGGGAGATATAGCCGCATCGAGGGCGTTACAAGTTGCTTCACGTTCTGAGGTGGTTCCCAATTCACAATTGCAGACACCTTCTCAGGATTCACCGCAATGCCCTTTTCGAAGTTTACCTAATATGTCCCATGTGTCGAAGCACGACTTAGAGGCATAACCGCATTGAAAGCAATGTCGCAAGTGAGGTAATCTTCACACAACCCATGTAATACATAAGGGAAAGAGATACATAGTTGGCTTACAATCGCCACTTCACACAATTACATGAATAAAGCATTACATCAACCGAATACAATCACGGTCCGACTACGGAACCAAAATAAAAGAGCACTACCCCAAATGCTACACAGATCCCCGATCGACCTCAACTGGGCTCCACTACTGATCGACTAGAACGAAACAACACCAAGGACAAGATCTTCATCGAGCTCCTCCTGAGCTTGGTTGCGTCATCTGCGCGGACTCATCGGTACCTGCAAGCTGGTTTTGGATGTATCTGTGAGTCACAGGGACTCAGCAATCTCACACCCTCGCGATCAAGACTATTTAAGCTTATGGGTAAGGTAAAGGTATGAAGTGGAGCTGCAGCAAGTGATGAGCATATATGGTGGCTAAACATACGCAAATGAGAGCGAGAAGAGAAGGCAAAGCATGGTCGAGAAACTATGATCAAGAAGTGATCCTAGAACAACCTACGTCAAACATAACTCCAACACCGTGTTCACTTCCCGGACTCCGCCGGAAAGAGACCATCACGGTTACACACGCGGTTGATGTATTTTAATTAAGGTCAACTTTAGGTTTTCTACAACCGGACGTTAACAAATTCCCATCTGCCCATAACCGCGGGCACGGCTTTCGAAACTTCATAACCCTGCAGGGGTGTCCCAACTTAGCTCATCACAAGCTCTCACGGTCAACGAAGGATATTCCTTCTAGTGGGAAGACCCGATCAGACTCGGAATCCTGGTTACAAGACATTTCGACAATGGTAAAACAAGACCAGCAAAGCCACCCAGATGTGCCGACAAATCCCGATAGGAGCTGCACATATCTCGTTCTCAGGGCACACCGGATGAGCCAGACGTCGGGTGGGCCGGCCCAGAGTTGCCCCTGGTAGCTCTGGACATCGCTCAGTTTGGACCAACACTCAGAGGAGCACTGGCCCGGGGGTTTAATAAAGATCTACTGATCATTAGGGAAAGACACATAGTAACGGCGTGAGTCTTCATCGAACTCCCACTTGAGCTCAAGAGCATCATCTGGAACGGAGACATCGGGCCCTGCATCTGGTTTGGAAGTAATCTATGAGCCACAGGGACTCAGCAATCTCGCACCCTCGCGATCAAGACTATTAAGCTTATAGGTAAGGTAAGGTAATATGTGGAGCGGCAGCAAGCGACTAGCATATATGGTGGCTAACCTGTTCGCAAAAGAGAGCGAGAAGAGAAGGCAAAGCACGAACGAAGAACTATAGAACAACCTACGGCAAACATTACTCCAACACCATGTTCACTTCTCGGACTCCGCCGAGAAGAGACCATCACGGTTACACACGCAGTTGATTCATTTTAATTAAGTTAAGGTTCAAGTTATCTACAACCGGACATTAACAAATTCCCATCTGCCCATAACCGCGGGCAAGGCTTTCGAAAGTTCAAATCCCTGCAGGGGAGTCCCTACTTAGCCCATGACAAGCTCTCAAGGTCAACGAAGGATATACCTTCTCCCGAGACATTCCGATCAGACTCGGCATCCCGGTTCTACAAGACAACTTCGACAATGGTAAAACTAAACCAGCAACACCACCCAGATGTGCCGACAAATCCCGATAGGAGCTGCACATATCTCGTTCTCAGGGCACACCAGATGAGCAAGACGTCGGGTACGCCAGCCCAGAGTTGCCCCTGGTAGCCCCGGACATCGCTCGGTTGGACCAACACTCAGAGGAGCACTGGCCCGGGGGGGTTTAAAAATAAAGATGACCCTTGAGTCCATGAAACCCAAGGGAAAAAGACTAGGTGGCAAATGGTAAAACCAATCTTGGGCATTGATGGAAGAGTTTTATTCAAGGCGAACTGTCAAGGGGTTCCCATTATCACCCAACCGCGTAAGGAACGCAAAATCCGGGAACATAACACCGATATGACGGAAACTAGGGCGGCAAGAGTGGAACAAAACACTAGGCGAGAGGCCGATCCTTCCACCCTTTACCAAGTATATAGATGCATTAAGATAACAAGATAATATAATGATATCCCAACAAGTAAACAATGTTCCAACAAGGAACGGTCTCCAATCTTCACCAGCAACTAGCAATGCTATAAGAGGGGCTGAGCAAAGCGGTAACATAGCCAATCAACGGTTTGCTAGGACATGGTGGGTTAGAGGTTTGACATGGCAATTTGGGAGGCATGATAAGCAAGTGGTAGGCTTCGTAGCATAGGCATAGCAAAAGAGCGAGCATCTAGCAAGCAAAGATAGAAGTGATTTCGAGGGTATGATCATCTTGCCTGCAAAGTTGTCAGAGTTGACTGAATCCTCAAAAGCAAACTCAACGGGCTCCTCGTTAGAGAACTCATCTCCTGGCTCTACCCAAACAAGACAAACAAGCAAGAGGAACACAATCAACCACGTGCAAAGCTCAAACAACATGATGCAAACATGGTATGCTATGTGGGATGCGACATGTGATGCATATGCCAGATTTGACAAGGGATGAATGAACCTGGCCTCAACATGTAAATCCAAGAGTGCCACTGGAAAGGTGAGGTGATTTTGGTTGAAATCGATATAAAGATCGCCGGAATCGGATGCATGGTTTGGAAATGGCAAGCAAAACAAATATGGCACCGGTCTGCGATATACAGCAAGTAGCCATCTAAATGCATCAAGATAATTATGCTACAGCACTAAAACATGACAACAAAATACATGGCAGGGCTCCACTCATAAATCTTAACAAAAGATGAGCATTGAGCTACGGCCAATTCATCCATTAACAGGTTCAAACAAGCATGGAAAAAGTGCAATTGGTAAACAGGTTTCAGACTTAGTGAAATTAACACAAGCCTGGAATTTCAGATCAGGTAGCACACTTTGGAGCATGAAAACTAGATGCTACAGGAACTTAACATGGCAAATCAAAGCATGGTATGGAGCTACTCAAAGGGCTTAACAAAAGTCCCTTAGTGACCTTGGGCCAAAAGGGAACAGAAAATACAATTGCAAGCATGTGAACATGGCAAAAACATAATCAGATCTCAGATTTAGTGAAAAACTGGAGCATGCAAATCTGTTAACGAGTAGGCATGTTTACGAGCTCGATGCACTCACTACTGAGCAAGGCATGACAATCTAAGCATACACCCAACAATAATACATATTATATAATCTAGACATGGCAAGAACAACAACATAGCATGCATGGATCAACAACAACATCCTCGGCAAAATCGCTAACAAGTAGACAATCTGGCCAGACTCATGAAATAGCAAAAGTAGAACTCGATTGACTCAAGCTAGGTTGATCCATAATTGAAAACAAAGACATGGATGGATATAGCACCACAATATTAACAAATCATCCTTACTGATCATCCTCAAAAGAGGCACGGATCACTAGTAAACAACATTAACATATGGCATATTGATAAAAATAGATCTGACAAATAACTCAAATAGCACTCTTCCAACAGCATTTCGGGCATCAATATGAGCTCAAATGAAAATGATGCAATGAGATGAAATGATGTACTCTCTGAGACGAACATTTCGATATGCTACACGCCCAAAACGGAGCTACGGATGCGGAGATATAGCATGATGAAAAATGCAATTTATCTAGGGTTTCGGGAGAAAGTCAACCGAGAGAAAATTCCCAGATCCAGATCCGGATCGGCGCGGAAATCGAGGATTGCGGGGGGAGCTCGCCGGAGTTCATCGTTCGCCGGAGTGGACTTGCCGCGGAGGAGAGGCCGGTCGGTGAGGTAGGTCGGCGCCGGAGTGCGGTTGCCGGAGCGTGGCGGCGTCGGCCAGCGGGAGCGACGCGGCGGGGCGGCGCCGGAGCCCTGCCGGAGCTCGGGCGGTGGACCTTGCCGGAGTTGGGCGGTGTGGCGGAGGGACGAGCTGCGGGGCGGCGGCGCGAGGTAGGAGAAGAGGCGGCGGGCCGCGGGCGCCTCTGGCCCAGGCGGTGCGCGGGGAGGGCCGCCTTCGGGCCGGGACGGGCCGGCGGCGGGAGGAGCCCGGCGTGCCACATGGCGGAGCCTCAGTGGCCGTGGGCGGCGGCGGACGCGGTGTCCTTCGTGGCGGACATGTTCGGCTCGCGACGGGGCGATTTTTTAGGGTTTCGGGGGAGAGGAGATCCGGGATTTCGGAGGAGGACCTATATATAGGCATAGGAGGAGCTAGGAGAGTCCAAATGAGGTGCGGTTTTCGGCCACGCGATCGTGATCAAATGCTCTACATGATGGAGAGGGTTTTGGTGGGTTTTGGGCCAAATTGGAAGGGTGTTGGGCTGCAACACACACGAGTCCTTCTCGGTCCCTCAGTTAACTGTTGGAGCATCAAACGAAGTCCAAATGGTACGAAACTTGACAGGCGGTCTATCGGTAGTAAACCAAGGCCGCTTGGCAAGTCTCGGTCCAATCCGGAAATGTTTAACCCCCACACACGAAAAGAAGGTAGAAAGGACCACCGAAGGAGATCGAAGCGCCGGAATGCAAAACGGACAATGGGGAAAATGCTCGGATGCATGAGACGAACACGTATGCAAATGCAATGCACATGATGACATGATATGAGATGCATGACAACAACAACAACAACAACAACAACAACAACAACAACACACGGAGACAAAACCCCGAACCCGAGGAAATAAAATAATTTAGCACCGAAAACAGCTAGAGTTGGAGTACATATTAGGTAAATTACATCCGGGGTGTTACAAAAGTCCACCACTACGAAAGGATCTCATCCCAAGATCTAGGACTGGAAGAACTCCGGGTACTCAGAACGGAGGTGATCCTCGCGTTCCCAGGTGGCTTCACGGTCGGAATGGTGTGACCACTTGACTTTGAGGAATTTGATTGACTTATTGCGAGTCTTGCGTTCAGTCTCTTCAAGAATAACAACTGAGTGCTCACGATAAGAGAGATCTTCTTGGAGATCAATGTCTTCGAAGTTGACGGTGCGGTCAGGAGTCTTGAAGCACTTGCGGAGCTGAGAGACATGGAACACGTCGTGCACATTTGTAAAGTTTGAAGGAAGCTCGAGTTGATAGGCGAGATCGCCTCTCTTGCTGACGATATAGAAAGGGCCCACGTATCTAGGGGCAAGCTTCCCTTTGATATCGAAGCGACGAGTACCTTTCATTGGAGAGACACGGAGGTACACATGATCTCCGATCTCGAAAGCCAAATCACGGTGCTTAATATCATAGTAGCTCTTCTGGCGCGATTGCGCTGCTTTGAGGTTATCACGAATGACTTTGCACATTTCCTCTGCCTCTGTGATTAAGTCATTTCCCAAAAGTTGATGTTCACCGGTTTCTGACCAGTTGAGTGGGGTACGGCACTTCCTGCCATACAGAATTTCGAATGGGGCCTTGCCCGAACTTGCTTGAAAACTGTTGTTGGAGGAGAATTCGGCATATGGAAGACAATATTCCCATTTCATATCGAAAGAGATCACACAAGCCATGACCATATCTTCAAGAATCTTATTGACATGCTCGACTTGACCGCTAGTTTGAGGATGGAAAGCTATGCTGAAGCGGATGTTGGTGCCCATGGCCTTCTGAAAAGACTCCCAAAACATGGAGGTAAAGATGCTGCCACGGTCTGAAGAGATCACCTGTGGAATACCGTGCAGAGAGACAATCCGAGAGGTATACAGCTCTGCCAATTGAGCTGCAGTGATAGACTCTTTGATAGGCAGAAAGTGAGCCACTTTAGTGAGTTTGTCGATGACAACGAATATAGCATCATGCCACGCTGGGAATTTGGAAACCCAGTCACGAAGTCCATCTCAATGTGGTCAAACTTCCATTATGGAATGGCAAGAGGTTGGAGGAGACCAGCTGGCCTTTGGTGTTCTGCCTTCACTCTTCTGCAGACATCACATTCATTCATGAACTGAGCAATCTCGCGCTTCATTTGAGTCCACCAATAAGCCTGCTTGAGGTCCTGATACATCTTCGTACTCCCAGGGTGGATGGAGAGGAGTGAATTGTGAGCCTCGTTCATGATAACTTTACAAAGATCACCTTTGGGCACAAAAATACGATCCTCGAAGAAGAGAGTATCCTTGTCATCAAGGCGGTAGCACTTGTACTTGGGTTGACTCTTGGCAATCCCAATCTTCACCTTCTTCACCATAGCATCAAGAAGTTGAGCCTCGCGAATCTGGTCTTCCAAGGTAGGAGAGACTTGAAGGTTGGAGAGGAAACCTTGAGGAACAACTTGCAGATTGAGTTTGCGGAAAGCTTCACAAATCTTGGGTTGATAAGGCTTGAGAATCACACTGTTGCAGTAAGCCTTCCTGCTCAATGCGTGAGCAATCACATTGGCCTTGCCTGGAGTATACTTGATATTCGGATTATACTCTTGAATCATTTCGACCCAACGAGTCTGCCTGAGGTTGAGATTAGGCTGAGTGAAGATGTACTTGAGACTCTTGTGGTCAGTGAAAATGTCCACTTTTCTTCCAAATAAGAGATGTCTCCAAGTCAAAAGAGCATGCATAACTGCCGCCAAGTCGAGGTCATGAGTGCGGTAGTTCTTCTTGTTGGGCTTCAACTGGCGAGAGGTATAGGCCATAACTTTCTTCTCTTGCATCAACACTGCACCAAGACCTTGAAGAGAGGCATCACAGAGGACCTCGAACGGTTTGGATTCATCAGGAGGAGTCAGAACTGGAGCAGTGACCAATTTCTCTTTCAAAGTGTTGAAAGCGATGTCACATTCCAGAGACCAAACGTACTTGATCTGCTTCTGGAGAAGGTTTGAAAGAGGCTTCACGATCTTTGAGAAGTTCTCAACGAACCTTCGACAGTAGCTTGCGAGACCGAGGAAGCTACGGAGTTGCTTCACGTTCTGAGGTGGTTCCCAATTCACAATTGCAGACACCTTCTCAGGATTCACCGCAATGCCCTTGGCAGAGATGATATGCCCAAGATAAAGAACCTCATCGATCCAAAACTCGCACTTTGAGAACTTGGCGTAGAACTGATGTTCCCTGAGCTTATCGAGCACCAAATGCAAGTTCTTGGCATGATCTTCCTTGTTCTTCGAAAAGACCAGAATGTCGTCCAGATAGACCAAAACGAAGTCATTTGTGTAGGCGTTGAAGATGAAGTTCATCATGCGATCTTACCGCATCCGGGAAAATAACATAATCAGAGCCTTCCCCGACCTTAGGAGCCCCCACTGCTTGATCGAATTAGCGGCCGTTGTCGAGTCTAGAAAAATGTTTTGAGTCATTTAGGAAATATATATCGGAGAGTTTAGGAATACTTTTTACTCCCCAGTCCCTTCATCGCTCTGGTAAGGCATCCTGACGTAGAGTTTTGACTCTCCTCTTCTCAAATTTCACTAAAAAAATTTAGGATCACGCGGGTATCTTAGAATCGTTCCGATGGTTTTGTGACGAGAACATTGTTCTTGGTGCCTCCTGTCATTTAGGGGTTGTGGCAGTGTCCCGGGGAGTTGAGCTCCGAGGTGTTGTCGTCACAATTTTATCATTGCAGTTCTGGAATACCTGAGTTTAGTTCGCCGACATCGAAAATCTCTTTTATGCAGTTGTTGGTGAGATAACTTCGACGCCACCCAGTATTGGGGCGGGAGTTCAGGAGTATTGCCATAACTTGTATAACGGATGCTTTTCGAAGGTTGAGGTAGATGATTTCCGAAATTTTCTCGGTTATGCGTTGAAGGATGGATACGGCTGGATGTAGGATTTGCTAGATTTGGGTGAGATATTATGCTTCCCCTGTATCCCCAACACCTGATTACATAACCGGAAAGGTTCGGGAGTTTCATAGGTGGGAATTCTTGTAGCTCTAGTTCTTCTTCCACGGATATTTGGTTTGAGATTGGGTGATCTTTACCAAGTATTCGTTCTTGTTCCGTACCTTGTTGATTTATTTCTCTACCTAAATTCTAAGTGGCTTCTCAATTTATGGATATGTGACCATTTCAATTGGAATGCATTCGTTCATTTTGTGCGTATGTGAAGACTATATGTGGCAATTTCAACCCGCTTGATTCAGCTTCAATTTTATCTATCAATGTGCTAATGGATGTCAACCTCTTCAGGATGGCTCCTCCAACGTGCACGACTCCGAATCCTGATCCGCCACCACCACCTCCTCCTCCGGAGGCATGGCAAGCTGTGATGGCCGCTACTAATGCAAATACGCAGTTGATCATGCAAATTCTTCAAGAGCGCGACCAAGCGAACCAAGGCAACCAAGGCAACCAAGGCAACAATCAAAATCACTTTGCTACACTCAAGCAGTTCCTTGCTAACCAGCCAAAGACCTTCAACAATTGTGTTGATGCAACTGATGCTGACGATTGGCTCGTGGACTTGTGCAAGCATTTCGAGTGCAGTAACGTCAGGCCTGAGGACTTTGTCAGGTTCGCTTCCTTCCAACTCAAAGACCAAGCTACAGAATGGTTTCAGCAGTACAAAGATTCTAGAGGAGGCCGTGTGATTACCTGGGATGAATTCCGTCAAGACTTCAAAGCTCATCATATTCCTCAGAGCATGGTTGAAAGCAAGCGTGAGGAATTCCGCAACCTGAAGCAAGGCTCTATGTCTGTCTATGACTACAACAAGTTGTTTCAGAAGCTCGCCCACTTTTCTAAGCAGGACATCCCTGACGAGAAGAGCATGATATATCAGTTCAGGGGTGGTCTTAGAGAAGAAATCCAGCTAGCTCTCGTTCTCTTTGAGCCCTTGAGGTACGATGAGTTTTACAACATGGCATTGAAGCAAGAGGTTGCTCAACTGAAGTGTGATGCTTCCAAGAAGCGAGTCAGAGATGCTACTCCTTATTCCTCTACTCAAGTGGCTAAGCAGTAGAAGTATTGGCTTCCTCCTCCTCCGTTCCTTCAGTCGTATCAACAGAAGAGCAAAGGTGGCAGTGGATCTTCCCACCCACCCAACCCTGGCTTTCAGAACAAGATTCTGTCTCAAGCTCCAAGATCGAGTGCTCCGTATCATCATCCGCTTTCAGAGGTCACGTGCAACAAGTGCCAACAGAAGGGTCACTATGCCAACAAATGCTTCAACCAAAGGCGTCTCCCTCCTCCTCCTGTGAGATCGACAAGTACAGCTATGGTCAAGCATAACCCCAAGTCTGCTAAGGTCAACTTGCTGAACGCAGCTCAGGCAGAGGACTCACCAGATGTGATTATGGGTAACATTCATGTTAATGACATTCCCGCAAGAGTTCTTTTTGATACTGGTGCATCTTTATCATTTTTATCGGAGCCTTTTGCATCCATGCATGATGTGCATACTATTGATTTGCCTAAGCCGATAGCGGTTTCTTCTTCGGGTTTGTTTATGAACACCAAAATGTTGGCTCCGGATGTTACTATCACGCTGGGCGATTACAAGTTTCTTTCTTCTCCAATGGTCCTTGGTAACTCGGATATTGATCTTATTCTCGGAATGTATTGGCTTGTAAGCATAAGGGGCACCTTGATTGTGCTGCCAGGCAGATTCAATTGACTCATTCGTTTGAGGATGTAATTGCCTTTGCCACTCGTGATGACACAATCCGTTTGTTTTCTCTCAATGAGAAGGGTGAACTGGATGCCATCTCGCAAATTCCAGTCGTTTGCGAATATCAGGACGCCTTTCCAGAAGAGCTTCCAGGAATGCCTCTGCACCGGCCAGTTGAATTCGTCATCGATCTTGAGCCTGGCACGGAACCGGTTTGCAAACGTCCTTACAAGCTCAGAGCTGAAGAGTTGAAGGAGCTGAAGAAGAAACTCGATATTCAAGAGCGAATGGGTCTCATTCGACCTAGTTCCTCTCCGTGGGGTTGTGGAGTTCTTTTTGTGAAGAAGAAGAATGGAACAGACCGACTTTGTGTTCACTACCGTCCATTGAACAAGAAGACTATCAAGAACAAGTACCCACTTCCCAACATCAACGAGCTGTTCGAACAACTCAAAGGTGCCCAAGTATTCTCCAAGCTTGATCTCCGTATGGGTTATCACCAGATACGAATCCGTGAGCAAGATATTCCAAGATGGCTTTCAGAACAAGCTATGGTTCATATGAATACACTATCATATCTTTTGGCCTCGTCAACGCTCCTATGACTTTCTCTCGCATGATGAACTTCATCTTCAATGCCTACACAAATGACTTTGTTTTGGTCAATCTCGACGACATTCTGGTCTTTTCGAAGAACAAGGAAGATCATGCCAAGCACTTGCGTTTGGTGCTCGATAAGCTCAGGGAACATCAGTTCTATGCCAAGCTCTCAAAGTGCGAGTTTTGGCTCGATGAGGTTCTTTATCTTGGGCATATCATCTCTGCCAAGGGCATTGCGGTGAATCCTGAGAAGGTGTCTGCAATTGTGAATTGGGAACCACCTCAGAATGTGAAGCAACTCCGTAGCTTCCTCGGTCTCACAAGCTACTGTCAAAGGTTCGTTGAGAACTTCTCAAAGATCGTGAAGCCTCTTTCAAATCTTCTCCAGAAACACGTCAAGTATGTTTGGTCTCCGGAATGTGACATCGCTTTCAACACTTTGAAAGAGAAATTGGTCACTGCTCCTGTTCTGACTCCTCCTGTTGAATCCAAACCGTTCGAGGTCTTCTGCGATGCCTCTCTTCAAGGTCTTGGTGCAGTGTTGATGCAAGAGAAGAAAGTTGTGGCTTATACCTCTCGCCAGTTGAAGCCCAATGAGAAGAACTACCCCACTCATGACCTCGAGTTGGCGGCAGTTTTGCATGCTCTTTTGACTTGGAGACATCTCTTATTGGGAAGAAAAGTGGACATCTTCACTGACCACAAGATTCTCAAGTACATCTTCACTCAGCCTAATCTCAACCTCAGGCAGACTCGCTGGGTCGAAATGATTCAAGAGTGTAATCCGAGTATCGAGTATACTCCAGGCAAGGCCAATGTGATTGCTGACGCTTTGAGCAGGAAGGCCTACTGCAACAGTCTGATTCTCAAGCCGTACCAACCCGAGCTTTGTGAAGCTTTCCACAAACTCAACCTGCAAGTTGTTCCTCATGGTTTCCTTGCCAACCTTCAAGTCTCTCCTACCTTGGAAGACCAGATTCGCGAGGCTCAACTTCTTGATGCTATGGTGAAGAAGGTGAAGATTGGGATTGCCAAAAGTCAACCCAAGTACAAGTGCTACCGCCTTGATGACAAGGATACTCTCTTCTTCGAGGATCGTATTGTTGTGCCCAAAGGTGACCTTCGTAAAGTTATCATGAACGAGGCTCACAATTCACTCCTCACCATCCACCCATAGCATCAAGAAGTTGAGCCTGCCTAATTTGCTCTTCCAAGGTAGGAGAGACTTGAAGGTTGGCGAGGAAACCTTGAGGAACAACTTGCAGATTGAGTTTGCGGAAAGCTTCACAAATCTTGGGTTGATAAGGCTTGAGAATCACACTGTTGCAGTAAGCCTTCCTGCTCAATGCGTGAGCAATCACATTGGCCTTGCCTGGAGTATACTTGATACTCGGATTATACTCTTGAATCATTTCGACCCAACGAGTCTGCCTGAGGTTGAGATTAGGTTGAGTGAAGATGTACTTGAGACACCTATGGTCAGTGATAATGTCCACTTTTCTTCCCAATAAGAGATATCTCCAAGTCAAAAGAGCATGCACAACTGCCGCCAACTCGAGGTCATGAGTGGCGTAGTTCTTCTCGTTGGGCTTCAACTGGCGAGAGGTATAGGCCACAACTTTCTTCTCTTGCATCAACACTGCACCAAGACCTTGAAGAGAGGCATCACAGAAGACCTCGAACGGTTTGGATTCATCAGGAGGAGTCAGAACTGGAGTTGCTTCACGTTCTGAGGTGGTTCCCAATTCACAATTGCAGACACCTTCTCAGGATTCACCGCAATGCCCTTGGCAGAGATGATATGCCCAAGATAAAGAACCTCATCGAGCCAAAACTCGCACTTTGAGAGCTTGGCGTAGAACTGATGTTCCCTGAGCTTATCGAGCACCAAACGCAAGTGCTTGGCATGATCTTCCTTGTTCTTCGAAAAGACCAGAATGTCGTCGAGATTGACCAAAACGAAGTCATTTGTGTAGGCATTGAAGATGAAGTTCATCATGCGAGAGAAAGTCATAGGAGCGTTGACGAGGCCAAAAGATATGATAGTGTATTCATATGAACCATAGCTTGTTCTGAAAGCCGTCTTGGAATATCTTGCTCACGGATTCGTATCTGGTGATAACCCATACGGAGATCAAGCTTGGAGAATACTTGGGCACCTTTGAGTTGTTCGAACAGCTCGTTGATGTTGGGAAGTGGGTACTTGTTCTTGATAGTCTTCTTGTTCAATGGACGGTAGTGAACACAAAGTCGGTCTGTTCCATTCTTCTTCTTCACAAAAAGAACTCCACAACCCCACGGAGAGGAACTAGGTCGAATGAGACCCATTCGCTCTTGAATATCGAGTTTCTTCTTCAGCTCCTTCAACTCTTCAGCTCTGAGCTTGTAAGGACGTTTGCAAACCGGTTCCGTGCCAGGCTCAAGATCGATGACGAATTCAACTGGCCGGTGCGGAGGCGTTCCTGGAAGCTCTTCTGGAAAGACGTCTTGATATTCGCAAACGACTGGAATTTGCGAGATGGCATCTAGTTCACCCTTCTCATTGAGAGAAAACAGACGGATTGTATCATCGCAAGCGGCAAAGACAATTACATCCTCAGACGAATGAGTCAATTGAATCTGCCTGGCTGCACAATCAAGATGCGCCTTGTGCTTAGAAAGCCAATCCATTCTGAGAATAAGATCAATATCCGAATTACCAAGAACCACCGGAGAAGAAAGAAACTTGTAGTCGCCCAACGTGATAGGGACATCCGGGACGCAATTGTTAGAAGTCATTTGCTTGCCCGGAGACACAATCTTCAACGGGAAAAGAATCCTTTCGGTCACAAAATCTTGCTTGGCGACAAATGGTGTTGAAATAAAAGAAAGCGATGCACCAGTGTCGAAAAGAACTTTTGCAGGAACATCGTTAACAGGAAGGTTACCCATGATGACATCTGGCGAGTCCTCTGCCTGAGCTGCATTCAGCAAGTTGACCTTGGCGTGCTTGGGGTTATGCTTGACCACAGCTGTCGGTGTCAAAACCGGCGGGTCTCGGGTAGGGGGTCCCGAACTGTGCGTCTAGGCCGGATGGTAACAGGAGGCAAGGGAAACGAAGTTTTACCCAGGTTCGGGCCCTCTCGATGGAGGTAAAACCCTACGTCC
Organism: Triticum urartu; assembly: GCF_056163025.1. Classification (NCBI taxonomy): domain Eukaryota; kingdom Viridiplantae; phylum Streptophyta; class Magnoliopsida; order Poales; family Poaceae; genus Triticum; species Triticum urartu. Next base: position 153,435,903 of record NC_141878.1, read on the forward strand.
TGCTTGATTAATATTGATGATATGGGTAGTACAAGAGTAGATCTACCACGAGATCAGAGAGGCTAAACCCTAGAAGCTAGCCTATGGTATGATTGTTGATGTGTATGTTGTCCTACGGACTAAAACCCTCCGGTTTATATAGACACCGGATAGGGTTAGGGTTACATAGAGTCGGTTACAATGGTAGGAGATCTGAATATCCGTGTCGCCAAGCTTGCCTTCCACGCCAAGGAAAGTCCCTTCCGGACACGGGACGAAGTCTTCAATCTTGTGTCTTCATAGTCCAGGAGTCCGGCTGAAGGTATAGTTCGGCTATCTGAACACTCCCTAATCCAGGACTCCCTCAGTAGCCCCTGAACCAGGCTTCAATGACGATGAGTCCGACGCGCAAATTGTCTTCGGCATTGCAAGGCGGGTTCCTCCTCCAAGTACTTCATAGAAGATTTTGAACACAAAGATAGTGTCCGGCTCTGCAAAATAAGTTTCCACATATTGCCATAGAGAGAATAATATTTACACAAATATAATCTGCTGACGTATTCTGTAGTGTGACATCACACCACGGCCAAGCTTTTATTCGAACCGTTTTACTGTCCCATCTTAGCGCGTTATGCGAGGCGGTTTCCTCGGCACGTCTTGTTAAAGCAGAGATCGTGTCCCCTTATTCCGGGATTCTCATCAATACGGGCGTGGGTAACCCAACCGTGCCATTGATTGCGACGCTTGGAGATAAGCGAGTTTTACCAGGCTGGTGGGGACACGTAGTTGCGTCCACCCATATAAGGGGATAAGGATCCACCTTTTTACCCACGCCTTCTTCCTCCTTTGCCTATCCATTCTTGCGCACCCGAGCTCCAGCGCCCAAGTCCGCACTACCACCTCAATCTTCTCCAGTCAGGTTCGGAGCGGGAGGCAAGTGGATGGTCTCCTCCGTCACGGAGGGACACATCAAAAAGCTGAGGAAGGTCGGCTATCTGGCTAGTGACATCACGCACCGGCTTCCCGAAAAGGGGCAGCTCATCCCCACTCCTAGGCCCCATGAGAGGGTGGTATTCCTCCCCCATTTCCTCCGCGGACTGGGCTTCCCTCTGCATCCATTTGTCCGGGGGCTCATGTTCTACTACGGCCTAGATTTCCACGATCTAGCCCCGAACTTCGTCCTCAACATCTCGGCATTCATCATCGTGTGCGAGGCGTTCCTCCGCATCCGCCCCCATTTCGGCCTATGGCTTAAGACTTTCAACGCCAAGCCAAAGGTGGTGCGCGGCAGCCAGGCAGAGTGCGGCGGTGCCATGGTTGGCAAGATGGCCAACATCCTGTGGCTCGAGGGCTCCTTTGTGGAGACCCTGAAGGGGTGGCAATCATGGTGGTTTTACGTCACCGAGCCACGCGACGCCGAATGGGTCGCACCCCTTGAGTTTCGATCTGGCCCCCCTATGCGGCTCACCTCCTGGAAGGAGACAGGCCTGTCTTGGGGTAAAAAGAGAGAGCTGACCGGACTCCAAACAAGAAGCTCAAGCTTGTCAATGTAGTACAGGTTATGCTCATCCGCCTAATCCTCCCGTGTCAACGACGGGCCTTCAATCTGTGGGAGTTCGACCCGGCGCAGCATCAAACTCTTAACAGGCTCTTCGACACGATGTATGAAGATGCCTGGAGGATGCTTTTCAAGGGCGCCGAGGCTCCCGCATCCGCTACCGAGGATCGCGGATTCAGCGTGTAGCATCACGCGCTCGCGATGAGCTGTTTTTTCCTTTTATAGGGTATCAGTTTTCCATAGTTTGACTCTATGCGGGATCTAAACTCCCTTACCTTTGACAGGATTGGCAGGTGACCTCCGGACAGATCAACTGTCTGGCTCCTTTTCCCGAAGGCCCAGCGGACGCTCACTTGGCGAAGCTGCTGGTTCCGGCACCCTATGTGGTGCCGGAGAAGAAGGTCAAGAAGAAGGCCACGGGGACTCGAAAGAGTGCCCGACGCCCGGAGGTGTCGGATTCATCATCCGACGAATCCAAGACGCACTCCTCCCGTGAAAACGAGGAGGAGGAAGAAGAGACCCCTCCCCCTCCAGCGGGGGAAGAGAAGAAAAGGAAGGCCTCCCTCTCTGAGGAGGCCGGAGGGTCCAAGAAGGGGAAAACCCTTCCTCCGGACTACTCCACCGACGCCGACGATGGCGGAGATGAGTGGAAGCCCAGGGCCAAGCCCCTGGCAAAATCGTAAGTATCCGGATACCGGAGTAATTCATAGTATTCGCTTATTGCACAGCTTTCCCTTATGTCGAATATGCTTATGTAGCCCACCCAAAGACCGGCTCGATGCGTCGTCGAGCGGCTCACTAGACTCGTCGGAGGTGAACTCGCTTCCGACGGCTTCCTCCCTCCGCCCTACGGACGACACCGAGGTATTGTCCCAACAGGTTCCAAGCAGGGAGGAGGTGGTCCCGGAGGCGCCGCAAGGCGACCTCCCGGACTCCAGAAGTAAAGGGGATGAAACCCCCCATGGATCCAAGTCCGGCTCTAGGCCGGACACCGCTCCAGAACCTTCAAAGGTTGCAGAGTCCGGCGGGGGACCTCCTTCCAAGAGGAGCAAGTCCACCGTGCCGGCGGCCTCCGTCCAACCGGAGGCGCCGGACAATATGCTGGAGGCGCTCCAAGGCGCCTCCATCGACGTGGAGCAGCGTGCTATTATGAGTGCGGTGGTCCAGAAGGTTCAGTCCGCAAAAAACGGACTGACTGAAGCTTGTACTAGCCTTTTGACAGGCTTTGAGGTAAGTAAAGAAAGTGTAAATAATAGTACCGCATAGATAGTAGCCCCTGATGCTCTGTTTGGCGTTCGGGAAGAAAAGCCGAATAGAGGATCAAATAGAATTCGCAGGAGTCTAACAAAAATGAGTCAATATGCATGTGCAGGCTACCTTGCTTGCGTCCGCCGCACTGACTGCGGAAGTGGACACGCTAAATCAGGACCTCGAAAGGTCCGAGCAAGAGCTCGAGCGTGCTAAGAAGCAGCTCGAGGACAATGAAGGTAAGAAATACCTTGGTTGAATATGTATATATAAAAAAGGTGCAATTGCAAGAAATGACAGGATTAACATGGCTATTGTAGGGGCCACATCTGAGGTGGAGACCCTTAAGCAAGCATTGCTCGAGGCCGAGAAGAGTGCGGCCGCGGAGAGAACCGAGCGGGAGAGGTATGAGGCCGAGGTTGGCAAGGTGCGGCAAGAGCTCCAGGTTTTCATGAAGAAACATGAGAGTTTGGAGCTTGACTCGAAGACGCGAGCGTCCGAGCTTGCGGCGGCTATTGAAAATGCCAAGTCTGCCAAGACCGAATCCCAGAAGACCCTCTAGGAGTTGGATGAGGTGAAGAACATAGCAGAGGGTAAGGCATTCTTTATGCAAAGTAAACACGTAAACGTGAGTTACTTGATACTTACCCGAATCCGGAGCTCTCCAGGGGCATTTGTAGATCTTCCCCGGAGTGTATCCGATGCTGCCGCATTCTATCGAGCCGAGGAGGGCAGCTCGACGAAGAAGGTGTTCTGGTCTCAGTATGCTGAGGCCGGACACCCCGTGCCCCTGAGCGACCAGCTGAAGCAACTGGTCGAGCTCCACAAGGCGGCCGAACAGGCCATGAAGGGCCTCCTAGTTCGGTTGTGGCCTGGAGAGGCTCTGCCTGGGAGCTATTTCGGGCTGGTGCGGCGGCTGGTGGAGGCCTGTCCAAGGCTCGAAGTCATCAAGCGCTCCGTCTGTATTGAAGGTGCCCGTAGGGCCTTTGCTCGTGCTAAGGTGCACTGGGGCAGGCTGGATGCGGAGAAGCTTGTGAAGGACGGGCCACCAGCGGGGAAAGAGCATCGCAAGCCCAAAAATTACTATAAGGATGTTCTGAAGGGTGCCCTCCTTGTGGCGGATGAATGTACTAGGGATGTAATTTTTGAGTAAAACTCGCTCGTGTTTGTCTTGTGCGCTGAAAACTTGTTCATATGCGCTGAGCAATGCTGCTTGAATTTAAAATATTACCTTCTGTGCGGCTGTTTATCAATACTGAGAGATGGCGAGTCATCGGCTTCTGCCCCCTTGCCGCTAGTGCTGGGGTGTTCGGTGATAAACCTGAGGGCTCTTTTTCCCATGTTTGGGTCCTTCGAGGGAGGCGCTCAGCCCAACGAACAAGGCAATCGGACTATAATGCGTGAACACTCTCACTTAGCCATAGAATTCTATAATTTTAAATTTCAGCGAAGCCCCTGGTATTCGGAAGACCGAGTTCGGGGCGCTATCCATGCCTTGGCCGGACAGAGCCGGCTCCTCGCCCTAAGCGGCATAAGTCTTTAAGGACTCGAAAAGACCTCTCGAACAGCGACCGGCTCTCCCCTCATCATGACGGTCAATTTTAGATTTCTCCACTGAGGTGCTCGACCCAGCTCAACCGGGGAACAATCGCAGTGTTTCTCCTAGTGCTACCTTAGCCGATATAGCGGAACGTAAGGCACCAAAACATAGGAGCCGGGCAAACCCAACTATTGACCCAAGACATGATTCGGAGCCGATGCATATAATGCTATAAGTTCGGGGTGCCGCACTTGTTAAAGTGTTCGGACTTCTCACACCATGTTGAGGCGTACTGAAGCCCCTGGCGTATTTTGGCCGTACCAAAGTGTACGGGTGCAACATGTCGTTAAGGAACATATATAAAAAAAGGTAATGCAAAAAATAGACAAAAGCTATGCATTGTTTATTAAAATAGCTGCGATCAAAGTAGAACGATACAAGTAATGCGATAAACGAAAAGTTGGACTATTTAACATGTCTGCTCCAGGGGCAAGCTGCGGAATAGTATGCGAAACAGGTATACTGTTCGTGATAGAGACCACCTGGGATTTCCGTAATGCGGCATGGCTTGTCTGCTTCCCTGGTCCTTGCATCGTTTGTGCGGCAATTGAACTGCCGAACAGGCCTTCCGAAGAGTAGAGTCCTGGAAGTAAGAGAAAAGTAAAAAATCGGCAGCCCCTGGTGCGGTTTAAGCCGTGTTTTGGGCATGCCGTGATGGTGCCCCTCCCCCTATGCCCATGGTATTTCCATAGCATATTTATGGACGCGAAGTACTGGCGTCGCCTTTTTGCGAGGCTTGGGGTTGGGGCCGCATTGCTACGCCTGCTCAGAACATGCCAGGCGGTCTTGTTGTAGGTTACTCCGGGCGCGCTTGACGGTGTCCGGACGTTTAATGGCCGGACTGGAGAACTGCCTGGAGAGGCTGCTTTGTACTTCCGCTGCAAGGGCCGCCATGTGCTCCTCTGTTCGGAGGGAGCGTTCGGTGTTTCCATTGACCATAATTACTCCACGAGGGCCTGGCATCTTGAGCTTAAGGTATGCGTAGTGCGGTACCGCATTGAATTTGGCGAATGAGGTTCGCCCAAGCAGTGCGTGATAGCCACTACGAAACGGGACTATGTCAAAGATTAACTCCTTGCTTCGGAAATTATCCGGAGATCCGAAGACCACTTCAAGTGTGACTGAGCCTGTGCAGTTGGCCTCTACACCTGGTATTACGCCTTTAAAGGTCGTTTTTGTGGGCTTAATCCTTGAGGGATCTATGCCCATTTTCTGCACTGTATCCTGGTAAAGCAGGTTCAGGCTGTTGCCGCCGTCCATAAGGACTCTAGTGAGATGAAATCCGTCAATAATTGGGTCTAGAACCAATGCGGCGAATCCGCCATGACGGATGCTAGTGGGATGGTCCCTTCGATCAAAGGTGATCAGGCAGGTGGACCATGGGTTGAACTTTGGGGCGACTGGCTCTACCGCGTATACGTCCCTTAATGCACGCTTCCGCTCCCTTTTGGGGACATGGGTTGTGTATATCATGTTCACCGTCCGCACTTGTGGGGGAAAATCCTTCTGTCCACTGTTGTTCGGCGGCCGGGGCTCCTCGTCGTCATCGCTATGCAGCCCCTTGTCTTCATTGTCAGGGCTTAACTTGCCTGCCTGCTTGAACACCCAACAATCCCTGTTGGTGTGATTGGCCGGCTTTTTGGGGGTGCCATGTATTTGGCACAAGCGGTCGAGTATTCGGTCCAAGCTGGACGGGCCCCTAGGATTCCTTTTGAATGGCTTTTTCTGCTGACCGGATTAAGAGCCTCTGAATCCGGCATTAACTGTCGTATCCTCAGCATTGTCGCCGTTAATGTGGCGCTTCTGCTTGTTGCCACGCGACCTGCCACTAATGTCCCTGGTGTCCGAACTACCAGGGTTCTTGGTCATATTGTTGCTACGAGCAAGCCAGCTATCTTCTCCCGCGCAAAAGCGGGTCATGTAGTGTCGTGAGTGCTGCCATAGATTTTGGCTTTTCCTGCCCGAGGTGCCGGGCCAGCCACTCGTCATGGATATTGTGCTTGATGGCTGCTAGGGCCTCAGCATCCGGATAGTCGACTATTTGATTTTTCTTTGTTAGGAACCATGTCCAGAATTGTCTGGCCGATTCCTCTGGCTGCTGGATTATGTGACTTAGGTCATCGGCGTCTGGGGGTCACACATAAGTGCCCTGGAAATTGTCGAGGAATGCGGCTTCTAGGTCCTCCCAACAACTGATTGATCCTGTTGGCAAGCTGTTGAGCCAATGCCGAGCTGGTCCTTTAAGCTTGAGTGGGAGGTATTTGATGGCGTGAAAATCGTCGCCGCGGGCCATGTGATATGAAGGAGATAATCCTCGATCCATACCGCAGGGTTTGTTGTGCCATCATATGATTTGATGTTTATGGGTTTGAAACCCTCGGGGATTTGATGATCCATTATTTCGTCTGTAAAGCACAATGGGTGTGCGGCGCCTCTGTACTGGGAGATATTATGACGTAGCTCCAATGAGATTTGTCTAATGTGTTCGGCCCTGCCGAATTAGTGGCCGGCGTGACGGTTACTGTCTCGAGCCATGGGGTGCCCATGCGATCCGTAGATCGATCGTGTTTGCCTTGCCTTGTCCTCCGACATGTCTCGTAAGTCCGGCGCATATTCCCGTGCCTTGGTATGGGGTGCGGTTTGAGTGGAGGGCCGGGAGGCCTCTCTGTCGCGGCCACGAGGTGGCCGGTCGGCCGCATCAAGTGCTTCCTCCTCTAATTGGGGTAGCAACCTGCGCTTTGGGTAGCTCTTGGAGAGGCGTTCGAGTTTATGCTCTTCGGCCGCAAGGACTTCAGTCCATCTGTCAACTAGCAAATCTTGATCAGCTCTGAGCTGTTGCTGTTTTTTCTTGAGGCTTCTTGCCGTGGCCATAAGCCTACGTTGGAAACGCTTTTGCTCAACGGGATCCTCTGGCACGACGAATTCATCGTCGTCGAGGCTTGCCTCATCTTCGGAGGGAGGCATATAATTATCGTCCTCGACCTCTCTGTCTGCCGCTCTCTCCTGAGGGCTGGCTTCTCCATCCTCCTGTGCTAAACCTTGCTGGAGGGGGTTTTCTTCGGCACTCTCCGGAGTATTACTATCTCCCATGCTGGAATCACCGTTTTTGTGTTGGCAGGATTTTGAGCGGCGCCGCTGACGCCGGCGCTTGGGCTGTTTCTTGGAGGGGTCATCCTCTGCTGTTCCATCGCCCTCTCCCTCTTTTGGGGTGTCCACCATGTATATGTCATATGACGAGGTGGATTTCCAGGGCCTAGTAGGCGCTAGTTCTTCATCATCTCCTTCATCGGCGTCCATACCGTTGATGTCTTCGGAGTCGAAGTCAAGCATGTCGGTTAAGTCGTCGACAGTGGCTACAAAGTGGGTGGTGGGTGGGTTTAGAATTTCTTCATCGTCCGTACCCCAACCTTGCTGACCGTAGTCTGGCCAGGGCTCTCCTGATAAAGAGAGAGACTTTAGTGACTTCAGGATATCGCCGAAAGGCGAGTGCTAAAAGATGTCTGCGGCAGTGAACTCCATGATCGGCGCCCAATCGTATTCGACTAGTAGGGGCGCGGGGGGTTCGGAGTCCGGAGAGGATTCCGGCTCCTTGAAGTCACGAGCCTCGCAGAGTACGGGGCTGGTGTTCGGCTCAATCGCCGTTTGGATCGCAGCCCCCGAGGTGGCGTCCAACCGCCCATCCTCGATCGGCGCGGTCGTCTCCGAACTAAGGATCGGAGCCGATGCGGGTGCGGCCTCCAGGCCACTGTTCGGCGACAGGGCTAGATCATGCTCGTCGTGACAGTGCGGCGCGCTCGGCAGTGGTTCGAATCCGTCGAAGATCATGTCCCTGCGGATGTCAGCCGTGTAGTTTAAACTTCCAAATCTGACCTGACGGCCAGGGGCGTAGCTTTCGATCTGCTCTAGATGCCCAAGTGAATTGGCCCGCAGTGCGAAGCCGCCAAAAACGAAGATCTATCCGGGGAGAAAGGTCTCACCCTGGTCTGCATCCCCATTGATGATCATAGGAGCCATCGGGCCTGACGGCGACGGCATAGAGGAACTCTCAATGAAAGCACCAATGTCGGTGTCAAAACCGGCGGATCTCGGGTAGGGGGTCCCGAACTGTGCGTCTAGGCCGGATGGTAACAAGAGGCAAGGGACATGAAGTTTTGCCCAGGTTCGGGCCCTCTCGATGGAGGTAAAACCCTACGTCCTGCTTGATTAATATTGATGATATGGGTAGTACAAGAGTAGATCTACCACGAGATCAGGGAGGCTAAACCCTAGAAGCTAGCCTATGGTATGATTGTTGATGTGTATGTTGTCCTACGGACTAAAACCCTACGATTTATATAGACACCGGATAGGGTTAGGGTTACATAGAGTCGGTTACAATGGTAGGAGATCTGAATATCCGTATCGCCAAGCTTGCCTTCCACGCCAAGGAAAGTCCCTTCCGGACACGGGACGAAGTCTTCAATCTTGTGTCTTCATAGTCCAGGAGTCCGGCTGAAGGTATAGTTCGGCTATCCGAACACCCCCTAATCCAGGACTCCCTCAACAGCTGTACTTGCCGATCTCACAGGATGAGGAGGAGGGAGACGCCTCTGATTGAAGCACTTCTTGGCATAGTGACCCTTCTGTTGGCACTTGTTGCACGTGACCTCTGAAAGTGGACGGTGATACGGAGCACTCGATCTTGAAGCTTGAGACGAAGTCTTGTTCTGAAAGCCAGGGTTGGGTGGGTGGGAAGATCCACTACCACCTTTGCTCTTCTGTTGATACGGCTGATGGAACAGAGGAGGAGGAGGCCAATACTTCTGTTGCTTAGCCACTTGAGTAGAGGAAGAAGGAGTAGCATATCTGACTCGCTTCTTGGAAGCATCACACTTTAGTTGAGCGGCCTCTTGCTTCAATGCCATGTTGTAAAACTCGTCGTACCTCAAGGGCTCGAAGAGAACAAGAGCTAGCTGGATTTCTTCTCTGAGACCACCCCTGAACTGATATATCATGCTCTTCTCGTCAGGGACGTCCTGCTTAGCAAAGCGGGCGAGCTTCTGAAACAACTTGTTGTAGTCATAGACAGACATAGAGCCTTGCTTCAGGTTGCGGAATTCCTCACGCTTGCTATCAACCACGCTTTGAGGATTATGTTGAGCTTCGAAGTCTTGATGGAATTCATCCCAGGTAATCACACGGCCTCCTCTGGAATCTTTGTACTACTGAAACCATTCTGCAGCTTGGTCTTTGAGTTGGAAGGAAGCGAACTGGAAAAAGTCCTCAGGCTTGACGTTACTGCACTCGAAATGCTTGCACAAGTCCATGAGCCAATCGTCAGCATCAGTTGCCTCAACACAATTGCTGAAGGTCTTTGGCTGGTTAGCAAGGAACTGGTTGAGTGTTGCAAAGTGATTCTGATTGTTGCCCTGGTTGCCTTGGTTCGCTTGATTCCGCTCTTGAAGAATTTGCATGATCAACTGCGTGTTTGCATTGGTAGCGGCCATCACAGCTTGCCATGCCTCCGGAGGAGGGAGTGGTGGTGGCGGATCAGGACTCGGAGTCGTGCGCGTTGGAGGAGCCATCCTGAAGAGGTTGACATCCATTAGCACACTGATAGACAAAATTGAAGCTGAAATCCAACGGGATGAAATTGCAACATATAGTCTTCACATCCGAACAAAATGAACGAATGCATTCGAATTGAAATGGTCACATATCCATAAATTGAGAAGCCACTTAGAATTTAGGTAGAGGAATAAATCAACAAGGTACGGAGCAAGAACGAATACTCAGTAAGAAATCCCAATCTCAAACCAAATATCCGTGGAAGAAAAGCTAGAGCTACAAGAATTCCCACCTATGAAACTCCCGAACCTTTCCGGTTATGCAATCAGGTGTTGGGGATACAGGGGAAGCATAATATCTCACCCAAATCTAGCAAATCCTACATCCAGCTGTATCCATCCTTCAACACATAACCGAGAAAACTTCGGAAACCATCTACCTCAACCTTCGAAAAGCATCTGTTATACAAGTTATGGCAATACTCCCGAACTCCCGCCCCAGTACTGGGTGGCGTCAAGGTTATCTCACCAACAACTGCATAAAAGAGATTTTTGATGTCGGCGAACTAAACTCAGGTATTCCAGAACTGCAACGATAAAATTGTGACGACAACACCTCGGAGTTCAACTCCCCGGGACACTGCCACAACCCCTAAATGACAGGAGGCACCAAGAACAATGTTCTCGTCACAAATCCATCGGAACGATTTCAAGATACCCGCATGATCCTAATTTTTTTTTGTGAAATTTGAGAAGAGGAGAGTCAAAACTCTACGTCAGGATGCCTTACCAGAGCGATGAAGGGACTGGGAGTAAAAAGAATTCCTAACTCTCCGATATATAATTCCTAAATGACTCAAAACATTTTTTCTAGACTCAACAACGGCTGCTAATAACGATCAAGCAGTGGGGGCTCCTAAGGTCGGCTATATCTCCCACTTCGTTGCCGCCGCCGGCCCGGGAGGCCCAGGTCGGGCCCCCGAGGCCCAACGCGACCCGCCGCCGCCCGGTGGCTTCTTCTCCGAGCCCGGCCACCCGTGCCGCCCCGTCTCTTCGTCCCGGTCGGCGAGGTCGCAACTCCGGCCAGCCCCGCCCCTCTTCACTCGGCGTCCCGCACCAACTCCGGCCACACGCCGGCGACCGTGCCCCCGGCGCGCCTCCACCTCGCCGGTCCGGATCCGGTGACCCGGCCGGCCCCGTCTCCCTCCTCCCTGCGGCAAGTCCTCCGGCGAGCTCTTGTTCCGGTGATCCTCGTAAAGCGTGCACGATCCGGATCCAGATCTGGATCTGAGGTTGACCTAATCTTGCCCGAAACCCTAATAATTTGCATTTTTCATCATGCTATAGCTCCGCATCCGTAGCTCCATTTTGGACGTGTAGCATATCAAAATGTTCGTATCAGAGAGTACATCAGTTCATCTCATTGCATAATTTTCATTTGAGTTCATCTTGATGCCCAAAATGCTGTTGGAAGAGTGCTATTTGAGATAATTGCCAGATCTGCTGCACCAAATAGCTATTTGTCATTTTTTGCCATGATTATTGTATGCATGTTATGCCCCCGAGCTCTACATGTGTTTTGTTATATGCTTTGCCATCTTTACAGAGGTGCTATCCATGTATTTTGTGATATGTGTGGTGACTAGCACAAGCTTGCAAAGTGGTGCATTCGTTAATGCTAATTTCAAGGACTTAGAAATCTCACTAAGTCCTTGATCTGTTTTTATCAATATGCCATATGTTCATGTTGTTTCCTAGTGATCTGTGCCTCTTTTGAGGATGATCAGTAAGGATGATTTGTTAATCTTGTAGTGCTTTATCAATCCGTGTCTTTGTTTGCTATTATGTAGCACCCTAGCTTGAGTCAATCGAGCTCTACTTTTGCTATTTCGTGAATCTGGGCAGATTGTCTACGTGTTAGCGATTTTGCCGAGGATGTTGTTGTTGATCCGTGCATGCTATGTTGTTGTTCTTGCCATGTCTAGCTTTGATAATGTGTACTCTTGATGGGTGTATGCTTAGATTGTCATGCCTTGCTCTGTAGTGAGTGCATCGAGCTCGTAAACATGCCTACTCGTTAACAGATTTGCTTGCTCCAGTTTTTCTCTAAGTCTGAGATCTGATTATGTTTTTGCCATGTTCACATGCTTGCAATTGTATTTTCTGATCCCTTTTGGCTCAAGGTCACTAAAGGACTTTTGTTAAGCTCTTTGAGTAGCTCCATGCCATGCCTTGCTTTGCCATGTTAAGTTCCTGTAGTATATAGTTTTCATGCTCCAAAGTGTGCTACCTGATCTGAAATTCCAGACTAGTGTTAATTTCACTAAGTCTGAAACCTGTTTACCAATTGCACTTTTGCCATGCTTGTTTGAACCTGTTAGTGGATGAATTGGCCGTACCTCACTGTTCATCTTTTGTTAAGCATTATGAGTGGATCCCTGTCATGTATTTTTTTGCCATGTTTGAGTGTTGTAGCATAATTATCTTGATGCATTTAGATGGCTACTTGCTATTTATCGCAGACCGGTGCCATATTTGAATTGCTTGCCATTTCCAAACTGTGCATCCAATTCCGGTGATGTTGATATCGATTTCAACCGAAATCACCTCACCTTTCCAGTGCCACTCTTGGATTTCCAAGTAGAGGCCAGGTTCAATCATTCCTTGTCCAATCTAGCATATGCATCACATACCGCATCCCGCATAGCATACCATGCTTGCATCATGTTGTTTGAGCTTTGCACGTGGTTGATTGTGTTCCTCTTGCTTGTTTGTCTTGTTTGGGTAGAGCCGGGAGATGAGTTCGCTAACGAGGAGCCCGTTGAGTTTGCTTTGGAGGATCCAGTCAACTCCGACAACTTTGCAGGCAAGATGATCATATCCTCGAAATCACTTCTATCTTTGCTTGCTAGATGCTCGCTCTTTTGCTATGCCTATGCTACGATGCCTACCACTTGCTTATCATGCCTCCCAAATTGCCATGTCAAACCTCTAACCCACCATGTCCTAGCAAACCGTTGATTGGCTATGATACCGCTTTGCTCAGCCCCTCTTATAGCGTTGCTAGTTGTAGGTGAAGTTTGGAGACCGTTCCTTGTTGGAACATTGTTTACTTGTTGGGATATCATTATATTATCTTGCTATCTTAATGCATCTATATACTTGGTAAAGGGTGGAAGGCTCGGCCTCTCGCCTAGTGTTTTGTTCCACTCTTGCCGCCCTAGTTTCCGTCATATCGGTGTTATGTTCCCGGATTTTGCGTTCCTTACGCGGTTGGGTGATAATGGGAACCCCTTGACAGTTCGCCTTGAATAAAACTCTTCTAGCAATGCCCAACATTCGTTTTACCATTTTCCACCTAGCCTTTTCCCCTTGGATTTCGCGGACTCAAGGGTTATCTTTATTTTTAACCCCCCCCCCCGGGCCAGTGCTTCTCTAAGTGTTGGTCCAATCGAGCGATGTCCGGGGCTACCAGGGGCAACTCTGGGCTGGCCTACCCGACGTCTTGCTCATCTGGTGTGCCCTGAGAACGAGATATGTGCAGCTCCTATCGGGATTTGTCGGCACATCTGGGTTGTGTTGCTGGTTTAGTTTTACCCTTGTCGAAGTTGTCTTGTAGAACCGGGATGTCGAGTCTGATCGGAATGTCTCGGGAGAAGGTATATCCTTTGTTGACCGTGAGAGCTTGTCATGGGCTAAGTTGGGACACCCTTGCAGGGATTTGAACTTTCGAAAGCCGTGCCCATGGTTATGGGCAGTTGGGAATTTGTTAATGTCCGATTGTAGATAACTTGAACCTTAACTTAATTAAAATGAATCAACTGCGTGTGTTACCATGATGGTCTCTTCTCGGCGGAGTCCGGGAAGTGAACACGGTGTTGGAGTAATGTTTGCTGTAGGGTGTTCTCTAGTTCTTCGTTCGCGCTTTGCCTTCTCTTCTCGCTCTCTTTTGCGAACAGGTTAGCCACCATACATGCTAGTCGCTTGCTGGAGCTCCACATATTACCTTCCCTTACCTATAAGCTTAAATAGTCTTGATCGCGAGGGTGCGAGATTGCTGAGTCCCCGTGGCTCACAGATTACTTCCAAACCAGATGCAGGGCCCGATGACTCCGTTCCAGATGATGCGCTTGAGCTCAAGTGGGAGTTCGATGAAGCCTCCCGTCGTTACTATGTGTCTTTCCCTGATGATCAGTAGTGGTGCCCAGTTGGGGCGATCGGGACCGTGTTGCATGTTGGGTTGATCTTTTATTTTGGTACCATAGTCGGACCATGAGTGATTGGTTGATGTAATGCTATTTGTGTACTTTGTGTGACGTGGCGAGTGTAAGCTTACTATGTGAAGGTACATAGTTGGCTTACACTCGCCACGTCACACAAAGTACATAAATAGCATTACATCAACCAATCACTCATGGTCCGACTATGGTACCAAAATAAAAGATCAACCCAACATGCGACACGGTCCCGATCGCCCCAACTGGGCACCACTACTGATCATCAGGGAAAGACACATAGTAACAATGGGAGGCTTCATCGAACTCCCACTTGAGCTCAAGCGCATCCTCTGGAACAGAGTCATCGGTCCCTGCTTCTAGTTTGGAAGTAATATGTGAGCCACGGGGACTCAGCAATCTCGCACCCTCGCGATCAAGACTATTTAAGCGTATAGGTAAGACAAGGTAATATGTGGTGCTGCAGCAAGCGACTAGCATATATGGTGGCTAACCTGTTCGCAAAAGAGAGCGAGAAGAGAAGGAAAAGCACGAATGAAGAACTAGAGAACAAACTATGGCAAGCATTACTCCAACACCGTGGTCACTTCCCGGACTCCGCCGAGAAGAGACCATCACGGTAACACACAAAGTTGATTCATTTTAATTAAGTTAAGGTTCAAGTTATCTACAACCGGACATTAACAAATTCCCATCTGCCCATAACCGCGGACACGACTTTCGAAAGTTCAAATCCCTGCAGGGGAGTCCCAACTTAGCCCATGACAAGATCTCATGGTCAACGAAGGATATACCTTCTCCCGAGACATTCCGATCAGACTCGGCATCCCAGTTCTACAAGACAACTTCAACAAGGGTAAAACTAAACCAGTAACACCACCCTGATGTGCTGACAAATCCCGATAGGAGCTGCACATATCTCGTTCTCAGGGCACACCGGATGAGCAAGACGTCGGGTAGGCCAGCCCAGAGTTGCCCCTGGTAGCCCCGGACATCACTCGGTTAGACCAACACTCAAAGGAGCACTGGCCCGGGGGGGTTTAAAAATAAAGATGACCCTTGAGTCCGCGAAACCCAAGGGGAAAAGGCTAGTTGGCAAATGGTAAAACCAATGTTGGGCATTGATGGAAGAGTTTTATTCAAGGCGAACTGTCAAGGGTTTCCCATTATCACCCAAGCGCGTAAGGAACGCAAAATCCGGGAAAATAACACCGATATGACGGAAACTAGGGCGGCAAGAGTGGAACAAAACACTAGGTGAGAGGCCGAGCCTTCCACCCTTTACCAAGTATATAGATGCATTTAGATAACAAGATAATATAATGATATCCCAACAAGTAAACAATGTTCCAACAAGGAACGGTCTCCAATCTTCACCTGCAACTAGCAACGCTATAAGAGGGGCTGGGCAAAGCGGTATCATAGCCAATCAACGGTTTGCTAGGACATGGTGGGTTAGAGGTTTGACATGGCAATTTGGGAGGCATGATAAGCAAGTGGTAGGCATTGTAGAATAGGCATAGCAAAAGAGCGAGCATCTAGCAAAGCAAATATAGAAGTGATTTCGAGGGTATGATCATCTTGCCTGCAAAGTTGTCAGAGTTGACTGGATCCTCGAAAGCAAACTCAACGGGTGCCTCGTTAGCGAACTCGTCTCCCGGCTCTACCCAAACAAGACAAACAACAAGAGGAACACAATCAACCACGTGCAAAGTTCAAACAACATGATGCAAACATGGTATGCTATGCGGGATGCGATATGTGATGCATATACAAGATTTGACAAGGAATGATTGAACCTGGCCTCAACTTGGAAATCCAAGTGTGCCACTGGAAAGGTGAGGTGATTTTGGTTGAAATAAATATGAAGATCACCGGAATCGGATGCACGGTTTGGAAATGGCAAGCAATTCAAATATGGCACCGGTCTGCGATAAACAGAAAGTAGCCATTTAAATGCATCGAGATAATTATGCTACAACACTCAAACATGGCAACAAAATACGTGGCAGGGATCCACTCATAATGCTTAACAAAAAATGAACACTGAGCTACGGCCAATTTATCCATTAACAGGTTCAAACAAGCATGGCAAAAGTGCAATTGGTAAACACGTCTCAGACTTAGTGAAATTAACACAAGCCTGGAATTTCAGATCAGGTAGCACTCTTTGGAGCATGAAAACTATATGCTACAAGAACTTGACATGGCAAAGCAAGGCATGACATGAAGCTACTCAAAGAGCTTAAAAAAAGTCCCTTAGTGACCTTGAGCCAAAAGGGATCACAAAATACAATTGCAAGCATGTGAACATGGCCAAAAACATAATCAGATCTCAGACTTGGAGAAAAACTGGAGCATGCAAATATGATAGCAAGTAGGCATGTTTACGAGCTCGATGCACTCACTACAAAGCAAGGCATGAAAAACTAAGCATACAGCCATCAAGAATACATATTATATAAGCTAGACATGGCAAGAACAACAACATAGCATGCATGGATCAACAAGAACATCCTCGGCAAAATCGCTAACAAGTAGACAATCTGCAAGGATTCACGAAATAGCAAAAGTAGAGCTCGATTGACTCAAGCTAGGGTGATCCATAATTGCAAACAAAGACATGAATGGATATAGCACCACAATATTAACAAATCATCCTTACTGATCATCCTCAAAAGAGACACGGATCACTAGAAACAACATGAACATATGGCATATTGATAAAAATCAGCATTAACGAATGCACTACTTTCCAAGCTTGTGCTAGTCACCACACATATCAAAAAAATACATGGATAGCACCTCTGTAAATATGGCAAAGCATATAACAAAACTCATGTAGAGCTCAGGAGCATATCATGCACACAATAATCATGGCAAAAATGACAAATAGCTATTTGGTGCAGCAGATCTGACAATTAACTCAAATAGCTCTCTTCCAACAGTATTTCGGGCATGAAGATGAAGTCAAATGAAAATGATGCAATGAGATGAAATGATGTACTCTCTGAGACGAACATTCTGATATGCTACACGTCCAAAACGGAGCTATGGATGCGGAGATATAGCATGGTGAAAAATGTAAATTATTAGGGTTTCGGGCAAGATTAGGTCAACCTCAGATCCAGATCTGGATCCGGATCGTGCACACTTTACGAGGATCGCCGGAACAGGAGCTCGCCGGAGGACTTGCCGCGGGGAGGAGGGAGACGAGGCCGGCCGGGTCGCCGCATCCGGACCGGCGAGGTGGAGGCGCGCCGGGGGCGCGGTCGCCGGCGTGGTGGCCGGAGTTGGTGCGGGACGCTGGGCGACGAGGGGCGGGGCTGGCCGGAGTTGGGAGCTCGCCAGCCGGGACGAAGAGACGGGGCGGTGTGGGTGGCCGGGCTCGGGGAAGAAGCCACCGAGCGGCGGCAGGTCGCGTTGGGCCTCGGGGGCCCGACCTGGGCCTCCCGGGCCGGCGGCGACGACGAAGTGGGCGCGAGGCGGCGGTGAATCAGGAGCTGACACGTGGCAGCGGCGGGGCGAGTCGGACACGTCCGGCACCGGCCGACGTTGTCCGGCGCGCGGAGGAAGACAGAGACTAGGGTTTCGGGTGAGAGATCCGAAATTTCGGGAGTGGTCTTTAAATAGGCATAGGAGGAGCTAGGAGAGTCCAAATGAGGTGCGGTTTTCGGCCACGCGATCGTGATCGAATGCTCTAGATGATGGAGAGGGTTTTGGTGGGTTTTGGGCCAAATTGGAAGGGTGTTGGGCTGCAACACACACGAGACCTTCTCGGTACCTCGGTTAACCGTTGGAGCATGAAACGAAGTCCAAATGGTACGAAACTTGACAGGCGGTCTACCGGTAGTAAACCAAGGCCGCTTGGCAAGTCTCGGTCCAATCTGGAAATGTTTAACCCCCACACATGAAAGGAAGGTAGAAAGGACCAACGGAGGAGATAGGAGCACCGGAATGCAAAACGGACAACGGGGAAAATGCTCGGATGCATGAGACGAACACGTATGCAAATGCAATGAACATGATGACATGATATGAGATGCATGACAACAACAAAAACAAAAACAACAACACACGGAGACAAAAACCCGAACCCAAGAAAATAAAATAGCGTAGTGCCGGAAACGGCAAGAGTTGGAGTACATATTAGGTAAATTACATCCGGGGTGTTACAAACATATATAAGGAGGGGCAGGGCTCTTCAAAGGGGGACAAGCAAGAAACAATCTCTAGGGCTAGACACAACTAGAGGAGAGCCGGTTTACAGCGACTTCCTCGTAATGATAATGAGATCTAGCCTCAAACAGCATGTAGGGTTGTTACCGGATGATGTTTCCCGGGGCCCGAAGCTGTCTAAACCCTTGTCTTGTGTTGCGTCTCTCGATTCCGCTCAACCCCTCTCAAGCTACCACATAGATGTGTTGGCCTCACTACTAAGTCCTCACACTAAGGACATCTGACGTGTTAATTCCACGACACTTATCGTAAGTGATTGATGCAGGATGCAGAAGAGAGGTAGTTTAATTTAAGAACAAGGTTAACACATAGATGTAGTGTGTACCAAAAATAGGAAGGCATGTCATATTCACAGGTATAGTGTGTAAACTAAGCAAATGCAATTTACCCTAATTAGAAGCATTACAAGCTAGACACCATATGCAACATGCAACCACATATCACACTGCGAAGTTAGAGCAAGCACCTGTGATGGTGGTGTAGGGGAAGTGCGGTCTTCATGTACAGAGCTATGTTCAATATCTTCATTTAGGCTTGCTGTTTCTTGAGAATCATGTGGAGAGGATGAAATTGCATTCTTTATAAGAGTATTGCGTCTCATATTAACCCACGCGCGTGACTATCTCGTCATAAGCGATAGACGCAAGATACACAGGAACAGTAGTTTGATGTCAGAACATGGTGTGATAGGTAGATGTAGTATGTACCAAAAACAGGAAGGCGTGTCATATTCACATGTATAATGTGTAAGCTAAGCAGGTGCAATTTACCCTAATTAGAAGCATTACAAGGTAGACACCATATGCAACATGCAACCACATATCACACTGCCAAGTAAGAGCAAGCACCTGCGATGGTGGTGTGGGGGAATTGAGGTGATCAACTAGAGAGCTACATTGACTATCTTCATTTAGCCTTGCTGTTTCTTGAGAATCAGGTGGGGAGGATGACACTGCACTCTTTAAATGAGTAGGGCATCTCACAGTAACCCACTCGGGTGACTTTCTCATCATAAGTGATTGACGAGGGATACAAAAGAGCATTAGTTTGATGTACGAACATGGTTAATAGATATATGTAGTATGTATCAAAAACAGGAAGGCATGTCATTATCAAAGGTATAATGTGTAAAGTAAGCAGATGCAATTTAACCAAATTGGAAGCAATACAAGCTAGACACCATATGCAACATGCAACCACATTTGACAGTGCGAAGTTAAAGCAAGCACCTGGGATGGTTGTGTGTGGCAATTGAGATCATCAACTGCAGAGCTACGTTTACTGTCTCCAACTGCTGGCACTGCACCCATTAGAGCGCTGAAATGCTTAGTGCTTATCTTCGAATTACACTGGAGCGAATTCTGTCTTTTCTTTTCTGCATTCATCAACACTGCATTAGAGTCTGGAATACCCATGCATAAAAAAACAATAGTGTGCGTATGGGTGAAGTGTGTGCACAATTAGTACAGTGTAAAGGTAGCAGATAGCAGGTCGGTGAGAAATAAATGACGGGAAACATATGATAGCTCTACAACATGCATGGCACACTAAATTACTACAGGATTCTATGAAATAACAGTTGACTGAAAGCAAATAGGTCAGTCCATTTTTTCTGCACCGTCCGATGTACAAAGAACGGGCAGATCGCCTTCATCTACCTCCAGCCAGTCAGTGTTGACGATCTTCCTCGAAACGCCAGCGACCACCGGCCCAGTATTCCTCCCCTGCCTGCGCCCTCCCCTCGACCTCACCGCACCTTCGTGCTTGGCACCCCCCTCCCGGCCATCCATTCAAGCTCCGCCGACCTCCAGATCAGGCGCAAGCAGCTCCTGCGCCCCACACCCCTATGATAGACATCGATGCGCTGCTTCCCTGGGGAATAGGCGGACTAGGTGCTCTGCGCGCCTAAGCGGGTGCTACTTCTTTTAATTGCGGTTCGACTGACCATGAATTGAAATCTAGGCGGGCTACTGACCTCTAGCAAAGGTGAAATAGTAAAAGGGAGGAAACCTTGTGCATTTAGTATCACGAAGAAGATGCAGTAAGAAGCGCTCAACTAGTTTCTTTCGTGGGATGAATACGGTGTGAGCGGAGACGTAAGATTTGCACGAATAAGGGAAGAGGAGTACCTCTTTCTGCTGGCAGTGCTGTGTCCTCCTTCTGTTTTTCCGATGATCTTCTTGTTGTTCACCGGAAACCAGAAGTTGTGGAGGACGGTGCAGCCTTGGAGGAACCCATGGCCAAGTTGTTGAGTGTGGTGCGGCGGCCGTCTGTCGGCGGCGGGGAAGCAGATCCGAGGCGGCGAACAACCGCGTAGCGGGAACAGCTCCGGTGCGGTGGGCGGTTACGACAGTGGAGCCGCAGCAATGAGGCGCAGGATGGCGTGGTCGGAGTGGTTCTGGTACGGCGCATGTCGGTGTCGGTGTCGTGGAGGCAGCTCTGCCTCGGCTTCAGCTGCTAAGTGCGTTGCGGTTGCGGTTGCGTTGGACGACGACGTCGGGGTACCAGCTCCAGCGTGATGGAGGAGGGCGGCGGTGGATTAGCCGCTATGAGGTGGAGGACGGAGGAGGCTGGGGTTTCGCGGCTGGTGGAGAGGGCGTTCTCGCGCCCACGGAGTAGGAATGGGGAAACGGAGGGAGGCGGGGAACTAAGGGGGAACAATGTTTTGGTTTGAGACACACTTGTTTGAAATTTGGGGAAAGTTACAAACTTTGCCCCCATCTAAAATTTCGGACATATTGCGGGTTGGGGGTAGGACAGTCATGTCAGGTGTCCCAAATGTGGGCAGGATAGATTTCGGCCGAGCGCATGGGTAGGCGCCCACGGCATATGAATGCTTCTCGGAGGCGGTTGAGACTGGCATCTTGGTGAAGTTACAAACCTACCCCGGTTCAGACCTTTGGACATCGGGCCAATAGGCTACATGGGCCAGAGTCAGGACAGTAATTTCCTACCACCAAAACATTAGTCTCGCGCGGTTTTGGGTGACCAGAGGCCTATTTGGTGCTTCGTTCAATATTTGGGAGCAGAAGCATTAACGTTTTCGGTTCTCTTGAGTTGAACTTTCAGGATTTGTCAAACTTCACAAATCTTTACTCTTGAAAATCCTAAAGCTCCGATTATTTTGGAATGGAGGGGGTACATTTGTACACGAGTATATATTAAAAAATATGCAACTTACCTCAGTTCATGCACGGTTCCAGATATAATCTCCTTGGTTGCAAAAAAAAGTTAGATATGCATATGAATATATATATAGCATGTTCAAACTCACAACAAAGATTGATGCCCCCTTTTACATCTGATTTACAAATGCCATTATCTCGGGTTCAAATAGATGAATGCACTTCCTATGAATTTGAATCTTCGAAACCCCCTTTATGTTGAATTCAACATGTATTCTATTTCGTAGCTAGCAATTTGGAATGTATCCATGCAAGTGACAAATGTATAAAGTGCTTCACACTAACAACATGGAGTGCACTAATTAATGTTTATATATGAATTGCAAAAGCATCCATTGCCTGTATTTCAAACCGCTCTCACTCTATGGATTGATAATATGAAATAAACACATGCACATGCTAGAATTCAATAGAGTATGGGTGTCTGATAGACCAATTTTCGTCCATACGCAATTTGCAAAATTCATGATCTCATCCAAAAATAATAATGCCATTTATACTTTAATTTAATGCGTAGAACCGCCTTTTACACGTAGATGCACTATGCCTCGCCCCGTTCTCAAAAACGCGTTATATATCTCTCTATCTAACGCATAAGTGCACACACTTTATATGCATCGGCATTTCTCTTTCACACATGCTCACAATCTCTCTCAGGGTGCCGGGGTGTCTCAAGCACATGCTCTCTCTGTTTCTCTCTCTCTCTCTTTCTGACTACTATGTACCACTCTTTTCACTAATCTCAGTTGGAAAACACTATTTCTCTCACATGCATATATACACATGCACGGTCTCTACTAGCCCTCTATATGCACATATATGTGCCTACGTGTCTCCCGCACGCACATTATCTTTAGGCCTCTCTCGCACACATTGCCCCCCCCCCCCGACACACCTCTCTCTTAGTGGTTGGCAGATATGATTTCATCATATCATTCGGTAGGATATCCCTGGCTGTTAGGCTGGATGGTAATACGAGGCAAAGTTTTACCCTAGTTCGGATCGAACCCTTGTAGTTGAAGAAAGAGCCTACTCCTGGTACTGTATATTAGTGATAGGGGTGTGTACAAAGTACACGTGAATACTAGGCATTGTGTGTGTTTGTATACTATCGACGAACTAGCCCCCAAGCTTATATAACATACTAAGGGCCTAGGGTTACAAATCATATATAGTCGGCTAATCACCAGTGGGGATAGAGTCCTCCGCGACTCTGGTAGCTTCGTGTTGTACGTCGAGTCCTCCACATGGGTCTTCGTATAACACGTCTCGGTCCAACCTATATGTGGCGCAGGATGGAACCGACCCATGAGTCTTCATGTTGACCCACCACAACTAGAAATGATGTGCCCACCACACCACACACACAATCGGCCACTAAGAAAATAAGCATATACAATAGTACAATGGTATCTAGCTCACGATACGTCTCCATATTCTGTTGGTGACACTGACGGACTTTGCATTTGATGCATGCTCCGTATTTTGTTGACGACAGTTACGGTCATTGTATTTTAAGCGAAAGCACGATATGGTCACTGGACTTCAGAATAAGGGGTTGTTTGGTTCCAATAAGTCACCTGACTTATAAGTCAGGTGACTTAAAACGAGTGACTTATAAGTCATGCCTGTTTGGTTGTCACCTGACTTATAAGTCACCTGAGCACACCTTCCCACCTTGTTTTTATGTAAAGGTGGAGGGACCCACGCAAAAGGGGGTGACTTATAAGTTTTAAGTTGGGGTGACTTATAAGTTAGGTCCGTTTGGCAAAATAAGTCACGTTTTACACTTTTCGACTTATAAATTGGTGACTTATTTGGAACCAAACAGGGCCTAAGCTCATCACGGTCACCACATACATTTTGTCGTGCTAACCAACATGTGGTTGGATGGTTAGAGGACAGTGGTTTCTCGAGCCCACCAAGGTTAAAGTCCCGGTGCTCGCATTTATCTTGTGTTAATTTCAGTATTTTCTGGCGATGTACGTTCAGTGGGAGGAGACGTTTCACTCGACTACGAGGCACCTATGGTGACTTTGTAAAATCTCAAGATCATATATGCTGGCCCACTCTCTCGAAGGTGCTCATAGGGGTAGGGTTCGCGTGTGTGCGCTTATAGCAGTGAGTGCTTGCGCGTATATATGAGCCCTTGCGTCTGTACCGTGTTAAACAAATACATATCATGATTATACGGTCATTGGCTCACCCGTACAACTCCGTATTTTGTTGATAACACAATCAATTGACCAATCAAACGTTCCACGCGGCGCAACTAGTGTTGCACCATCAGGGCGCGTAACCGTGAGGCCCACCTGTCAGCCGTATATGAAAGAAAGAAATGGTAGTTTGAGTCTGTACTGTGTTAATAAAATAGGAGTACATTTTAGGGTGATCATACGGTCACTGGCTCACCATACAGCTCCGTAATTTGTTCATAACACGATCAATTGACTAGTCAAACGGTCCACATTCAGCAGCGCACATTACCATAGGGCCCACCCGTCAGCGCGTATATGAAGGATAGAAATGGTAATAAATTAGTGGTCGGTGGATATTCGAAGTCGTGGGACCTCTGGTTGGCAGTCACCGGTGGTTGGGGGCGTTCATTGGGCGGTGGGGTGGGGATCCCCGGAGAAAAATCTCGGCGGAGGGGGGGTTAGAGGGATGGTCGGTGCGGCGGCAGACCGGCGGTGGGGAGTGGTTTCGGGGAGGGCGGGCCGGCCGCGGGCGGCGGGGGCTGGCGGTTCGGCCGGTGGTGGCTGGCGGCTCAGGGGGGTGGAGTTTGATGATAAACTGGAGGCCCTTGATTTCGTATCCAACGGCTGGAAAATCTAATGACCAGAGATGAAAAAGTCAGTCGACTGACGTGTAGCCTCACCCCGCACGTACACATGGACGCACGCAAGACACGCACGCATGTAGGCATGCAACATTGACACATACACACGCACGCATGCTGGCGTGCAACACTGACACGTACACATGCACTCACG
Source organism: Triticum urartu (assembly GCF_056163025.1). Taxonomy (NCBI): domain Eukaryota; kingdom Viridiplantae; phylum Streptophyta; class Magnoliopsida; order Poales; family Poaceae; genus Triticum; species Triticum urartu. The sequence continues at coordinate 153,460,486 of NC_141878.1, forward strand.
AACACATGCACGTACGCACCCATGCATGCAACACTGAAATGTACCCTTGCACGCATGCAACACTCGCACGCCTGCATGCACACAGCACACGACGCAAGACACACGCTCAACCTATACGTGCATGCACCCTTTGTTAAGGACATGGGTTGTTACGGGTATTAATCAATCTTATCTGTGATAAGCAGAACATTGATGTTTGCAGCGGTCTTTATGAATCACAACATATTGAACGGGCTATCAACATAGTATGGTTATCTACATGAAAAAGATGGCGTCACACTCAATGAACAATCATCGGTTTATGAAATGCCCGCTTCTGACCGCCCTGGCCCACCGAAGGTTCCTTTGCTGTGCGCTGCCTGTGTTGGGTCACTGACATGCAGGCCATGCACCCAAAGAGCCCACATGTGAGTGGAAGAATGGCGCGGTGTCCTAGGTCAGAGTCGAGGGCGCCACTCGCGGCACGCCCGACTAAACACGCCTCCGTGCCACATTCAAACGCCTCCATGAAACCCGCCCGTGTGGAAGCCGAGAAACCCACTCTCGACACACGTCCGTTCATGACCGGGCTGGCGTTAAACGCAACGCCGGCCGAGCTCCTCCCGTCCTCCGTCTATTTAATCTCCTATTTAAACGAGGCCAAATGCCGGCCAAGAATCGCACACCTCCGCCGCTCCCCTATCTCCTCCACCATTTTGTCCACTCTTACAATGGCTTACGAAGAGTAGTTATTCCGCATCCAAGCCGGCTGGGTAGCCCGCTGGATACGAGCTATGCAGCTCGCTGATCCACCTCCATCCCCTCGCCCGACGGAGCCAGTGGCCGCCCCAAGCCGGCGTGTGGTTCAGCAACTCGCCGCTCCAGGCCAGCTCGACGAGGAGCAGTGCATGGGCATCGTTGCTGCCGTCCACGCCGCCGCCTCGTACCGCGTCTCCCATTTTTGTGGCCAAGACTCCCATGCCGGCGACCACGCCATGCAAGCAGCGACAGAAGCCGGGTGCGCGGAGAGCGACGAGTCGGTGGCCAGCGCCTCCACGTCCGCCGCCATCATCGAGGAGAAGTAGAACACGGGAGGCCGCCGCCGCTTGGGTCCCATGAAGGCCACCGCGGAGGCGATGCCTGCATACACAGCAGGTATCTTGCCGGATCCTTTTGTTGCGAGGACCTTCGTCGACCCCGCATGGGCTCCACGGAAGAGGGAATGTTAGGATGAACTCGAGCCGATGCCGGCCATGGCGAAGTAGTGGCTGGTGATGAACTCAAACTGGTACCAGCCACCATCATCTTCGGCACCAGCCAATGATATCAGTTGGGCAGTGGGGAAGCGAGCCGTCCTTTGCGCTAAGGCATATACCTCCGGGGCTCCCGGCAGTCCGGTGATCGTGCTGAGGAACACAAATCGATCGGCGGGCGACCATTTAGGCCAGTTATTATATACCTGTGCTGTCCAGAACTAGCACCGCGTAGTTCATTTGAATGTAATGAAATCCGTCATGTTTGTATGAAAATCCGGTATTTTATATGATTTTCGTCATTGTTTATATGAAATATCAGTTTGTCTACGTGTTTGCGTGAATTTCGTCCGGTTGGTTGAGTTGCTATCATAATGTGTGCGGCTATGGTTGGATGGCGTAATTTGCGGGTCGCTGGTCGGTCTGCGGGCGGCTCGGGCGGCATTGTGGGACAAAAAAACACAGCTTGTGTGAGCTCGTCTCCAACGTGCGCGCTGGAGGATGCATGACAGCATGAGTACCCGAGCCATTCCTCGTTCATCGGTGGCAAAGGCACCGGTGGACAAAAGGGTCGCCAATATTTTGGCTACCCCAGGCAAGATCCAAACAGCCCCTCCCAACAGATTCAAATCCCTCGTTCGCCGTGGAATTTTGCCATGTGTTGTTTTCATGGACTAGCAAGATGCCCGTGCATTGGACAGAACATCAAGATGCATTTTTTACAAACTCCCGCATGCATGCAAGGGATAATTAATGTCCTCCTTTGCTAGTACCACGAGGCAAACACCATTAATATTGCATCAATTAGTGTTAGTGGCCTTGTATATCTGCAAATTGTAATTTTGATAGTGGCCCCTTGTATATAAAAATGGAGGGAGAAAGATGAGAGATAAGGTGAGGAGGAGTGGGGCGTGGTGGTGACTGGTGGTCGGACTGGGCGGAGGCATGGGGATGGACGGCGCATTATGTCTAGGTTTGTATCTCTCTCACACACACCCACGTAGGTGGGGGACATGCACGAAGAGAAGAGGTGCACGCATGGCACACGTACTCCCGTCTCTTTCCCAACCACACCCGCGCAGGTACACGGTGGAGCTCATTTCTGTACGAAAAAGGCAGCCCACGTGGTAATTTGGCATGTGTACTGGTTGTCCACTTGGTGGAGGGAGGATCGTCTACCACGGGTGAACAAACAAATTGCGACTTGACGCGTTATATTAAATTAAAAAAAGAGGCAAACCATGTGCGGCCTACCTTAGAGGCAAGGCTCTATACATTGGAGTACTTTTGATGTGTCCCGTCAACTCGCAGAACGAGGAGAAGCTTGCTTAGTACGCCGTCTCCCCCGCCCACGGGCGCGGTGGCTCGCAGGATGAGGTGAAGCTTGCTTACGAGTACTACTACTACTACTACTACTACTACTACTACTACTACTACTACTACTACTACTACTACTACTACTACTACTACTGTACGCCTTTACGCCCGCTCCCTCGCCCACGCGCGCGGTGGCTCGCAGCACGAGGAGAAAATTTTACTACTCCCTCTGTTTACTCCTTGTCCCTACTACATACTTTGATTAATACTCCCTTCATTTACTTATACAAGGACACTATAAAAAAATACATTTTGCATCTATACAAGGCCACAAATAGTAATCGAGGCAAAAGTTACTACTCCCTCCTTTCCAGTTTATGGCTCAATTTCAAAATCTCTCCAACCAAGGTAGACGGTGAGTGGTTGAATTAATTTCGTAGTTTGCACAAGTAATTAGTACGCTCATTTTTTTCAAGAAGTTATGTTTACCGAGGCATTAATTAGAACAAATGCATGAATGACCACTAAATTTCCATGAACTTGTACATGCATTGGTTAGTTTCCTCTTGACACTGCTTGCGTCGGGTGATCTAACGCACCTCGAAATCCAACATGTAATGGTACTACTACTAGTATAGTAGAATTGAGACTTATCAAATGAAAAAACGGATGCTTTTAAGATGAGCCCTATAAACCCTAGTGGGTACGTACTCTGTAAAAACAGATTTTTCCAAAACTAAGTCGCTTCCTTTCATGAATTCTGTAGTATACTCCTCTGTCGACGCTCCGTTTCATGAATTTTGTACTTCCTGTCGCCGACATGTGGGACATATAGCAACTGGGTCAACGTGTCAGCACCAAATAACATTGCAGAACAGCAGGGGGACGCACCCCACTCATACCGGCCCAGTAGTAGTAATGAGCAATGAGACGTCAAATCACAATGCCGCACCTTCCCAGACGGACGAAGCAACCATTATTTCACACTTCGGTTCGCCATCATCTCAAACCACGTAGTATTGCTTCTGCCTCAAGAGGGACACGCGCATCGCCTTGGTACATCATGACACGTGGGACCGCATGACAGGCCATGCTCCCCCGTCGATCGCTCGATAAAATCACCTCATTTTTACTATACTTCCTCCGTATCGGTTTACTACATGGCATGCACGTCGTTCTAGGTTGAGAATTTAACTGGCTATATATGTGATGAATAGTACTTTAGCCTTTTAAAAATGTATACTTTTGTACAGTAGTACTATCGATGGATTGCGCCATGGAGCAAAAATTGAAATTGAGAAAAGGTGGTACATATAGAGAGCGCTCGTCGCCAAATTATGCATATAGTACTATTAAAAAAGCTAGTACATTCTTAATTGGGGTGCTAAATTCTATTAAATAAATACTAGTAGTATGTACATACTGAAGAGTTAAAGTAACGAGAAGAAATATAACATAGTTCTGCTGGGGGATCAGCACAACACACCCCTCAAATTAAACTAAGCACACCTGAAATTAAACTATGCAACTAATCCGGTAGACAATGCATTAGAAGTTTAGAACCACCATAGCAATGACACTGCCACCTTACTCGGAGTCCTCGTCCACGTCCTCGACTTCGTCCTTGTCCCTCTTCCTCTTAGCCGATACTTCTTTGCTTGAACCACACACTTGGTTGTTGCTCTTCATCCAACCCTTGTAGATATTGAAACAAAGGTAGCCATCCATTGCAGCATAGTGGATGTGGTCTATATCTAGTACATTCCGCTGCCATGCATGACGATGAAACGTGTAATGAGGTTTCTCCAGTTTACGGTATGAAGGATGAACCATGGCTCCTGCCAGGGTCAGCATTGAAGGCTGACGAGAGGGCACCAGCCGATTCTTCTGGAGGTCGAAGGGGTTGCCTACAACGAGGCCTATCCGACCCAGGACTTCTTTGCCGTTCTTAAAGTCTACAGTAACGAATTTCACTGTTTTGTCCTTGAGTAAGTTCTTAAAATCCTGGCACTCAACGTCGGCATGGCATATGTGGTAGACCAAGCAAACAGTATGTACACAAACCTGGATCACGACGGGCTTCTTCCTCTCTTCATCCTTTAGATCCTTCTCTCGTCCCAGGACTGTGGTGTACTCAACATCTAGCCCAGCAACCCACTCATCATCTGAGTTTTCGAACATGCGTCTGAAGCGAGAAAGGCATCCTTTCACCGTCGCGGAAGAACGGGTGTAGATGACGTCGAACTCATTGCCGGTGATGGTTCTAACCTTGTACTCACCTGGATCACGACGGGCTTCTTCCTCTCTTCATCCTTTAGATCCTTCTCTCGTCCCAGGACTGTGGTGTACTCAACATCTAGCCCAGCAACCCACTCATCATCTGAGTTTTCGAACATGCGTCTGAAGCGAGAAAGGCATCCTTTCACCGTCGCGGAAGAACGGGTGTAGATGACGTCGAACTCATTGCCGGTGATGGTTCTAACCTTGTACTCACCTCCGATCGTGGAGATTTGGGACGCCATGGATTTGGGAGGGGGTTAGGATTAGTGGAACTACCATAATGTGAATGGACAGGACGACTAGGAGCAAACCGCCGTAGTATTGAAGGACGTGCGGGGACGAGTAGGAGCGAACTGCCAGCGTGCAAACGGCAGGGTAGTGGCTTTCCATTCTCCCATGATATGGGCTTCCGAGAGCCCTTGGATCTGAGATCGAATGGTTGCATGGCGTGATTCTAGACCTATGGGTGAATATCCTATCCTGGAGGGTTATTCTGCAAATTTTCAGCAACTTAGCATGCGACCGTTTGATCTCAGATCCAAGGGCTGCCAGCAGCCCGTATCATGGTCGCGCCTACCACGACTGTCGCGTCGCTCGCGCGGTCGCACCCTTGGAGATTTAACACGGTGCGTTAGGCTATATGATGTTGGCATGTCATACATAGTCATCACTTAGTCACTCATACTACAACAAGGTTGGCTATAAGTGTATTTTTTTACTCCTCTCTATCCCTTTCTTCGTACTCCCTCCGTCCCATAATATAAGAACGTTTTTGACACTAGTGTAGTGCCAAAAACGTTCTTATATTATGGGACACAGGGAGTACTAGTATTTATTGCATTTGCCAAGGAGTGACCTCTTCCAATGAAATGGTGTTGCTAAGTTTGCTTAATTTAATTAGTTATAGACTCAAAATTGTCTTTTCACCTAGGTACACGCGCTTAGCACCATTTCTTCCTTGGGTCACCAAACTAGTCTCTCTCTTCTTGATTAACTTTCCACATCAGACTTTATGCCTATGTGGCAAGCTTAAGCACCTGTACGAGCAAGTAAAAGTAAGTACAATAGTGCGCTTTACATGGCATTTTTGCATATGTGGAGGAAAGAGAGGCAAGGAAAAAGTGGAGAAGTGGGCTCTCATGCAAGAGCCAGCCTCTACTACATGGTGGAGCATTGGCAGAGGCACCTGTATGGAGGTGGTCAGGAATCGGGAGACTCACGCCGGTCGTAGCGCCGCAGTTAAAATGATAATGGCAAGTCAAATCACGGGGCCCCACCTGTCTAGCAGTAACTCGCTATCAAATCACACAGCCCTACGTTTGCAGCAGCCTACTCCCTCGTCTTCTCGCGTCTCTGTTGAACTGACTAGGCGGAACTGCCCTGCCTACCGCGCAGGAAAAGCCCCGCCCTCAACTTTTAAATACAACTACATCCGCTTAAGAACCAATGATATACTTTTTGTGACATAGTAACTCATATTTGGTTAGTCAAATGGATGACCTAGAACTATGTGCAGGCCCTATAAACCGAGATGCCTAAAAATAAAAGAACCGAGACGGAGAGGGTAGTTCAGCACATATCTTTTTAGATCAATATAGTCGGGATTCACCAAGGAGCAAAACCAAGTGGTAGGCTGCTCCTGTCGTGTTGGCGTAGCAACTCAAGCAGGGTCAGTCCGCACACGAAATGGCGACACACTTAACAGGACCCCTTTGGCCGACATGTGGCTCATCCACCGTCTTGTTCCACGTGTGATGCACCAAATAACAGTTTGGAGCAGCGGTTAGAATTGGAGGCACCTCGGTCGGAGCGCCGCAGTAGTAGAAAATGAGCAATGAGGGGTCAAATCACAAAGCCCCGCCTTTCCCGCATTAAGCTGGACGGATGAAGCAACCATCATTTCACTCTAGGGCGCAAGAGCATAAAGAAAAGAGAAAACAATGATGCGTGTGGCAGCTACCTAGGGCACCCTAGGGTAGGGGTCTCCACTACAGATCCTTTTTTTAAAGCGCCTCCACTACAAATCGGCTTCTCCCTCGTCCTCTTGAAGAAAACCGATGATGAGTGTGGCGGTAGGGTTTGTAGGAGTACTACGGTGTGCGGGGCTACGTCGTAGTAAACGGGTTCAAGCCGATGCCTTAAATATGTGTGGGCCGCTTGGTTTTACGGGAACAAGGCAGCATTTTGGGTTTGGGGACCGGTGGAGATATAGTACGTACAAAAAATTGTGGACGTAGGTTCGACCGAAAGGCAATGCTGCATGGGCCCTGCATTTTGATATACCCGGGGCCACGTGAAATTTTCTACTCTACTCAAAACTAGTAAGGTACACATGTATTGAACGTATGAGATTTCGAAACCAAATTATGAATAAATACACACTATAGCATGTAAAGCTTTGAGTCATATATGCATGATGTAGATGTTCGTTTAGTTCTTATAGTTCATCTCATTCAAAATCAATTAGTTTTATAAAAATGTTAAGATTCATGGGGTTGTGCATTGTAATTCATAAAGTAAAAAACAAATAATGGCAATTCATTTAGAAAAAATAATCAATTATGATACAGAAGATTCTAGAACAAAGGAGAAGTGCTTGTGTTTTGAGGTTTGTGCATTATGCTTAAGTTCAACCATGGAGTCTTCTAAATTGTACATGTGGCAGATCTGGTGGAATGTTGATGATATCCAACGGCCAGTAGTGCTCGGATTTGCCTATCTCTACACTGTCGGGTTAGCTTCATCCAGCGACCATCTTTCAAAGTTATTGGCACACTATATAGTTCTTGTGCCATAGTTGCATGTTTTGGAAAAAAGCTACTAGTGGGTTGTACTATCTATTTAGGAATAGAAGATTTATACATGGAAGTTGTAGGGAAAGAGATGACATGGAGCATCTCAATTCCTATGAGTAGGTGAGGGAGTCCTGGATTATGGGTGTCCGGATGGCCGGACTATACCTTCAGCCGGACTCCTGGACTATGAAGATACAAGATTGAAGACTTCGTCCCGTGTCTGGAAGGGACTTTCCTTGGCGTGGAAGGCAAGCTTGGCGATATGGATATGTAGATCTCCTGCCATTGTAACCGACTTTGTGTAACCCTAACCCTCTCTGGTGTCTATATAAACCGGAGGGTTTTAGTCTGTAGGCCAACATATAGAACAACAATCATACCCTAGGCTAGCTTCTAGGGTTTAGCCTCTCCGATCTCGTGGTAGATCTACTCTTGTACTACCCATATCATCAATATTAATCAAGCAGGACGTAGGGTTTTACCTCCATCAAGAGGGACCGAACCTGGGTAAAACTTCGTGTCCCTTGCCTCCTGTTACCATCCGGCCTAGACGCACAGTTCGGGACCCCCTACCCGAGATCCGCCGGTTTTGACACCGACATTGGTGCTTTCATTGAGAGTTCCTCTGTGTCGTCGCCGTTAGGCTTGATGGCTCCTACGATCATCAATAGAGATGCAGTCCAGGGAGAGACCTTCCTCCCCGGACAGATCTTCGTCTTCGGCGGCTTCGCACTGCGGGGCAATTCACTTGGCCATCTAGAGCAGATCGAAAGCTATGCCCCTGGCCGTCAGGTCAAATTTGGAAGTTTAAACTACACGGCTGACATCCGCGGGGACTTGATCTTCGACGGATTCAAGCCACTACCGAGCGCACCGCACTGTCACGACGAGCGTCATCTAGCTCTGCCGCCAAATAGTGCCCTGGAGGCCGCACCCGCATCGGCTTCGACCCTTAATTCGGAGCCAACCGCGCCGATCGAGGATGGGTGGTTGGACGCCGCCTCGGGGGCTGCGATTCCAACGGCGATCGAGCCGAACACCAGCCCCGCACTCCGCGAGACTCATGACTCCAAGGAGCCGGACTCCTCTCCGGACTCGGAACCCTCCGCGCCCCTGCCGATCGAATCCGATCGGGCACCGATCATGGAGTTTACTGCCGTGGACATCTTTCAGCACTCGCCTTTCGGCGATATTCTGAAGACACTAAAGTCTCTCTCTTTATCAGGAGAGCCCTGGCCGGACTACGGTCAGCAAGGTTGGGATACGAATGATGAAGAAATTCAAAGCCCACCCACCACCCACCTTGTAGCCACTGTCGACGATTTAACCGACATGCTCGACTTTGACTCCGAAGACATCGACGATATGGACGCCGATGAAGGAGACGATGAAGAACCAGCGCATGTTGGGCCCTGGAAACCCACCTCATGATATGACGTATACATGGTGGACGCACCAAAAGATGACGACGAGGAGCGGAAGGACGCACCGAGGGCTTGTTCCCTCGAGAAGCAGTCAAAGCGGCGACGCAAGCGCCGCCCCAAATCCCGCCTCGACAGAAATAACGACCACACTGACCCAGCGCTGGAGCAAGGCGAACCGCTGCCAGACAACGACAATCTGGATAATCAAACCGAACAAACAAATTCTATCAAGGATAATGGTCCAGACGACATAACGTCGGACAAGCACCCGGAGCAGCAGAACGCCCGTAAAAGGCTTGTTGCCACCGCGAGGAGTCTTAAAAAGCAGAAGCAAAGGCTCAAGGCTGCGCAAGACACACTCCAAATCAGATGGAGTAAAATACTCAACACAGCAGCGAGGTACGGCGACAATCGCACCTCCAAGAGCTACCCAAAGCGGAAGCTGCTACCTGAATTCGATGAGGAGGCCTCAGACCCCCCACAACCAAATATCAAAGTAGCCACCTGGCCGGATACACGACCCCTCTACCAACACAGAGCGGCATACAACGCCACTCACAATACAACACGCGACCCATGCGAGGGCTCGCACCCAAAGGACGGCGCAACAAGATCCATCTATAGACCACGCAAGCGCGCCCCAGCATACAATGCAACACAACAAACATCCGAACAACGCAGTACACCCAGCTACAGGGGTGCCGCACACCCCCTATGTTTCACCGATGAGGTGTTGGACCATGAATTTCCAGAGGGATTCAAACCCGTAAACATAGAGACATACGACGGAACAACAGACCCTGGGGTCTAGATTGAGGACTACATCCTTCATATCCATATGGCTCGAGGAGATGATCTCCACGCCATTAAGTACTTACCCCTCAAGCATTATAGTCCGGTTGCCTCGCTCGCTCCGCTATCACCTCCTTAATAGGACCAAGACGTTGGGTTAAGTGTGAATGTGTGTTTTTTGCGAGCACCTCCGCATTATATGCGTGGGGGTTGAAGCCGACGGCTGCAATCTTTCAGGTTATACACATGTATACATAAACGGCCGCCCAGGAGGCATCATATTACTTTCAGGCAAAAGTATAAAAATAGCCTTATAAAAATTTATAAAAGCATTTCGCTTACAATGAGATTACATATCACTCAAACATAATATTTTTTGAGCACTAGGTCTCTATCAAACGAGCACCCTCAACAACTTCTTCAAAGTAGTGCTCAGCAGCCATTCGACCTATGGCTGAATCCCGTGCTGCAACAGTGATAGCATCCATCTCCGCCCAGTATGCTTTAACACGGGCAAAGGCCATCCGTGAGCCCTCTATGCACGCCAACCTCTTCATCGCATTAATGCGCGGCACCACGTCAAGGAGCTGTTGCACCAAGCTGAAATAGCTGTTCGGTTTTGGCCTTTCCGGCCATAGCTGATCCACAACAGACCTCATGGCGAGTCCGGACAACCTATTCAGTTCGGTCCATTCGGCTAATTGGTCAGTCAATGAAAGCGGACGCTCGGGAGAATGGAATTGTGTCCAAAACGGCTGGTCCACTTCATGGTCCGTCTGACCCTGGAAGTACTTGGCCGCATTGGCAGCGCTCGCCGCTAAATCAATATACACATCCTCCGAACTCCACAGCCGATCCAGAGAGGCATACCGTGGATCTGCGAACTTCCTCCGCAACATAAAGGATTTCCCAGCTACAATATCCCCGGCTTCCCACAGCTCCTCCTTCTTCGCCCTCATAGCAGAGCGGATGTCTTTTCTCGTCGCAGCAGCCTTCTCAAGGTCCGATGCCTTCGCTAGGTTTTCCTTTTCAAGAACCCGGCAACGGTCGGCGACGGCTTTTAATTCTATGGCCATCTTGGCCATCTTATCTCGTCTCTATCCATGCGCGGCCTTCTCGGTTTTCAACTCTTCGGCCGCCTTCAAAGCAGCCGCATTACTAAACCTCGCTTGTTCCTTGGCTCGGGCAAGTTCTCCCCGCAAGGCTTCAACAGTGGCAGCTCCATCTGCAGTCACAACATATTAAAGATACTGGCATCATGCTGCTCTTACTATGTGGCATTTGCCAGATAATGACACTTACCCTGTGCCTCGTCAAGCCTTTTGTTAACAAGCTCGATGTCAGCGTCTGCCGCATCCAACTGCCGTTTTAAATGGGCAAACTCGCTAGTCCGGCTAGCCACCGGAGCTTCCATCACCTGCACATAGAGGTAGTATGGCTATTACCTGGGAATTTGATCCTCTGTTCGTCGTCGTTTCCCACGACAACCAGAGTCTCAGGGGCTACTATCTACACAGGGCACACCTAGCATGCGCAGGACTATCATACATTATTTTATGTACCTCAAAACCTGTCAGCAGACTCATAAAAGCTTCATGCAATCCGCTTTTGGCGGACGAGATTCTCTCCATCACCGTATTCATCAGCACATGGTGTTCATCTGAGACGGCCGCTCGCCCCACCAACTCCCTCAGAACATCCGATCACACACCAGACGGTGCTAGACTCTTTTTTCTGCTCTCTTCGGGAGCCGGACACTGGGAGCTTCGGGGGTCAATGGGATTATCTTCTGGCCTCACCGGACCCGGAGAGGCCCTCCAGGACGACACTTCGGGGTCGCCCGCTTCCGGAGCGGAGGAGTCCGGAGGGGGTGTTTCGCTCTCCATCATCTCTGGAAGAAGAGCCCCCAAAGACGAGCTCATTTGAGAGGGGCTAAGGCCCGAACTGCAAAGATATATGCGGTGGTTATTTTCTCAGAAGAAAAAGATGGCATACCTATACTATTAAAGTATTTCGGGTCACTTACGACTCGCTGGAGAATTGATCCCCCCGCGGACTTTGTGCGGCGAAAGCACCCCCCAAGGTAGGACCCTCTGTGGGAGACTTCTTCTCCCGTTTGGAAGCTTCGGCGTCCGAATCCCCGGGCGCAGTCCTTTTCCTCCTCCGGTCGTCTTCCTTCATGGAGACGCTCGCTCCCTCAGTTAGAATGGGCAGCGTTGGGGGCCCGCGTCCGCCCGTATTATCCTTCCCAGTATATTCCTTCAAGGGCTCCGGGAAAGGTGTGACCTGGAGCATCTTTTCCAATACCAGATTGTCCAAACCCTTAGGGAGGGGGGCCGAACACCGAATGAACTTCGCCTTTGTTAGCCAGTCCTGGTCAAAAAGAAAACTCTCAGAAATAACTTCGTAACAAATGAGAGATAGTATGTTCGGCCGGAAGATTCCTTACCTGTTCGGCGGCGCGGTTACTGCTCAGGCCCACGTCCTCGGTGATTTCCGGACACTCTACCTGAGGTCCAAAGAATGACTTGTACATCTCCTCGTGCGTCAGGCCAAGGAAATTTTGGATGACACGCGGTCCCTCGGGATTGAACTCCCGCAAGCGAAGGGGCCGGCGTTTGCAAGGCTGGACTTGACGAACCAGCATAACTTGTATTACCGCAACCAAACAAAAATCTCCATTGAAGAGATCTCGAATGCGGGTTTGCAGTATAGGCACGTCCTTGGCTGGACCCCAGCTCAGACCTCTGCTGATCCATGACATCAGTTGTGGTGGAGGGCCCGAGCGGAAAACAGGGGCGGCCGCCCACTTGGCACTTCTAGGAGCCGTGATGTAGAACCACTCCTGTTGCCACAATTCAGACACCTCTGGAATGGAACCTTTGGGCCATTCAGCTCCCGTCATCTTGCATGTTGAGGCACCTCCACACGCTGCATGTTGCCCCTCGATCATCTTCGGCTTTACTTCAAAGGTCTTGAGCCACAAGCCAAAGTGAGGGGTAACCCGGAGGAAGGCCTCACACACGACAATAAATGTCGTGATATGAAGAAAGGAGTTCGGAGCTAGATCATGGAAGCCTAGCCCATTGTCGTGGTATTTCTCACGGGGGGCTTGCGAGTCGACAGATGCCACAAGGGCTTAGTGTGTGGGTAAGACTGCTGCTGATAGGCCCGGGAGCGGGTATGCGAGTAGCACGCGGTGGTTTACCCAGCTTCGGAGCTCTCCGTAGAGATAATACTCCTACTGCTGCATGTCTGATTGTATCTATCTAGGGTGTACATCGGGCAGTACAAAGTGCTCCTGGAGCTGTATCTGGGATCAGTGACCAGTGCATCTGATCTGGTATATGCCTATTCGAGGCATGCTAGTGGCTGGCCATGTATGGCCATGGCTTGTGGCCGTGAGTGTGTGTGCGTGTCCATCATCCTGGATGGATGGATGCCCATATATATATAGCCATGGCTAGCTTAGAGAGTAAGCTATGTAGGCATGGTGGGGTGTCATGCTTGTCCCCTGGGTCACTTCATAAATAGTGCCAGGGGACAAGTGACACTATACATGATGGCATCGAGGTACAGCCGTCTCGTCCGCGGTATGGCCGCCACTCGGAGTCTTGTCGATGTCGCTTCGGGCTGCAGTCGGCAGCCGGCTGGCTGGTGCAGTCGGCAGCCGGCTGGTTGGCGTAGTCGGCAGCCGGCTGCCTGGCGCACTCGGACTGAGGGGCTTTGCTAGCCCTGATGTCTTGAAATATCGTCTTGCCGTCCTCGGGGTACCCGTGGTCGATTATTCCGACACCCGTAATAAAACATCAAACCCCTGGCGAAAGGATCCAGAGCAAGGCCTAGACCTCGGAGGAAGTGGGAGACGAACACGATGCTCTCGTTGGGTTTGGGGGAGGGGATGGTCTGCCCTCGGGCGGGCAGCCGATGCACAACCTCGGCGGTCAGATATCTGGCCTCCCTCAACTTTTTGATGTCTTCTTCCGTGATGGAGGAAGGCACCCATCGGCCTTGAAGGCTAGATCCAGACATGATTGAAGGTTCGGAGCACCTGACCTGAACTTTGGGTGTTTGAGCTTGAGGTGGGGGAAGGATTCGATTGAGCACGGGAGGGAAAAATAAAAGCCTTATCCCGTTATAAAGAGGGCGAATATCAAGCATCCTCTTCGTGGCCGTTTGGACTTGCCTATAGTCTAGGAGTCCTAGAAACGGTTGGGTTACCCACGCCCGTATTGATGAGAATCCCGGAATAAGGGGACACAATCTCTGCTTTAACAAGACGTGCCAAGGAAACCACCTTGCATGACGCGCTGAGGTGGGGTAATAAAGCGATTCGAATAAAGGCTTGGCCGTGGTGCGATGTCGCACTACGGAATACGTCAGCAGATTAGATTTGTGTAAATATTATTTTCTCTATGGCCATATGTGGAAATTTATTTTGCAGAGCCGGACACTATCTTTGTGTTCAAAATCTTCTATGAAGTACTTGGAGGAGGAACCCGCCTTGCAATGCCGAAGACAATCTGCGCGCCGGACTCGTCATCATTGAAGCCTGGTTCAGGGGCTACTGAGGGAGTCCTAGATTAGGGGGTGTCCGGATGGCCGGACATATCTTCAGCCGGACTCCTGGACTATGAAGATACAAGATTGAAGACTTCGTCTTGTGTCCGGAAGGGACTTTCCTTGGCATGGAAGGCAAGCTTAGCGATATGGACATGTAGATCTCCTGCCATTGTAACCGACTTTGTGTAACCCTAACCCTCTCCGGTGTCTATATAAACCGGAGGGTTTTAGTCTGTAGGCCAACATATAGAACAACAATCATACCATTGGCTAGCTTCTAGGGTTTGGCCTCTCCGATCTCGTGGTAGATCTACTCTTGTACTACCCATATCATCAATATTAATCAAGCAGGACGTAGGGTTTTACCTCCATCAAGAGGGCCCGAACCTGGGTAAAACTTCGTGTCCCTTGCCTCCTGTTACCATCCGGCCTAGACGCACAGTTCGGGACCCCCTACCCGAGATCCGCCGATTTTGACACCAACCGTAGGGATTGGAAAAGAGATGTCATTTCATTCACATCATAGGAAGTTTTCTATTGAATCTAGAGATGACATGTATCTCAATTCCTATGAGGAGGGATTAGAAAAGAGATGTAATTTGGTTCATATCATAGGAACTTTTCTATTGAATATACGGTAATGTTTATTTTCCTTTGAAATTAAGGGAGTATAGGAATCCATTCATATGAACCAAGTGGCTCTAAAGCTATAGAAATGATATCATGTTTATTTCCTTTGAAATGTGGAGTATATGGATCTATTCCTACGAACCAATTGGCTCTAAAGGAAAAAATCCTATAAAAATCATATCATATAGAGTTCCTATGATATTCCTCGACACTAA
Source organism: Triticum urartu (assembly GCF_056163025.1). NCBI lineage: Eukaryota > Viridiplantae > Streptophyta > Magnoliopsida > Poales > Poaceae > Triticum > Triticum urartu. Next base: position 153,475,734 of record NC_141878.1, read on the forward strand.
AGGATGCTTCAAATTGCTGCGGGTGATACGATGGTCTTTCTTTGTAGACTCCTCACCCATCTTTATAGTTACCTCTCGAAGATGAATGAAATGATATATACATGGTATTCTACATGTGCAATTTGGTACACGAAAACTCGGCAAAAGTTTGCGAGGTTCGAATTTTCAATAAAGCTATATGCACTGCATTTCGGAACGGAGGGAGCATACGACAGTTGCTAACACTCACGTGGAAGATTTGTGTGTAGGAGGAGTGGCTGTTCTGTTAAATGACATGGCAACACTGACACTGTCGGATGCCGATCTAACGGTTCTTACGGCATTCGTCGGGAAAATGCTTGTGGCGAACGTTTGTTGGATAATGATTTACGGACACATGCATTGCATTGATACGTGCCCCCCTATCTCTCACGCACATGCACCCTCACGAGTGACGACTCTCCTGAGTCCTCTCGCAGACTCGCACGTCGCACCCACCGTCTATCTGCAGGTAGACGTCACGCACATATTTGCTCTTCACACCCTACCCTCAGAACTTCTAAAAACCAAAAGACGGCGCGCACATTTTATTTTAGCTCACACGTCACACACTTATACTATTACTCTTGCGGCAAACGTTCTTTGGGCATAGTATATTGTACTCTACGAAGAGAAGCGGTGCACGCACGCACTAGTTCTCTCACACCCACTCGCGGGTACACGTAGGAGCGCATTTTCTTGAAGCTGGTACAACAAAATCACTCCACTATATATAAAAGCAGGAGCCTTAGTGCTTGCTTTACTAGGGTTCCTCTCGTTCACTCTCTCATGCTCTCTAGATCTACGCAACACATAGGTGGCCACACTCTCTCTCTCAGCTCACGGCTGGTCACAAATCCGGTCGGACAACCTCGACCGGGGCAGGGGTGTAGGTGCATCGTTCACGTTGTCTTCAGCGGTGAGGGAGGAGACCAACGGCTGCCCGCACGTCCCGATCGGCGGCTGTGTCGTTCTCTCCGAGAGAGCGCCAGCTCGGGAGGGCCTCCAACCCCTTCTTCCTCCCTGCAGTATTGTGGCCAAGATGCGGCCTCCCGACGCTGTCTTTGCCAGATGCCGACGACCCTCAGGTATATATTCCTTCGAAACCTGCCTTGCTCTACTGCCCCAGCTCCCTTCATGTGGATCCTTTTCTACTTCCGTCCACTGTTCGAAAGCCACCTAGACGTCTACTATTATTAGAAGTAAAGCTAGTTCATACAGTCGACTCAAAGCGTTGGTTCAAACAGGGAAGAAAGTGGGAAAGCTGTAGCATGAATCTAGGACTTGGTTCTAAGAGGAAACGGGGGAAAGTAGTAGTATCTATCACTGTTTAAATAACCGTATTTCATATTTGTGCAAACAGGGATGTCTGTCTCCATATCGTTTCGGGATGTCTTTCTTCGTATCGTTTCTATCCGCGCAATCAAAAGCACACACCTCAGTTTTAGTACAACTGCACAAATGAGATGGCTATCCCTTGTTGCCATCGTCTAACCTCCCGTCTTCAAGGTATCCCTACATTGGTACTAACTAAGGTAGAATGACCAACGCAATCTAAAAGAAGCTGATTCGTATGTTTTACTTCCTGATTGCAGTGCAGGGACGAGCGAAAACAACTGCATCCTAGTCTGGAATGCACTTTCTACCAGTTCATCCATGGACCGAGGACTAGCTGGCACGGCTGCACAGCGGTTTTTTGGATAGGTGCGCGGACAAGAGGCATTGTGGTCTGCTTATTTCTGCAAATAGCGGTGCTTAAATTTAGTGGAATGCACAAGCATTTCAGTTGGTCAGTACACTACATGGTTCAGTTCAGTATTCCAGCTAAGACCACAATTATAATTGGTTATTTTGGAATGAGAGAACCTAACCCTGGATGGTGGCAACAATAAAAAACCATAGTGAACTCCAGGAAATTTAAGCCTGCCGGGAGGCCCTTTGCACAGAGAAGCCTTGCTTCTTTTTTCCTGATTTGTAAACCTTCTCACAACTTTGTCTTTTGCTGTGAACTAGTATATGTTTGTTATGTTCTATGAATCATTGAGATGTATAAAATTGCTTAACTTATGCTTTTCAAGTTTTTTATGAAGACGAGTTTAATGTGAGTGTTCCACATGAGCGTTGGACTAGCATGTGAACGTTTGGAATTTATTACATTGTGGCCTCAATTAACTGCATGAACCACTGTAACAAGATACATAGTTGCTTATATGTCAGACAGCAGATTGTTGATTGTTAGCTGGTCGATAGCCTAGTGTTGAAGCGAGCTGAGCCAATGTGTCGTGTTTTGCACAACTGCTTACAAGTGGGGTAGCACCAACAGTGTTTACAAGTACTTATGTATACGTCGGCGCACGGTTCTTGAACGAGTGCTCTATTTCATCAAAACACACACTGCTCGTATGAGAAAACATGACAACTTATGTCTTACCATGCCATATTCATGAAAAAACTAGTGAGGACGCATCTGTTTCGGCAACAATTACGATGGTTCTCACATGATTCA